>NC_050464.1:1051040-1401387 GCF_903995425.1 Onychomys torridus | reverse complement strand
TTTGTTGGCTGCTTATGTCTTGAGCAGAGAGGGTCTCCCAGCCAGAATGGCAGAGATGGGCCACATCCCACCAGAACGTCGTCCCTTAACTTCATGTTCCTGTGCTTTTGGTTAAGAAAGCAGGTGGAGTGGAAAAGAGGAGGCTGGAAAGTTACTTGAAACTCTTTGTGTGTGTGTGGGTGGGGGGGGGGTGGGATCGGCAAATAGCAAGCTGTGAAACTGAATTGTTTTGCCTCCAGATTCTGCGTAGCAAAAAAGTATGAAATCTGTGGTCCTAACAATGAACATGCAAGAATAAATAAATAAATGAAAATCTTAGATTTCGGTTATTATACAGGAACAAAGTAAACTAAGCTAATTAAAGAAAGGCTTTAGGATTGTAAAGAGATAGGAAACCCAAAGACAATAGGAAAGACTTGAAGGGCAAAATAAATTAAGAAGCATAGGACTCAGAGAAGCCGAGTGAGCTCATGGAGCCGATGAGTTTAGGAGCCTGATCTTTAATTAGGAGTGTGTGTGTGTGTGTGTGTGTGTGTGTGTGTGTGTGTGTGTGTGAGAGAGAGAGAGAGAGAGAGAGAGAGAGTGTGTGTGTGTGTGTGTGTGTGTGTGTGAGAGAGAGAGAGAGAGAGAGAGAGAGAGAGAGAGAGAGAGAGAGAGTGTGTGTGTGTGTGTGTGTAGCTGGAGTTACAGACAGTTATGAACCACTCAGAGAGGGTGCTGGGAACTGAACTCGGGTCCTCTGCAAGAACAATACGTGCTCTTAACTGCTGAGTTATCCCTCCAGCCCCAGAGCTGGCTCTTTAAAGCAACAGTTAAAAAAAAAAAAATCAAAACTGTCAAATGCTAAGGTTAAACTGAGGGAAAATGTGACATCAGGAATAAAGGAGACAGCCACGGGGTCTGGAGACATGGCTCAGCAGTTAACAGCACTGGCTGTTCTTCCAGAGGTCCTGAGTTCAATTCCCAGCAACCGCGTGGTGACTCACAACCATCTATAGTGGGACTGATGACCTCTTCTGGCATGTATGAAGGTAGGGCACTCTTATACATAAAATACATGAATAAAGAAATCTTTAAAAAAAAAAAAAAAAAAAAAAAGGAGACAGCCACACTGATGGCCAGCCATGATTACGTGTGGATTGCAGTTAACTTACTCGAAACCAAGCCAACCAAGTCAACAATGGCATGAGAAGCTGGTATCCAAGCAACGGAAAGAACTCTAGCTAGTCACCATTTCATGATGAAACACCATTACAAAGCAGCTCGGGAGGAAGGATTTATTTCAGCTTACACTTCCAGGTAATAGTCCAACACTGAGGGAAGTCAGGGCAGGAACCTGGAGACAGGAGCTGATACAGAGGCCATGGAGGGGTGCTGGGCTTGATCAGCCTGCTTGCTTTCTTTCTTTCTTTCTTTCTTTCTTTCTTTCTTTCTTTCTTTCTTTCTTTCTTTCTTTCTTTGTTCTCTTCTTCTTCTGCTTCCTTTTTCTTCTTCTGCTTCCTTTTTCTTCTTCTGCTTCCTTCTGCTGCTTCTCCTTCTGCTTCTTCACCTTCTGCTGCTTCTCCTTCTGCTTCTTTCTGCTGCTGCTTCTTCTTCTGCTTCTTTCTGCTGCTTCTTCTTCTGCTTCTGCTGCTTCTGCTTCTGCTTCTTCTGCTGCTTCTGCTGCTGCTGCTGCTGCTTCTTCTTCTTCTGCTGCTTCTTCTGCTTCTGCTTCTTCTGCTTCTTCATCTTCTTCTTCTTCTGCTTCTTCTTCTGCTTCTGCTTCTTCTTCTGCTTCTGCTTCTTCTTCTGCTTCTTCTTCTTCTGCTTCTGCTTCTTCTTTTTTTTTTAAGATTTATTTATTCATTATGTATACAGTGGTCTGCCTGCATATATCCTTGCATGCCAGAAGAGAGCACCAGATCTCATTATAGATGGTTGTGAGTCACCATGTGGGTGCTGGGAATTGAACTCCCGTTCTCTGGAAGAACAGCCAGTGCTCTTAACCTCTGAGCCATCTCTCTAGCCCTTAGCCTGCTTTCTTATAAAACCCAGGACCACCAGCCCAGGGAAGGTCCCAGCCACAAAGGGCTGGGCCCTCCCTCATCAGCTACTAGTTAAGAGAATGCCTTACAGGCTTGCTTGCCTACAGCTAGATCTTAAGGAGATATTTTCTTAATTGAGGCTTCCTTAATTGAGTTGAGTCTCAGAGGACTTCGGCTTGTGTCAAGTTGACCTAAAACTGGCTAGCATAAACTCCAGTATCTCCAATCCAAATCCAATATCATGCCAATCACTAGAAAAGTGTATCAATCATTAAACAGCAAGACAATTTCTCATAAATCACTAGTGCAAATCATTGTGTGAACTATGGTCAAAAAAAAAAGAGAGAGAGAAAAATTAAAGAGGATGTTGTTGCTTCTATATTCTCCAAGTTTTTCAGAAGAAGTGAAAAAGAGAGATTCTCAAATCATTGCCCTAAATAAGCAAAGAGTGTGTGTGTGTGTGTGTGTGTGTGTGTGTGTGTGTGTGTGTGTCCGGGACTGATCTAACAGCCTGATCCTGCTTGGAAGTGCAGATGCCAGTAACCTGGTTTGTTATTTTAGCTGCTGTTTCCCGGCAGTCTCCTGTTCCCTCAAGGTGTCAGCTATCTCTAGTCACATCTTCAATTGAAATGTTGAGTCGGGGCTCTCACTCTACGTGGCAGTCCTACCGGGCTACATAGGCGGGTGAGAGAGTTCACCGTGTAAAGCTTGGCAGCAAATGGAACCTCCAGAAAAGTCAGCGAGCAGATAGGATGCCTGCCCTGCTCAAGAATAAGCTTTCAGTGTCTAGGTTTTTTTTGTTTTTGTTTTTTCTTTTTCCATCTTCCAAAAATTCAGTTCTGCAGACAGCTTCAGCTCCTCCCACTTAGAAGTCTGGGTTCAGTTGGCCCAATAATGCATGGAATGGTTCGCTGAATTATTAAAAACAAACTGAGTAGTAACACAACTTTTTTTTTCTTTCACAAAATAGGAAAGGAGAACAAAGGGTGCAGTGTATGGATGAGCCCTTCCCCGAAAAAAGAACGCACAGGAGAAGCAACTTTGGATCTCCCTCTAGTGTGGCCCTGGTCATCTGTTAGTACCTGCCGGCTAGCTCTTCTTGGGCAAACTGCACAAAAACAAACTGATGACATCTTTGTGCAGTGAGCTACCCCACATTGCTGGCAACAGCATTGCTTCCCATTGTCAAACTTGCCCCCAGTGGGCCAGGACAAACAGCCCTTGTGTTCCATACTTTCTCTCATTTTGTGACAAGGTTCTCTACACCTGCTGTCCCTTTTCTGATATTTAGGGACAACATTATCCAAGGGACACCATACAGGACACAAGTGGCATTCTGTCTGAACTCCAGACTCCTCTCTGCTTGTTTTCGGGTGGCTATAGCCACTTACCTCGCTTGCTCTTCTACACTGGATACAATCCAGTTTCAACCCTCAACCTACCATCTCAAGCTCTCGTCCAAAAGCCACAGGGGACACCTGTGTGGTGTCAGCCATATATTTTATAATTTAGAGACTAGATTCACCCTCTGGACAAGACTTGCTAGATTCTACAAGTATTTACCGAATGGCTAGCTTGTACAAGGCAATGTATTTTATATAGAAATATATATACTGGGATATATACTGGGATACTTAAAACGGCTCCTAGCCTTAGAAATCTGAAAGTATAGTGAAAGATATAACCCAACTGTCTGAACAAACACGGGGCTGGAGATACGGCCTACACCTACTGCACTTCCAGCAGGATATGGGTTATTCCCAGCACCCATGTGGCAGCTCGCAACCATCTGTAACTCCAGTTCCAGGAGATCTTACGGCCTCTTCTGGCCTCCACAGGTACTGTACACACACATGCATGCAAACATAGTCACAACAATCTAAATGACAGAAAAGCTCTTGGCTCATTTCAAAGTGAACCACAAAGGCTTCAGGTGCCATGTGAAATTGAAAGACAATTACTTCATTTCTGAAATATTAATAGAGGAGAATAAAAACTGGACTTTAAGGAATGGATAGGATTGATGTTGAGAAACATGAAGAGAACATTTTGAAAGTGTCAATACTGGGGAGAGAAGGGATAAATGTCAGAAAGCATCTCAGGTGGCTTCAACTGTCCATTATCTGCTTTTGCTACTTAGTATTTGCTTGTTCCTTTTTAATTAAAACAATTATGAGTGCTTGCCGGGTTGATATATGTGCATGCAGTACCTGCAGTGGCCAGAAGAGGGCACTAGATCCCCGGGAACTATTCTTCCCGCACTTTCACATACATCTCTTTCTTTTCTTCCTCCGAGACAGAGGTTAGTTGGTGTTGACACAAGAGGAATAAATCAAATGTGTTGAGTCAGGTAGGGTTCAGGGCACCTGCCTTAAAGGAGCCGCAGCACATTCAAAGCCAGGGCTCCCGGTAAAGTGGAGGTCCAGTGCCCTTCTTTGGCTCACTGGGAGTCACAGGTGACCACACGCCTCACTGGGCACTACAGTTCCTACAAGTCTCTCTACACTTTTCCTGGGACTAACTACACTGGGAAAAGACAGTCACTTGTTTCTGTTTTCAGAGTAGGGCCTGAGAGCTTGCCATTGGTGCAGATGTGAGCATCCAGGGTGGCTTCACCAGCCCACCTGCAGCTTCCTAGGTCCTGTCCTGGGAAAGGGTGTGGTGGGGCCAGCAGGAACAGAGCAGACAGGGATGTACAAGTGAGGTTAACATTAGATACTCACGGAAGTCAGTGACCTCTGAAATTCTGGAATTATACTAAGATGGGAGTGTTTACATCTATATATAAATATACATGGGGGGCATATAGACAAACATGTATGTATGCCTGTATATATGCATGTATATATATGTATATATCCATATGTGTACATAGCATTACACACACACATACACACACACACACACACACACACACACACACTCCCCACAGTAGGAAAAGCTGGGAATTCAAAAGAACTTTATAGAACTCCTTCATGTTAAGTGAGGAATATTTTTTAATTATTTATTTTTATTTCATGTGTATTGATGTTTTGCCTGCATGTAAGTCTGTGTGAGGGTGTCAGATCCCCTGAAACTGGAGTTACAGACAGTTGTGAACTGCCATGTGCGTGTTGGGAATTGAACCCAGGTCCTCTGGAAGAACAGTCAGTGCTCGTAACCACTGAGCCATCTCTCCAGCCCCATGAGGAATGTTTTTATTCTTTTCCTTACCTGTTGTCTTAGTTAGGTTTTTTATTGCTGTGAAGAGACACCATGGCCATGGAAATGCTTATAAAGAAAATATTTAGTTAAGGTGTTAGCTTACAGTTTCAGAGTCCATTGTTATAATGGTAGGGAGCATGCAGACATGGTGCTGACCACATCTTGACCAGGAGGCAGCAGGAAGTCGACTGACTGTCACAGTGAGGGATGCTTGAGAACAGAGACCTCAAAGCCCACCCCCACAGTGACACCCTTCCTCCAACAAGGCCACACAGTGCCACTCCCATTGGGGGCCATTTTCTCTCAGACCACCACACATGTCTTGCTTTCTGCATCTCACAGAACACAGAAAGAATAACACTAATTATAGTTTCACATACTTTCTTATGCTCATTTAGTTGTGAATCTGAGATGGGCACGCCACAGTGCACATGGGGAAGTCAGAGGACACCTCGCCCAAGTAGGTTCTCACTTTCCGATGTGTGGGTTCCAGGATGCAACTCATAGGGTAGTAAGCAACACACTGACATCTTGCCAGCCCTGTTTATTTAAATTTTGTTTTTAAAGATCCTTTTCTTGTCTCTGTCTCTGTCTCTGTCTCTCTCTCTCTCTCTCTCTCTCTCTCTCTCTCTCTCTCTGTCTCTCTCTCTCCTCCCCCCTCCCTTCCTGGAGTTACCTGTAAAGTTCCCTGCAAGTCTTTGTTTATTACCTCTGCCTCCACGCCAAGCCCTGGATCCAGGGACTGCCACCAGAATCCTTTTCCCCACCCCACCCCCACTTCCTGTGTCTTGTGCTGTCGCCAACCCTTTGATAATGAAGACAGAACCCTGGAGAGGCTAATAGATCTAAACTGCTCTTCAAATTTCAGGTTCCCTAGTCCTCACCTGCCTGTCAGTCTAATGCAGCCCTCTTGCTAGATGATAGAGTCCTCAAGGTCTAGGGAGCCGCCATGTTCATCTTCGTACTGTGTCTGGTGACGTCAGTCTCCCTGGAGACCCTATGCATTGCTGCTTATAAATTGGCAATTTTTTAATTTTATTTTATCAGTGTTGCCTAAGCATTCTTGGAGAGGTCAGATAAAGCAACAGTTTTCTGACCCACCCTGCATTACGCGCTTCTGTTCTGGGCTTATTCCCTTCTGTCTGATATCAAATTTGAAAGAAGAGGAAATATGAAATGGCCTCAGCTTATCAATGCCCCAGGTCAGGCTAGCTGAACTCTCTGGAGGTTACCTCATTTACTCTAACTCTGGGGCCTGCAACTGGCCTGCTATGGGATGGGCGGAGTCCAGCTCACTGGGCTGATTTCCAGGACTCAGGGAAAGAGACCCTGTTACTTTAGACTCTAAAGTCTAAATATGGGACAACACTGTTAACAAGATGTCTTATGTAGCAAATGAAAGCCTGGACTGTTTGGTTCCTCCTTCTAATTATATCATGAGTTGGTTGGTTGCAAATTAGAAAACTTGCCAGGTAGTGGTAGGACACCCCTTTAATCTCAGCTCTCAGGAGGCAGAGGCAGGAGGATCTCTGAGTTCCAGGATAGCCAGGGCTACACAGAGAAACCCAGTCTTGAAAAACAAAAATGAAAACAAAACAAAGAAGCAAAAAACAAATTAGAAAACTTTGTAGCAGAAATAAATCCATCCCCAGAGACTTTTGAAAGGAAACTACTGTTATCCTCCTGAAACCTTGGAACTTCTTATCGTTTGATTGGAATGTTTTATGGTTTTTAAATTTCAAGTTTTATAGCTGTTTAGGAGCTAAGTGAGTTGTCCATCATTCTAAGTCAGCACTCTGAGATACTTATTGTCTGTTGACAGAGTGACACGGAGATAACCCTGTGAACGTGAGAGCAGTGAACTGGGGCTTTGCTGGCGACATTCAGGGCCGACCCTCAGTCCTCTTGGCACAGGTTATTTTTATCAGTTTTATTCAGTGTTCCCATCCTCACCAGACTCGCCACAGCACGTCCGTGATGGACAGACATTTGACCTCTTCCTTGCCACTGCTTTTCTTGATCAGTGTTCTCCATGGCTGTCCTCTATGTAACCAGGCAGGTTGCCTGCTCTTACAGGGTCATGCCCTTCATCCCTGACGCTGTGAATTCCCCACCCTTGGGAACCCTGCCTCTTTCCCTACCCTGCTTCTCAGCCCTGCAGGAAGAACCCAGTAAGCCCTACAGGGTTCTAGAAGCATGGAATCACCGCACTGCCAGCCCTTTGTGGAAGGCCTGTTCCTACCTCTCCAGGCTCCAGACTCCTGTGGCACACAGGCTTCCAGACGCCTGGGGAGGTCACAGGGCAAAAGGGGGGTGTAGCCAGCATGCAATGGCAGTCAGCAAAGTGTGGATGGCCACAGGCATCCCATCCCACCTGCTGCCCCTTCCTCCTGGCTGCTGAAGGTCGCATCCTCTCCTTTGCTTCCCCTTGGCCTGGCCTGTTGTCCTTGTCCAAAGCTACTCTCATTATCCAGGGCCTAGAAATGTCCACTTCCTGTTGTTTTTCCTCTGAAGTAGGAATTGAAAAAAAAAAAAAAAAAAAAGCACTTTGAATTCATTTTGAAACATGACCAAAGCTGTTGTCGGAATTCACCTCAGAGCCTTTTGTGAATCAAGATCAGTCTTGGGAGTTTAGAGTGAAGTGTTCCAGCTTCTCCCTGCTGGTCACCCTTTGACCGACATGTTTCAGTTGGTTTTGAACCCTTTTACCAGCTGCCTGTCTTCTGAGGATGCCAACTAGGTACTTAACATTTGTTTAAGTACATGAAGACAGCGTCTGAAGTCTCATCGTGTTTCTGGAATTTTCCAGGACTCTGAAGACACTGTTCTCTTGTACCTCCCTTTATCCCCTGTACATGCACCTCTGGTCAGAGGGACGTGCCTCCAGCAAACATGTACTGATTATCTGTTGAATACTAGGAGCTGTACCCGGCTCTAAGGACCCCAGAGCCAGCAAGAAATCCCAGCAAGGGACAATGACAAGCAGATGACTTTAAAATGCACAGGAAAATGGTCTCGGGACACAGAGCTGGACAGCGTGAGGCAGGGCCGTGAAAGAGTCGGAGGAAGCCAGAAATGCTTCTTCCTGGGAGCTGGGAAGGGGTGGGGGGAGCCAACAAGGAAGGCGGAGGGCTGGGAAGGAGGGAGTGAGCTGGACTCCAGGAAGAGGTGGGTGGGAAGTCAGGCAGCAGCAGCAGATGGGGAGCACGTGAGGGTCTACACCTACAGTCCGGTTCATCGCTGTGAAGAAATGAGTGTGAGAAGCAAAGGGGTCCAGAGGAAGTGCTTGGCTCCACCGAGCTGAGGGTTGGAGCTGGCCCTGCTGTAGGCGATGGGGAGCCGTTCTTCTCTACTAGCACAGAATGGGCTTGACCTTGCCTTTCAGGGATTGCCCTTTGACAGTGGCATTGGGCACGGATGTGCCTGAGAGAGAGGCAGAGCAGAGCAGAGCAAAAACTGTTGACCAATCCAGGCAGAGGCTGAAGGAGCCTTGTGTTGGGAGGAGGGTGCCCGGATAGAGGACATTATGAATTCTAAGAGTGGTAATTGCCCACATTTAACTGTGGATATATAGAGTGGGCGTGGGAGGGAGTATGGGTGATTTCCCAAATAAAAAACACAGGGGACTAAGAAAATGCCAGCAACTGAGAGGTCCTGAAGATTCTGATTCTGGATAGGTTAAATCTGGGGGCCCTGAGTGCCCAGGTGCCCTCCTGGGTAGCTGCATATGAGAGCATGTGTCTTAGGCACTAACGTGGACTTGAGAATTATGTGTATTTAAAATTTGGGAATGATAATATAAAGGTCAACTAACTTTAGCCATTAACTAATTAATACCTATTTAAAAATCCAAGGTTACATAAACATAGACAAAAGTAGATATAGCTATGGTGTGTGTGTGTGTGTGTGTGTGTGTGTGTGTGTGTGTGTGTGCTGACCTCACCTCTGCTAATGAGTAATATGAAATATTGTATGAAAACTTGCATCAGGAGATGTATTTGTGAGACTAGAAAGATATCTCAGAGGTTAGCAGTACTGACTGTTCCTCCAGAGATCCTGAGTTCAGTTGCCAGCCCTCATGTTAGGCAGCTCACAACCATCTGTAACTCCAGATCCAGGGCATTTGATGCCCTCTTCTGGCCTCTGTGGGCACTGCATTCACATGAATGCACTACACAGACTCAAAGTAATAAAAATAGCCAGGCATGGCGCCGCCTTTAATCCCAGCACTCGGGAGGCATAGGCAGGTGGATTTCTGTGAGTTGGAGGTCAGCCTGGTCTACAAAGCGAGTTCCAGGAAAGGCGCAAAGCTACACAGAGAAACCCTGTCTTGAAAAAAATAATAATAATTTTTTTTTTAGAAAATAAAGTGTGTAAGTCATGGTGGCTTATGCCTGTAATCCCAGCACTTGAGAGGTTGAGGCAGGGGGATTGCTATGGGTTTGAGGCCAATATGGGCCTAAATAATGAGCGCAGCACAGCCTAGGCTACAGAATGAGATCACGTTGGGGTGGGGAGCAATTGTAAAATATGTGGACAAAACCAGCATAAACCAAAAGCCATACAACACTTGCTCTTAAAAAGGGAGAAAATTACAGCCTTGGGTCCATGTCAAGAGTGTTGTTTTTTTTTATTTGTATGGATGTTTTGCCTGCAAATGTGTATGTGCATCACATGTATGCAGTGCTCATGGAGGCCAGAAGAAAGCTCGAATCCTCTGAAATGGGAATGATGGATGGTTATGAGTAGCCATGTGGGGGTTGGGGACTGAAACCAGGTCCTCTCCAAGAGCAGTCAGTGCTGTTTAGTGCTGAGCCGTCTCTCCAGCCCAAGGAAGACTTTTGACAGTGAGGAGCTATGAAGGAAAGATGAACAACAGTCATAAGTACCCAGAGACCCTCTGCATCTTCCCGTATGGATGACGTCACACTGACACCCCGCCGCCCACCCCCCAAAAACGCTAACAACCTGTGTCTAGTGTGCTCGCCCACCATGCTTGTTGACATCTACTCAAGCTGAAATTGCAACATCCTTTTTCTTTTGAATGTGCACATCCAGTGTGGTTATTTTGAAATGTTTGTTTGTTTTCATTTTTGTGTGTGTGGCTTGGTTTTGGTTTTGGGTTTTTGGTTTTTCAAGATAGGACTTCTCTGTGTAACAGCCCAGGCTGTCCTGGAATTTGATTTGTAGACCAGGCTGGCCTCAAACTCACAGACATCTGCCTGCCTCTGCCTCCCAAGTGCTGACATTAAAGGCATGCGCCACCACTGCCCAGCTATTTTAAAGTTTTAAAGTAGAAATTAAATCACAGACATTTTCTAGGGAAGAGAAGCTTCCTGTGCCCCTCTATATATTATGGGATGTGTTGCCTTCCAAACAGGGTAAAGAACTTTTGTATAAGACATGGCTGACATAGAACACAGAGAAAATTTAAAACTATTTAATGCATTATATTTCTCATCTGCTTCTCTTGAAATTGGTAAAGGCTAAACATTTCTGTGACTCATTTAAAATACTTGGAAACTATTCCTCTTAATTAATTAGTTAACTTATTTATTTATTGCATTGCTGAGAAGCGCAGCTAGGGCCTCATATATGCTAGACAAGTGCTGTACCATTGAGCCACATCTCCAATTCCTGGAGAATAAACATTTTGAACATTTGACAAATATGGTATTTTTTATTTCCTTTAAAAATGCATTATAAAACTCAGTTTGACTCTTTTAAAGGCATTTATGAAGATTTATTTTTAATTATGTGATTTGTGTGTGAGTGCTTATGTGAGTATGTGTGTGAAAGCCTGTGTATATATGTGTGTGTCTGTGTATGTATGTGTGTGAGTGTCTATGTATATATGTGTGTGAGGGTGTATGGATGGATGTGTGTGTGTGAGTGTGTATGTGGGGATGTGTGTGTGAGTGTGTATGTGGGGATGTGTGTGTGAGTGTGTATGTGGGGATGTGTGTGTGAGTGTGTATGTGGGGATGTGTGTGTGAGTGTGTATGTGGGGATGTGTGTGTGAGTGTGTATGTGGGGATGTGTGTGTGAGTGTGTATGTGGGGATGTGTGTGTGAGTGTGTATGTGGGGATGTGTGTGTGAGTGTGTATGTGGGGATGTGTGTGTGAGTGTGTATGTGGGGATGTGTGTGTGAGTGTGTATGTGGGGATGCGTGTGTGAGTGTATGTGGGGATGCGTGTGAGTGTGTATGTGGGGATGTGTGTGTGAGTGTGTATGTGGGGATGTGTGTGAGTGTGTATGTGGGGATGTGTGTGTGAGTGTGTACTCAAGCCCAGGTATTTTGAGAAGAATCGTGGGGGGAAACTGGAAAACCACAAGGTAGTTTTTAGGAAATGACGCATCACCTCTGTGTCCTTGCAAAGGCTAAAATAAAGCCACAAGCACGCATTGGTGGAAAAAAACTGACCTCCCTAATGGGATAACATTTCCTACGGGTGGTGTAAGAGTTGATTCTTTGTGGACAAACTTGTTCAACAACCAGAAAAATACAGGTTTGTGTAGAGCAGACTGATTACTGACTTAATGAGAACCTTGTTGATTTTTAGGCGTCTGCCAGCTCGGAGGACGATCGGTAGAAAAACATACATTGGATCGTGACTCCATGTGCCTGCTTGCAACAGTGGGTTCAGGGTAGTGAGGAGAAAAGTTTTATCCACCAGTGTAAATCACAAAGCTCTCTGGTTGTGTGGGACTCCTGAGCCTCATCTGAATTGTGTGAGGTTATTGTCCTAAATCCACCTGACCAGGGGTGAGGGTGGTTGGTTATGCAGTAAGTGGCCTGTAGGGTCTGGGGTCCCAAAGAACAGAATGCAAGAATTTAAGACATACCTTAAAGCCTGTTGCTAGCTCCCCCAGCAATGTTCAAGTGGCTACTAGGAAAATGAAGCTGTTTGTAAATGTTGGATTTTCAGAAGCACTAAAGCAGTAGGTCTCCACCTGTGGGTGGTGACACCCCCCCCCAGGTCGCTTATCAGATATTTACATTATGATTCATAATGTAACAGTAGCAAAGTTACAGTTATGAAGTAGCAATGAAATAACTTTATGGTTGGGGTCACCACAACATGAGGAACTGGATTAAAGGGTCGCAGCATTAGGGAGGTTGAGAGCCGCTGAGCTGAAGGATAGTGGGGATTGCTGCACAAGAAAAGATAAGGGGAACATCGTGTATTCATCTACACTGGGGAAATGTTCAGCAAAGTTACACAGGCTTGGTTTGGGACTGCTGGAGTCTGGAGATCTTTTTTTGACTGGCTTCAGTTTGCAGAGTTTTCCCGTGTATTTTTCACACGGGCATGAGTCTGAGACCAGGACATTCCCAGTCAGGCTGTTGTTTAAGAACGAGGGGTTGGCTGGGCGTGGTGGGGCTTGTCTTTACTAGCAGTACTGTGGAGGCAGAGGCAGGGGGATCTCTGAGTCTGGGGCCGGGCCAGGTCTCCAGAGCAAGCTCCAGGTCACCAGCTAAGGTTATATAGCAAGACTGCGTCTCAAACAAAGCAAAACACACAACAGCAAAAATAATGGTGAATGAAGTACTAACCGGAGAGCTTTGGTGAAACCTCTCTCTGTGGCTGTTAGAAAGCAAACTTGAACAAGGACACTCGCTGTTTGGAGGCTTTGGCTCCACATAATGTTTAAAAACACCTTAATGATAATATTTACCAAGCAGTCCATTTTAGCATAAGAATCTAGGTGACGGGTTTCTCTTTTAAATGGGAGAATAGGTTAGCTGGGTGTGCTCCTATATTCCCTGTACTCAGGAGGAAGAGACACCTTGGACCACATAGTCAGTTCCAGGCCTGCCTAGGCTACATAGGGAAACTCTATCTTTTTTTTTTTTTTTTTTTTTTAAGATTTATTTATTTATTATGTATACAATGTTCTGCCTGAATGTATGACTGCAGGCCAGAAGAGGGCACCAGATCTCATTACAGATGGTTGGGAGCCACCATGTGGTTGCTGGGAATTGAACTCAGGACCTCTGGAAGACCAGCCAGTGCTCTTAACCTCTGAGCCCTCTCTCCAGCCTGGAAACTCTATCTTTAAATAAGCAAATGAATAATGAACACAGAGAGATGAGGCCAAGAGGAGATAAATGTACAGGCCTCCATTCCTTCAGTCACAATTCCCAGGTCTTGAGGTCCATTGTCCCTTTGGGGGAAAGACATCTACCCCAATTTTCATAGCGTCCTCCACTGCCATTTGCCTCCTCTTCCTCCTCCTCCTAAATTAGAATAATTAACATCTAACTTAAATTTTATTAAACTTTTATTCATTTTGTGGTACTGGGCCACTGAGGCCCAAAGCGTACCAGGTAAACACTCCACCATGAGATCCACCTCACTCCCTTCTCTCTGTGGTTTTGACCCCACACATCCCCTCTTGCTCATCTCACTCAGGGACAGATGCCAGCGCCAGCAGCTTCTCCCCACCTGGTGAGTCACTTCACAGGGCGGCAGCTCCTCCTGGGTTGAGAACTGGCTCCAGGGTCGGAGTTGGGTGGGCAACAGAATGCCAGGCAAAGTGCAGTGGGAAACCAGAGATGTCAAAATGTCAACAGTGCTCGCCTTTGTTGGTAAGGCGTGAGATGTCTTTTCCCTGCTTCCTTTTCTTTCTTGACTTCATTGTGATTTCCAGATATTCTCATAACCCAAAACATGTGTTTCTTTTCAAATCAAAAGAGAATAAATGTTAAGACGGCTAAATTATCTTAAATATGGATGTTTTTCATCTAGCTACCATAAAAGCATCCCTCTTCCCTTACATTGTGGTCCAACTATGATTAATAGTGCAAGATGTGAATGGGATGCAAGGCATTTTGACTAGGGTACAAGAACCAGCAATATCTCTGCTCCTAGAGTTGCTGTAGGTTCTTATCTCAATTATTCATTATAAATTTATAATATGCATTTATAGTTTTGTTTTACAAGGGTGGAAAAATACTGGTTTGGTTTACATGGTTTAGTACGAATCTTCCCTGGCTTCTAGGATATGACGTAAAATAAATTCTACATTTTGTCTAGAACAGGGAAAAAGAATAGATGGGTAGGTGGACTCACCTGAGAAGGGTTCTGAGGGAGCTGAAGGTGAGTATTCCTTAAGGCCCTCCGTCTTGGAGGTTGACAGTTTCGATCAAGCTGCTTGATGCTGGGATTCAGGAACAGGCAGAGGAATGGACCACATTCCACCATTGTGCACAGTGCATGGCCTGTTCAGACTCCAACATGGCATTTAATTCTGGACAGAGGCAAGAATAAAATGGTGGTGCTTTTCTCTTTTCTTCCTTTTTTATTTTGTTTGCCTGTTGTTTCTAGACAGAGCTTCTCTATCTAGCCTTGGCTGTCCTGAACATGCTCTGTAGCCCAGGCTGGCCTCGAACTCACAGAGATCCACCTGCCTCTGCCTCCTGAGTGCTGGGATTAAAGGTGTGCGCCACCACCGCCTGGCCAGATGGTGCTCTTTTCATCACTTGACAAGCAGCCAGGAATTCCCTGATCTGCAGTGTCCTCTCAAAGTTTCCCAGTGCTTCTTCAGCTCCCTCTAGCTGACAGAAGGGGGACCTAGAGGATGCTCTGTGTACAGTGATTAGGAACCAGGGAAAGAGGAGAGAGAAGCAAACAGAGTCTAGAGGCCATTGGAAACCCAAGGGTAAAAGGGAGGATATAATATGTTTTAGACTTCGACATTAAAGGAAGGCTTGCCTGCCATTAATAACAATTTCTCATGTGGGTGTATGGTCTCTTTCACTGGTCTCCTCCAGCTGGGATGCATCCACAGGTTTTCAATCCGTGTCCTTCCATCATGCTGGGGAGGCTCCTTGGTTGAGTATCCTGATTATGAACACCAACCACCAATCAGATAAAAATGTATAAAGTGATGAGAAAGGTACCATTTAAGCTGCCAGACACAGCCACCTAGCACTTGTGTGTGTGTATGCTGTTATTACATGTTTTATATGCTGGTGACACCTCTCATCTAAATGTTCCAACCATCACTTACTTGACTCCAGCAAGGCATTGATGGAGAAATGAACTGGTTTCCATGCTCGGGATAATAACATTAAGACACCAGATCCTTTAATGACTTGGGTCTACTAAACAAGGATCTGTGTGTCCATCTAGAGCCGAAATGTGTAAGTTTACATTTTCAAGTCTGAATAAAAATGATTTAAAAATACAGAAAATTAACCCAAATGGGGATAATATGGAAGATGTCTCCTGAAGCATTACTGAGTTGTTTGCTAAAGTCCAGGATTGACAGGTTCCCCTTGTAACAAGATAGGTGCTGAAGTTTGGGTCAACCCATAAATGCATAAGGGATGCAAAGCTTTAATAAAAGTATGGTCATGCCTTATGAAGAGACATGGGATGCTCGTGTTGGCCTTCGACTCTCTGGCCTGGCCAGTGCATCTTCATCAGCGTATCAGAGGCGTCCTGCCCAACGCTGAAATGCGTTTTTAAGCAGGAAAGAAGCTAGCAGGGGTGCCTTACCAAGGTATGGCAGATCAAGGAGCCGTGTCAAAGACGGAATGTCTAAAGGAACTCAAGTCAGAGAGGTCGGGCCTGTGGGGAGTCAGAAGTCTCTCCAGAGAGGGCGGAGGACACTCGCCAAAGGATGGCTAAGAAGTAAATATGGCCTCCTTTGGTGAGAGTAGTCCCAAGCTCCCCGTGTTTGTCACCTGGCAAACAGTGGTGCATTTCTGTCAAGTCAGAAATCCAGGGACTCAGGCGCTGCAGTCTGAAAGCAGCCCTTAGGAACACGCTGACCTTCAGCCCAGAAATGGATAGAATGCACTGGAATGCAGAAACCATGAACTCTGTGCAGACAGTTGGGGAGGGCAGAAAGTTGAAATCTTCAGTGACAGTCACTCTGATGATGGGACCTCTGATGCTCCAGCCAGCTCGGTGACAGCTGTCACTCATCACTCTGGTTTGGGAACCAGACTTCCCCCAGACTAACAATTTCACTGGGACAAAAACATCTCAAAGTCTTTAGTTGCTTTGGGAGTACAAATCTCAGTTCTAACTACTCAGTAGAAAAATAAACACAAACTATTAGTCTTTTCCTGGCCAGGTCCATGTGAGTGGATCAGGGGGTAAATTAAGGTTTGTTTATGTTATGCCTGATTTTTAAAAGAATCTCCACAACCTCTCCTGCTTAAAAAGAAAAAAAAGTATCCCCTTAGACCTTTCCTTAGCTTGAGAAAAGGCCAGACAGTTCCTGCCATTTTGCTGAAACTTACAAAATTGAATGAGGGGGGAAAATGCAGGTGCAAATAAGTGGGGCTGCATGTCAGTAAGAATTTGTTCTGGGTCATTTTTAAAGGTTCTCTGTGCATGGCATTAGAAGCGTGGGTGAGAGTGTGCCTCGGCTGACGACCTTCAGGTTCTCAGATAAATGACATGGCTCAAGAGAAGGGTTACTGACTGGAACCACATTTTTATTGTCTTTTTATATTTCTTTGAGAATTATCAATTAGTTTTAAGAGAGCAGCGGCAGCTTTTTACAATTGAAGACTTTGAAAAGTAGTTATTTTCTACATGTCCAAATGCTGCTGCTGTTTAAAACATATATTATAGGGGTTGGAGAGGTGTCTCGGTGATTAAGAGCACTTGCTGCTCTTCCAGAGGACACGAATTGGGTTCCCAGCACCTGTATAGGTAGCTCACATCTGCCTGTAATGGCAACTTCAGGACATCATCCAGCACCCTCTTTTGGCTTCTGTGGGCACCCATACACATCACATACACACAGACATATAAATAAAGCATTTAATATATATGTAATTTTATGCAGACATATAAATAAAGTGTTTAATATATATTTAATATATGTACATATATTAAACATGGAGTCACATGATTATTTCTCTGCCAGCCCCTCTCTTCTCTGGAAGCACTCAAAACCACATTTTGCCAATGTCTGTATTTTGCTTAATGAAAGGCCCCATTGTGTTTGTAGGATTACCTACCATATGGTTATCCCTTGGGAAATTAGCTCCCAAACCCAAAGCTGCTTGGGTCCCTTATAAAAAGATAGCATAGTATTGAGATTAGTCTCCACACACCAGTCCATAGGCTTTACACCATCTGCAGGTGCTACACTGCCTCATGCGGCCCAATTTCTATGACCATAACAGTCCTGTGTTTGGGAAGCAATGGCAGGAATGTGCTATTCATATATGTATTCTGTGCTGACGCAATCACAAAATGATTTTGTGTGTAAGCACGTGGTGTGTGCACATGTTTCTGTGTGTGTGGTATGTGCACATGTGTATGCAGGTGTCCGCACACCCATGTGTGAATTTTGAGGCCAGAGGAAAACATCATGTGTCCTGCTCCTTTCTTTCATTCTGTATGTCTGCCCTCCACCCCCTTGTCTCTCTGGCATCTCCTCTCTGCCTCGATTATCTCCTCCTGCTTCCTCTCTCTGGCCAGAAGTTCTGCCTATACCTCCTGCCTAGCTATTGGCCGTTCAGCTTTTTACTACATCAATTGTAGCAAATACACCTTCAAACAGTATACAAATATCCCACAGCATATGTGGGCCTGTGGTGTTACATACCTATTAATGCAGATAGCCATGAAGGCCATAGGCACTGGATCCCTTGAAACTGGAGTTACTGGGGTTATGAGTCATCTGACATGGGCACTGGGAACTGAACCCAGGTCCTCTGCAAGAACAGCAAGCACTCTGAACCTCTGAACCACTGAGCCATCTCTCCAACCTCATCGTTATTACATTTTTAGGAACTAAGGAAAGACATCTTTGGCATAATCACAACACGGATAATAATACCTTGGGCAAATTGTCTTTGTGCTGGTCCCAAGAGGTGGCTGGTGATGTTTGTAGAAAGAACTCAGGGCAGACATATGACTAGGTGATTTTTCATTTTTCTCATACTCATTATTCTCTCTGTTTAAAAAATTCAATGAAAAGCTAAAAAATGAGAAGTATTTGCAGATGTGCGTTAGCACTGGGTTGGCAAAGCGTCTTTGGGAACTGATTCTAGAAGGAGGTGGGAAGGAGGTCATGGCTGCGAAGTATCATTTTCAGTAGTTACAGCTTTTTCACACAGGATAATAATTCAGGAATGTTATTTAAAAGCTGCCAGAACTCACCAGGAATTCAGCACTGCAGGCCCAGGAAGTGTCATCTATGAGCTGTCTAAGCCGGGAAGAGTAAACTGTGCTCATAGGAATGGCCAAGACATTTGATACATAAAATACACAGCATCTTCATGGATAGGAATTAGGATCATTCAAAAAAGATCAATTTATTAGATTTATAGAATTATGGAGATGCTTATAATATAATGGTCATTATAATAAAAATATCCAATTTTATATTTATAAGTATTTATTTATAATTACAATTAGTAATTTATAATTACTCATGTTTCCTTCAGCCCAGAGCCTGAGAAAATAAATGGATAAAGGGATCGATTTGGGCACACAAAGAGAGAGAGCTTGTCTAGCAAGCATAAGGTCATGGATCCTGTTGCCAACACTAGAAACACACCCCAAAAAGAAAAGGTGAAATTTCACTTTTGCTTCTTGGTGAGGCAAGATAAAAATAAAAGAATAAAATAAATAATTTTTTATTTATTAAAATAAAATAAATTTAAGAAATAAAAAGAAAAGTCAGACTTAATATCATGACTGGGGAATAGTTGCATTGAAATAAACCAAGCTAAATTTTCTTTGGCTGAGTGCCATTCATAGCAGCCAATTTAAATATTTCAAAGGATCTCGTGTGTGTGTGTGTGTGTGTGTGTGTGTGTGTGTGTATGTGTGTGAGATGTGTTCACAGATTTAATTTCAGGTTTGAATAAATAAAAATATTTTTGTTTGCAATGCCCTAAAACCGTCATGATAGTAAATTCAAGATGTAGTCACTCCCCCTTAGGAAGTTGGATTGAGTAAGATTCCATCTGTTCGTATTCCCTTTCCGGGAAATGACGTGGGTAGGAGAGAAATTGTATGTGGTACCTCATGAATCCCTGTGTCCCTCTTGTTTATTCTATACATTTTTAGAGAACCAGGATACCTGCGATACCTCAGGAATAGGATAACACTTTTGTTAGTACTTTAGTAATTTCTTTTTAAATTGAATTCTTTTTCAATTTCTTACATGTGCTATAATTACATCACTTCCCCCTTCCTCTCCCCCAACCTTCCCCATGCCCCCACTCCAAAACATGGCTTTCCTTTTCTTTCATTAGATCCACTTGTTTATTTTATAGATGAGTGTTTTACCTGCATGTCTGTGTGGACACTATGTGCACACTGGTGCCCATGAAGGTCAGAAGAGGGCATCAGAGCCTTTGTAACTGGAGTTGTGAGCTGCCACGCCAGTGCTGGGAACCAAACCTGGGTCCTCTGCCAGAGCAACAAGTGCTCTTAACCGGGGAGCCATCTCTTCCCTCTTTTCTTTTAGTCATTATTGGGTCTAATACTTTCAACTTTGGGAAAACGTAATTTTATTTTAAATTACATTTTAATGTGAATACTTTTTGCCACAGAGCTATTGCTATTATGGAAAATACTTTCCAACAAACACCGGTACCAATCTCAATTCTACCTTGGCTTTCCTCACTTGGCTTCTTTGCCCCCAGAGTAGCCTAGTTATCTGAGTCCTGCCTCAGACCTGCACTTGCAGCTTTGAGAATCCGCTTTGAACCAAGAATCGTTCTAGGAAACTGTAGAGAGCCTTTCAATTCCCATTAGCACCCAGGTGCATCTAACTATGCAGGATGTGAGCACAGTTATGTGATGCCAAAAAAGTTCAAATCTTCTCCCTGTGGCTCTGGAATGTTAGACCCTGTGCCTTGGGTGGTGCCCATCTATAAACAGGTCACTGGGGGGATCAGTGAGACACCAATCCATGGCAAAGGCTTAGTGCAGGGCATGGCTGGAGTCAAGCCCGCAGTACACCATGGCTCTTGTAATGTGGTCCAGATGCCTGAATACTGACCATCTATCTGCATCTTAAAGATGAAGGCAAATTACATGCACACACAGCAGCCCTTGATGCACATGTGATAGACTTCCCTTTCCTTAGACTCTTTGGTTTCATCCCCAGGTAAGTTCACATTTAGCCTCATGGTAATACTGTTAGTTGCAGATAAGTAGTCAGAACACACTGGGCTTGTTTGTTACTATGTTTCCATGCTAATTTTCAACTCTTTGTACCCTAAGACTCCACTTCACTACCTAATTTAGAAATGAAACATTCTTCTTGGGGTTTGGGGTATGAGTGTTAGGCATTCTGGTAACATCTTATGTAAAGCCTCCTTTAAGAGAAAACCCCTTGCTGCTGGTGGTAGTGGTGGTGGTGGTACACGCCTTTAATCCCAGCACTTGGGAGGCAGAGCCAGGTAGATCTCCCTGTCTCAAAAAACTGAGAGGGGGGGGGGAGGGAGAGAGAGAGAGAGAGAACCCCTCCCTTTTGTTTTCTAAGTCAAATCACTGTGTCAAGTCTGAGGATGCTTTCCTTCCCTGCCCCTCCCCCAGCAGCTTCCTCCCTCCCCCAGCAGAGCTGCTATGCACCTAGGACTTCATGCATGCAGGCAAGTACTCTGCCACTGAGCCATAACCCAGCCCTTGATGCTCAGGCTACATTTCAATTTGACAAAATAGTTCTGAGTCCTAGGTGGGATGCCATGCAGGCAATTTTCAGAACTGGCTAACAAAATAATGATCTCACAGATCCAGTCGCTAGGTCAAAATGGCAACTCTAATCTTCACAGACTTAGGGGAAATATGTTTCTCTTCAGAAAAGCTGCCGGGAGGTGGTGGTGCATACCTGTAATCCCAGCACTCGGGAGGCAGAGCCAGGTAGATCTCTGTGAGTTCGAGGTCAGCCAGGGCTACAAAGCGAGTTCCAGGACAGCCTCCAAAGCTACAGAGAAACCCTGTCTCGAAAAACAAAACAAAACAACAACAACAACAACAAACAGAAAAGCTGTCACAGTTTGAAGACCTATTCCAAAAAGGGCATAAGGAGAATGGAAGACTGCACTAAGCTTCTCACAGTGGTGTGTCCTGGGTTAGGTAAAGCAAGCCCCGAACCCAACTTCTAACTAGTAATACAACTGACTTGGCATTCAAGCAACCAGTGTGAGCTGGGATCTCTGAATCATCAGATCCTTTGTGATACTTGTGTGTACTGATCTCTGACACAGTTCAGAAGGAGAGAGAGAGAGAGAGAGAGAGAGAGAAATTACCTCATCTTTTGACTCACCTTGCATGGCAGCCAGAACAGCATGAAGTGTGTGTGTGTGTGTGTGTGTGTGTGTGTGTGTGTGCGCGTGCACGCATACACACAGATTACTGATGGACACAGCCCTAGGGCCTGGCTAAGGAGGATAAATTACAGACTACAGATCTCTACACCGAGAAAAGAGTGCAGGACATCACAATGTAAAAAGAGCATGGGAAGCCGGGCAGTGGTGGCGCACACCTGTAATCCCAGCACTCAGGAGGCAGAGGCAGACAGATCTCTGTGAGTTCGAGGCCAGCCTGGTCTACAGAGCTAGTCCAGGACAGGCTCCAAAAGCTACAGAGAAACCCTGTCTCGAAAACAAATAAACAAACAAAAAAAGTGTGGGAGAAGGGAGCCAAGGACAGAGAAACTGAAAATCTGGAAAGGGAACAAAAAAGCTGTGACCATGGTCAGCAGGAAACTGGATTTTCTCAGACTACCAACCCCTGTGAGCGAGCATTCAATGGGAAGCCAGGCAGGACAGGCAAACATTTCTCTGCGGTCTGCAGAATGAAGGCCACCATCACTGCTGGGGTTGAAGCCTGTTTTCTAGACCTCAGGCTCTCCAGCCAGGCTTCCTGAATTTCTGGAGAAGCCATCTGCCAGGTGGAGCACAGGATGAGAGGGTGGGTCGGGGCAATCCAGGCTTCCCGGCTCTGCCTGCGGACCGAACACACCCACAACCGGTTCCTTCCTGGTCACGGCTGCTGATCTCTCATCTCCTCTTCCAGCCAACTTCAAGGTGGCAGCCGGCCAAATATGAACCAAGGAGGATGTGTTTGAGTGTGTAGTTAGCTTGAATCGCAATGATAGAAGTGTAAAAATACTTCACCTAAACTGGTTTAAAAAAAAAAAAAAATCTCTAAGTGTGGTGGAAATCCTGGGAAATTATAATAGACTGGCAGTTTGCATCGGCATTTATACTAACTCGTCTTTGCTTTTACAGCAGGACCCCAATAAAACCGAAATCTCACACTTTACCACTTGTACCGTCGTCATTCGCCAGAGCACACCGCCTGTATCGCATCTGTTCTGATTCCCTCCCTGGTTTCCAGTACCTAACGATTTATTCCGGACACACCCCCATCCCTCCACCCCCACCCCTGTGCTATTAGCTGTAGAGGGAGGAGCTACTTAGTAATTCTACACCTGTTCAAGTCCCCGCCCACCAACTTGTTCGGCTTCCCAAACAAGTGTTGGGCCAAGCATGAGAACCGCCAGTCTGGGGAGCTGGGGCAGGAGGTGGCTCTGGCTGCCGCTGGGTTGGGCTTCCGTGAGTTTGGTTCAGACTCTCCAATGAATCTACTACAATGGCCGTTGATGACAGCAATTTATATTCCAGAACAAAGAGCAAGTTACATTCATCTCAAAATGAGTTTAAGTCACTGAGACGGAGCAGCCTGCCACCTGAACTTCCCATCGGAAACCACATTAAAGGAAAGCTTCAGAGAAACATCAGGAACTTGGAACCTTTTCACCTGAGGCGCCCCAAAAAGAGACCATCCATATTCCCAGGTAGGAACTGTTTGAATTCATGCTTCCCTGTCAAAAAATGAAGCCAACAAACAAAAATTATGTAATGAATACAATCAAATTGAAACTAACTCGGGGCACTTTTGAGGGCTGGAGGTATCAAACAAGCCTGGCCTGAAGGAGTCAGGACTGTCTTTCAACTATTTTCTTGAAGAGTTGGAACTGTTTCTGCATCTCAGAGCGCCCTGTCTTTCCCCTTTGCTCTGATTGGCTGTGGGTCCTTCCAGGCTCTGTTGCGGACAGGCAGCTGGGCTGACGTGTTAGCATCCACGGGTTTGTGGTACTGCTTCGCTCGCCACCCTAAGAATTCTGTGTAGCGTTTCCTGCCCAAGATAGGATTGTAGAGTGAGGCTGACGTTTTGTGTGCACCAGAAATCAACAGCAGTAAGTTCTCGGTGCGTTCTTCAAATTCCAACCCTGCGCCAGAGCCTGAGAGCGTTTGTAGTCCCAGCCCTGCTCAGTTCAGCAATGGGGTTGGGAGAAGGTAGTATGTGACCGGAGAAGCACGAATCTCAGTCTTGATAAGGGATCCCGGCATTGGCCTTTGGTGTCCTTCAGTGAGTTTGTTACGGATATGCAGAGAGCGGATCACACCCGTCATGGGGAACCCTAACTGTTCACCCAAGGGAGCTTGAATTTTGCATGACTTGATTTCATGTAAATTGTTTCATTGGGATTTCTAGAGAAAACTGGATATGACGTTTTTGTTGTCATTGATAGTTTTATTTATTTTGCAGATTGTTTTATTTTTTTTTTTTTATGTAGACTAGATTAGTGACAATGCTGAGGGCTGGCTCTGTTACGTTAGAAAATGAGAGAATAATTCAGTCCAATATTATTTCATAAAAATTATCCTGATGTCCCTATACTGATGCTTATACAGATACAGGCAATTAATTAGGAAATGATTTGGGGAGCTAGGGGCGCCAGGTCACAAACCAAAGTTACATTTCTTTTATCTTTATTTTTTGGGTATGACTGTTTTGCCTGCATGTGGTGCTGTGATGGTTTGAATAAGAACGGCCCCCATGGGTTCCTAGGTTTGGATGCTGAGGGAGTGGCCCTATTGGAAAGGATTAGAAGATATGGCCTTGCTGGAGGAAGTGTGTCACTGCGGGGTGGGCTTTGAGGTTTCAAGAGCCCAGGTCAGGCCGGGTGGCTCTTCTCTCTTCCTGCTGCCTGTGGATCTGGATGTAGGGTTCTCAAACTACTTCTCCAGCACCATGTCTACCTGGCATGCTCCCCGCCATGATGACAATAGACCAAACCTTTGAAACAGTAAGCCAGCCCCAATTAAACCATTTCCTTTATAAGAGTTTCTGTGGTCATGGTGGATAGGAACCAAGCACTCAGGCTGGCCTTGCTTTCCTGAAATCCACAGCAATGAGGAAGGTAGGGGCTTGGTCCACATTCGTTTCTTCTACAGTTCCCTGCTCTTTTCCCTCTCTGCTTCTGTTGCTTGGTTGTCAGACTTGGGTTTCCATATGCCACCCTCCATTCTACTTTCTTCACTGTCCCCCACACAGCCCTGCTCCAGAGGCTTAGAGCACCTTAGGCCTACAGCCATGGTCCCTGCCTTTCCGGACCATCCCCTAGACCACAGGCTGTGGTCTGGACAGTGTGCTCAGCTGCCTGTGTGTGCTATCAGTGCCTCAGAGGCTGCTAGGGCCTGCTATGGTCTTCTTTCTGGCCCTGTGCTCTTGGTTTTGGTGTTTGGGTTTTGGTTTTGATTAGTGGTATTTGCAGTTCTAAGGTTTGAGTGTAGTGCCTCATGTATGCTCTGGCGAGTACCCTACCACTGAGCTGTAGCTCCAGCTTTCTTTATAACTTTTTAAAAAGATTTTTATTTTTTTATCTGTGTGTATGTGCATGTGTATGTGTGCATGCCTTTTGGTGTGTATGTGTGTGCATGCTTGTGTGTGTGTGTGTGTGTGTGTGTGTGTGTGTGTGTGTGTGTGTATCTTGTATGCATGCGGGCAGGTGCCAGTAGAGGCCAGAGAAGGTCTCAGCTCCTCTGGAGCTTGGGTTACAAGAGATTGTAAGCTCCTGACGTAGGTGCTGGGAACTGAACTTGGGTCCTCTGGAAGATCTTAACTGCTGATGCATCCTTCTAGCCCCTCTTTTTGCTTTGCATTTTGAGACAAGGTCCACTAAGTTGACCAGTCTGGTCTCGATATCACTGTAGGCCAACCTTGAATTTGTAATCCTCCTCTTAGCCTCCCGAGCATCTGGGATCACAGGTTCTGTGCCACTGTCCACCAGCTTGTTCCTGCCTATCTCTGCCCATAGGTCCTTCTGTGGATTCAGCATCAGGAGGAGGACTCCGTCCACCCCTGCCACCACCTTGGTCCCAGGACAAGTTAGGTTACCTGCCCAGAGTCTGAGCACACTGGCTACTTGGTCTCTGCATTCCTCTCAGCTCATCTGTGGCTCCACTGTCCTGTGGCTTGCACCAACGGCTCCCCCACACTGGGCGATGTACAAGGATTGTTGGCTGTCCATCCTGGCACGGTACCTATAGGCCACCTGCAGACAGAAGCACACACTGGTTGTGGCAGCTACTCCTAGTGTGGGCTGCTGCGCACTCACACAGAAACAACCCACATAGCAAAGGGGGCGGGGCAGGGCTTGAGGGCTGGAGAGTAAGATGTCTTCCGCAGCTAATAAACGGCAGAATTGCGGCTGGGGTTGGACGCCTCAGACTGCATGCAGCATTGCAGCCTTTCCTACTGGGTTCCAGCGACCTCTGTTGCTGGATGCTGAGACAGTTTGTCTACTGAGAAGCAAGACTTGAGAACACATGTGTCCCGGTCAGCACTCCTCATCACTCCCACGCTCCCAAAGCCAACTTGTGTCTCCACCTAAAGGCTCACATCTCCCATCCTGTGCTTCACAGTGGATCGGCCCATGTCATCCATTCATTCATTCGCTCATTCATTCACTCATTCATTCGCTCATTCATTCGCTCATTCATTCACTCATTCATTCACTCATTCTTCATTCACTCATTCATTCACTCATTCATTCACTCATTCATTCACTCATTCATTCACTCACTCATTCACTCATTCATTCGCGAACTATTGATTCAGCTCTTCCGTCACAATGGGAAATAAACCTTCAAGGGTCTACCTCCCTCTTACTTTTTGTTCCTAGCCACTTTGCCTCTGGGGCTGTTTCATCTGTAGCTAGTTATCTATCTAAAGGCAGATCTGTTTGTTTATTTCTTAATGACTCTCTGGGGAATCTGAGGGTACTCACTCTAGTAGATAAAGTTCAAACCCAACAAGGAGTATAGGAAACATCTTTGTCATGAAATATCTTGTTTTCTCCGGGAAAGCTGGTGCCAGGGAGACTCCCAGGAATTCACACGGATGACCCCAGCTGAGACTCCTAGCAACAGTGGTGAGGGTGCCTGAGTGTCAAGGGAGAGCCTTCATCCAGCAACTGATGGGAGGCAGATGCAGAGATCCACAGCCAAGCTCTGGGCCGAGCTCTGGGAGTCCTGTCAAAGAGAGGGAGGAGGGATTGTATGAGCCAGGGGGGGTCAAGGTCATGATGGGGGAACCCACAGAGACAGCTGACCTGAGCTGGACCTACAGTTAGGGAGTGTGTGTGTGTGTATGTGTGTGTGTGTGTGTGACAGTTGTGTAGCTGGGTCTGTTTGTGGGGCTCCTAGCGGTGGAATCAGGACCTGTCCCTGGCACTTGGGCTGGTTTTGGGGAACCTATTCCCCATGCTGGGTTGCCTGGCCCAGCCTTGATGCAGGGGGAGGAGCTTGGTCCTGCCTCAACTTGATGTGCCATACTTTGTTGACTCCCATGGGAGGCCTGCCCCTTTCTGAATGGAGAAGGAGGAGGAGTGGATGGGGCGGGGAGTAGATGGAAGGTGGGAGGAGGGAACAAGAGGAGAGGAGGGAGGGGATGCAAACTAAATGAAAAAAATTTAATTAAAAAAAAAAAAAAAAAGAGCCGGGCGGTGGTGGCGCACGCCTGTAATCCCAGCACTTGCGAGGCAGAGGCAGGTGGATCTCTGTGAGTTCCAGGCCAGCCTGGTCTACAGAGCGAGTTCCAGGAAAGGCACAAAGCTACACAGAGAAACCCTGTCTCAAAAAACCAAAAAAAAAACAAAAACAAAAAACCAAAACAAACAAACAAAAAAAAAAAACAAAGAAAGAAAGAAAGATCAACTCCATCTCCTGACCGCAGCCCTAGCTCTGTCTCCAGCCCATCCCTCCTGTGTTCACACAGGCTTCACCAGTCTCAGATGTCAGCCCTCCATGCTTGTTTTACCAGGGTTGGTCATGTGCCCCACCGACCCAGGTCCTGCTTGGGCGGCTCTGCTGCCCTTCCGACCCCTCTTCTGGGTGGGTCCAGTCTATGGACTTCTCCATCTCCTAGTGTCTGTCTCACGGTATTGTAATGGTCTGTTTCGCTTGTCAGTCTCCCACAAGCTGGGGATTCAGAGATTAATAGTCTTGTTAACTGTGGTCTGCCTGTTGTCTGTCACAGTAGCAGGCATAGTATGCCTCCAGCAAATGTGCAGTGGACTCAGAAGGTAATGACTCCTCCTGACGTCCTTCCTATGCTCTGCCTCTATCCAGAAGGCTGTTTCTGTTGATGTCTTTCCTCATCCCTGCTTGATCACACACACACACACACACACACACACACACACACACACAGAGTCCTTCTGCCCACTTCTCTGTTCTTTTTGTGGGCTAGAAGGTCCAATTCTACTCACCCATCTTCTGTAATCACCTCGAATTCTTCCTCTGACATCTTTTCATCTTCTGTATACCAGTCACCTCCTTGGCTGTGGTACTCTTAATTTGGTGTTTGTGTGAAAATGCTTTGGAAATGGAGATTATACTGAAACAAGGACTGTATAAGATAAGGTGTAAGGACTGTATAAGATGCCTTCGATGGCATCCATTACACATTTGGTGATAACAACCACAGACTGAACTCTCTGAAACTGTGAGCCAAAAGAGACTGCCCGCTGTCTGTTGTTCAGTGATGCATTTGGGTCATAAGATGCAAGGCATCCAGAGCCTCTATCTCCCTAAAAGACAGAAAGGTCATTTGCTTCCAAAATCTGAAAGAGCTTAGGCAGCAGGGACCCCAGCCCCGGACCTGACTCAATGAAAGAAAGCAAAGGGAGCAGAACACTCAGGCCCGTGGACCTTTGACTGAAAATGAGCCTCAAAGCCTCACCTGGGAGATGGGGAGGCTCCAGACCAGGTGTGAAGGGCTGCCCACTCAGAAACTTTAAGCAAAGTTTATCTTAATCAGCTAAATGTTAAAATACCCTAATGATTTTACAGTTGTATGTTCTAAAAGCGAGGAGCATCTGCTGGGGGAAAACAGCCCCAGGTACTTCTTGGTTGCTCATGATGAGGACTTTACCGCTCACAGAAGGGAGGGGTCTGCACAGCTCACGGGAGGGAGGGGCCTGCACAGCTCACGGGAGGGAGTATAACCTGGGTTATACTCACTAGACCGATGTGCCAGCATGTTGACTGACACCACCTGTCATTTTTAAGTTAAAATTCAATTCCTAGCCAGATGTGGTAATACATGCTTCTAATCCCAGGACTTGAGATGCAGAAGGATTGCAAGTTTGAGGCTAGCTTGGACTGTGTAACAAGACCCTGTCTCCAAAAAACAGAAAATATTTTCCAAAGCGAGTTATTTTTTCTTTCAAATCCACAGTTCAACACACACACACACACACATACACACGCACATACACACACACACACACGCACACACACATACACACGCACATGCACACACGCACGCACACACATGCACACACGCACGCACGCACACACATGCACACACACGCACACACATCATAAGCATTTGGCATTTCTCATGTAAAACTACTTTATCACATCTCTTGCCATGTGAGGTTTGTTTTAAGAAACAGGGTAGGTATGTGGAGAATAGCAATGAGATACTTTCTGAAGGCTCTTATGGTGAGCAGCTGCTCTGCCCAGGGGACTATGGAGATGGACAAGCTAAAGGCTTTTGACATTGTTGTTGTTTGTTTTGTTTTGAAACAAGGTCTCACTATGTGGCCCTGGCTAACCTGAACTCACTGTGTAAACCAGGCTGCCCTCAAACTCACAGAGACCCACCTTCCTTTGCCTCCTGAGTGCTAGGATTAAAGGTGTAACACCGCCACACCCAGCTCCAAATGGAACGCGCTTAATCCAAAATTTCAGATCCAAAATGTTCCTGACTATAAAGCATTTTGAATGTTAATGTGACACCACACATGGGAAGTTCTGTACCAGGTCTCATGTAATGGTCATGAGCTAAATCAAAACTCAGGCTAAAGTATCATGGAGATTTACCTAGAGGCTTTGTATAGAAGTTGGTTCCATAAATGAAACCTAATAAGAGCTGGGTCCTGTGCTGTTTACTCAAATATTCTGCCATCTGCAATAGTTCTGGCCCCACTTCTGCTGTGGGGTGTTCACCTGAGCTGTGTTCTCTGTTGTATTTTTATCTTCTCAGCACCCCACAGAGTGGTGAGCTGGGTGGCATTTCAGTGGCATCTCTGGGGACAACGGAGAGTTTGGCCAGGCCCTTTATAAGCACTTTTCCTGGGATTGTGCTTAGTCTTTCAGGCTCAGTGGTCACGTGCTGTGATGGCGGACGCTGTCCCCACAACCCCACCACAGCGCCTCCTTGTGGAGGAGGTGCTTACCCGCTGTCCCCACACCCCACCACAGCGCCTCCTTGTGGAGGAGGTGCTTACCCGCTGTCCCCACACCCCACCACAGCGCCTCCTTGTGGAGGAGGTGCTTACACGCTGTCCCCACACCCCACCACAGCGCCTCCTTGTGGAGGAGGTGCTTACACGCTGCTGAAGTTGTCAGACGTGGGGAAAAACTACTTGTGATGTGTGTCATTCTCCAAGTCATCAACTCTCCACCAGCCACATCCTTCCTGCCCCTCTGGTCCAATGGCTTCTTTAGAAACAAACAAACAAACGAACGAACGAATGAATGAATAAATAAAGCCATTTTACTTAATTAGCAAAATTTATTTAATGTCAAATGTATTGAGGGAATCAAGTCTTGACTTTGTTTTATATTTTCATTTATTTAAAAAAAAATCAAATTTAGTGATGCTCTTCTACCTGGAACTTTGAAGGAAAAACAAAATGCCGACACTGTGGTGTCTTTTATTTATCACGTCTTTACATCTGAGTAAGGGGAAATTTTTTTTTTTTTTTTTTTTTTTTTTTTTTTTTTTTTTTTTTTTTGACAGGGTTTCTCTGTGTAGCTTTGCGCCTTTCCTGGAACTCGCTTTGCTTGCTTTGTAGACCAGGCTGGCCTCGAACTCACAAAGATCCGCCTGGCTCTGCCTCCCTAGTGCTGGGATTAAAGGCGTGCACCACCACCACCCGGCTAAAGAATATACTGAATTTTTTTTTCTTTTTTTGGAGCTGAGGATCGAACCTGGGGCCTTGCGCTTGCTAGGCAAGCACTCTCCCACTGAGCTAAATTCCCAACCCCGGAAATATTTTTATACTTACACAAACTGACAGGGAGCAAGTACAGGCAGAAAACTTCCAACTCGTGGCTCACTCTGATGCTCCTTTCCTCGTGGTGTGTGTGTGTGTGTGTGTGTGTGTGTGTGTGTGTGTGTGTGTGTGTGTGTGTGTGTGTGTGTTTATGTACACGACATAATGCAGCTCTCTGGAAATAGGTATGTATAGAACTGCATTAATGTTTCTGAATTCATGGCCTCAGTTCAGTCTGACCCAAACACTGTTCATTCGTTTGTTGCTTTGCAGAGAATGAGATCTGAACTGTCCTGAACTTTCCATTCCCATTCTTTTCCCCCCAAGATTTATTTATTTTCTTTTGTGTGTGGGGGGGAGGGCTTGTACTTCTCCGTGCACCACATGCATGCAATGCTCATGGAGGCCAACAGAGGGCGTCAGAGATGGCTGTCAGCCGCCACCTAGGTGCTGGGAACTGAGCAAGGTGCTTTAGGAAGAGCCATCTTTCCATCTCCTGAGGCATTAGTTTTAGATTTCAGGTATCAAAAATGTATACTTGAAAGTAAATGGGAGGATATAGAGAAACTGCCTCTGTTCAACAAAACCCGAACGTCTTTCAGAAAACATTGTACCAGGTCTAAGAAGCCCTGCCTGGTCTTCGCAAGGTCATTTTCCACACCTAAAAACAAAGTTCTACAACTCTTTATAGGAAATTTTAAAAAAAAAATTGTTTTATTTTATGTATATGAGTGTTTTGTCTGCATGTGCCTGTCATGTGCATGCAGTGTCTGAGGAGGCCAGAAGAGGGCGTCAGATCCCCCCCGCAACTGGAATCAGACGGTTGCGGCTTTCATGTGGGTGCTAGAAACTAACCCAGATCCTGTACCAAAAGTAGCCAGTGCGCTTAACTGCTGAGCCATCCTCTAGCTTCTAGTTGTTGGTTTCGTTTTGTTTTGTTTTTTCCAAATGACTGAATTCTGCCACCGGCAGCCAGGGAACATTTTTTAAAAAGACAATAGAAAGAAGATAATGTGGCCGTCTCCTCCACATTCATGGTTGCCTCCCCCAGGAGGGACTAGTGTTTTATTGCCACAGGCTTGTTGACATGCAGCAAGATAATCAGCAGATATGGACCTGTGTCTGTGCTTGCCTGGAGCAAATGGGAAGCTTCCTAGATGTCACCTGCTTACTTAGCAAGGGAGGGATCAGTGCCTGGAATTGACACTTTGAACATTCCCAGGCATTCCAGAAACGATACTCTAACAGGAGATTGGACGAATAGAGAGCGGTGTGATTGGGTCATCAGCCCTGCAAAAGAGCAAAGACGTGGATTACAAATGCCTGAGTCTGTGGGGGTCTCGTAAAAAAGTGGGAGAGGTCCTAGGGGCTGGGCCCTCGTGGTTTTCTGCTCCATGTGACGAACCTGTGTGACCAACCGTACTGCTTGTCACAGTGACCAAACCTCCTGTGCTGTTACTGGGCAGGAGAGACAAGCGTTCCTAACACAGGCCACTGCTCCCCACACAGCAGTGCAGTGAAAACAGAATGTGAGGAGGGAGGTAGAGAGCGTTCCTAAGTCCACTGCTCTGTCTGGAGCTCACGCCGAGTTACATATTTATGAGCTTAAATTCCTTTCAGTGTGGAAGTTTAGGATTTAAAACACCATGAAATGCATTAATGTGTAAAAGGGCTACACAAAATCCACATTAGTCAGTCAACTGGAATCCTGCCCCTTCCCTGAACCACAGTGTTTATAAACCCTTAATCTCCTCTACACTGTAATTATAATCTCAATGGACCACATTGCTGCATGCTACTCATTACTGAATAGGCTGGTTCCTAAGATCTGTTTAAATGCTGTGTAATAGGACTGTGGAGAATCTTAGGATTTTAAATAAAATTATAAAACGTGAAGTGCCATGAATTTTATCCATAGTGGCAACGTTTCTCCTGTTGGTGTTTAAGCAAAGTGATTAAGTCTTATCAGGAAATGGGGAGTGGGGGAGAAGAAGAGGGTGAGGAGACCCTCTCTTACTGACCCATACCCGAAATAACAGCATTAGTCCATCCTCAGGGCCACTGCTTCTGCCCACCATTGTCTGTTGGTATATTTGCTTCATCGCTGAGACAGGATCTGCTCTCTGTCCCACAGGCTGCCATGACAGGCGTGTCCACTGGAGTTAGCTGAGGCCTTTTGTTGCCACACCCTCAAAATTAAACTTCAACATGGCTTTGGAAAGAGGCATACAAACTATAGAAATACTCCATTAAATTATTATATTTTAAATTATTATACTCTAGATTATATATTATTATAATAATAAAATTTTATCATATAATATTTTTATAATATGTAACACATGTAACATAATAATATATAAATATATTCTGAATTAAATTATATTCCAAATTATCATAATTTGATTTTGGGAAAATGGTACACTTTTTTTTTTTAAAGCTCCTTGGAATCTTCAACCTGGGATCTTGCCAAGTCTGGACACCAACAGCTGTTTTAGCCTTTGTCATGGTCATTTTTCAAAGTCAGTGAGGTACCTCCCCAAGAGACATTATTTTTTTTATTTAAATTTATTTTTTTAAAGATCTATTTATTATGTATACAGTGCTCTGTCTGCATATACCCCTGCAGGCCAGAAGAGGGCACCAGTTTCATTACAGATGGTTATGAGCCACCATGTGGTTGCTGGGAATCGAACTCAGGACCTCGGCAAGAACAGCCAGTGCTCTTAACTGCTGAGCCATCTCTCCAGCCCTTAAATTTATTTTTTGAGAGGTTCATACAGGGGTATGCATACATCATTTTCATCCCTCCTTCTCAGACCCTTCAGCTCCTCCCATGCCTTCCACTCCCTCTCACCTGTATAACCTTTTCCTGTTCACACACACATAACCCACTGAGTCCATTTAGTGTTGCCCATATGTACACGTGTGTAGGGCTGACCACTTGGGGCTGGGTAGCCTCTCAGGAGACTCGTCCCTGGTGAAAATGGATTCTCCCTCTGAGCAGCCCCTGACTGCCTACAGCTCTTCACAGAGGAGTGGGGCCTGTGAAGTGTCTGCAGTCCATGCTGTGTAAACTGGCACTGTCACTATGCCTCTTGTTTGGGTGACCATGTTATTGACACTTCATGAGATTCTGTGTCTCATCTAAAGGACACTGTGTCCCAGCAGCTGTCATGGTCACATGATTTACAGTTCTTCCATGGCCTCCCCAGATGCTGCCTGGGCCTTGGGTCTTCCTGCTTACCAATCCTACAGGTGCGACTTTGAGTCTTGAGGAATTACTATTTTTATGCCTTTCGTTGCAGAAAGTCACGGACGGGTTGTGGGTTGTGTACAAGAAAATAACTCCCTTGGCAGGAAGCACAGCCGAGAGTCGGAAGCAGCAATGAACTGTGAAAACATTCTCAGAGAAGTTCAGTTTTGAGGCTCCCCTTTTATCAGACGGACAGCTTGCCTCAGGCTCTGCTAGGGTCCATCTGTCACAAGCTTCTCTCAGAGACCCGGTGAGGAGACCTGGAACATTTCTGTGGGTAGTGAGAAAGAGAGAAAGGCACTTCTCTCGTAGGTCCAGGCGCCACCCGTACCCTGACTAAACGCCCCGGTACCCCTCACTGTCCGCCAGACCCTGCAGGGCACATGCGCTGGAGGAAGACGCGTGGGTAGTGGCATCCAGATCTCAGATGGCCGCGTTTGTCAGCCTGTTCTTCTGAGGGAAAATGTGTATTTCTTTGAAGAAAACAGCATCATGTGAGAGAGAAAGGGTTTGGGCTTGAGAAAACATGGTTCTCCTCAGAGACAGGGGGAACCAGCCAGGCTCCCATAAACACGTCTCTGGAGGGGAAAGACAAGCCTTAGATCATGGCTCTTGCTGACTGAGCATCGTGACTCTTCTCTCCCTGAGGAAACACGTGCATATCTCACAGAATGACCTGGTAAATGTTAAGGAAGAAAATTTAATACGGGGCATGAAAACATTATAACTCGCTAGTTTCAAGTTCACCTTCACCAACAGTTTTAAGTTATTTTTATTTCCATGTTCAAAAATGTATAACCAAAAGACCGCCAGCCATGTATTTTAATAGTTAAAATTTTAAAAGTATCATTTCCCTACACTCAACGTGACTAGATCTCTAATCATCAATCAGCCAGGCATGGTGGCACACATCTTTAATCCCAGCACTCGGGAGGCAGAGGCAGGTGGATCTCTGTGAGTTCGAGGCCAGCCTGGGCTACAGAGTGAGTTCCAGGACAGCCAGGATTACAGAGAGAAACCCTGACTCGAAAAGCAATAACAAAACAAAAGTTGCTTTTACTGAGTATATTAACCCTAGAGTCAGTCGACTCTCTCCAGATAGCCAGGAAATCCACAGGTTGACACTTTTATGGTTGAGTTTTGTTCACAGAAATCAAGGGAAGAGCTTGAATTTCACTTCTGACTCCACTGAAGAAAGACAGTGAGACACAAACCCGCAAATGGCTGAGTAGGACAAGGAGATTAGCAGATGCTGGACGATGCCCTGAAAAGCACAGAAATCATGGGGTCAGCCTGAAACTGTCTACAGGCATGGAGTGGAAGGAAGCTTGATTGATTTTTATATCACCCAGGAGAGCAAAAGGGCTCCCAGCTAACATTTGGGGGTGCAGTATGGAAGGACAAAGAGGCTGAGCAGTCTGCACTGAGCAGCCTCCCCAGCCTCCACTATGGTACAAACCAAACCAAAGTAAGCACTGCTCTCTTAATCTTCAAGTTTCGGAACTTAGGAAGTTTAGATGTTTGTTTGCAAATGCGTTTTCTTCCATTTCTTTTCCAAATATTAATTTATGAAAGCCTGTCTCCAGTGCTTTCAGGATAGCTTTTAAAACTGAAGACCACACAACATACTAAGGCAGCATCTTTGGTAGGGCTGACTGAAATCTGGTAACCCACAGGAGCACAGAAGGAGCTCTCTCCTGCAAAGTGCCCACTTTCCAATGACAGAGGGAATTTTCCATCTGTATTCATTGCTCTTTTAACTAAGAGGCTTCTCCCCCCCCTCCCCCCTGAGACAGGGTTTCTCTGTGTAGTCCTGGCTATCCTGGAACTTACTCTGTAGACCAGGCTGGCCTCAAACTCACAGAGATCCACCTGACTCTGCCCTCTGCCTCCCGAGTGCTGGGATTAAAGACATGCACCACTGTTTTATATATATTAATAGTATACTGATTGTTTGCTTGCTTGCTTATTGAGGTTTTTATTGTTTTGTTTAGATCAGGTTCTACTATGTAGCCCTAGATAGTTTGGGACTCTCTGTATAGATCAGGCTGGTCTTGAACTCATGGAGATCCTACTACCTCTGCCTCCTGGGTGCTAGGATTAAAGTTGTACACCACCAGCCACATCCTGTTGTTTGTTCTGGTTTCATCTGGAGACAGGGTCTTACTATGTAGCCCAGGATGGCCTTGAACTCATGACACATGGTCCTCATGTGTCGGCCTCCTGAATACTGGGATTGCAGGCATGTGTCACTGTGGCCGGCTAGACGTCCCTGTTTCTGAAAAGCCCTGTCAGTCACCTTCCTGTTTGAGATTTCTCGGTGTGTGCTCTGTGAGGGTGCTGCGGTCTCTTGGGTCACGACGATGTTTCAGATGTCTTTACACAGTCCTCAGCATCTCACTTTCATCTTCTGGGAGGCAGCTCTGCCCTTCCTGGTACCTGGACGTACATGATCTTTGTGTTTTCATCAGACCTGTCAGTGATCTCCCAAACCCAATCAAAGGGCTCATCAAAGTCCAAGTCCATCTGAGATTACTTCCTTTAAGCCTGTGGTCATCCTGAGAGGCCATGAGAACCAGCAGCCTGTGGCTGGTGAGAAATACATACATACATACATACATACATACATACATACATACATACATACATATATGTAAATATATACTTATATAAGTCATGTGCACTGGGGTACAAATAGAGCTTCATCTATCTTTTTTTTATAGTTTTGGTTCTGGTAGAGTGGGTCTTTCTAGGGAAACTGTAGTCTGGGGAGGCTTTTCTTGTGAATACCATGTTCTCTCCTTTACACATTCAACAAACTGACTGCCAACAGAGCCCAGGATGGCCTTGTGACTGGAGATCCAGCTAACCCATCATCCTGTTACCCAGACCTCCTGACAGGAATCACATACCATGTTAGAAGCCCTGTCAGTAAAGCTGGTCAGCATACACCACCACTGAGGGTTAAGACTCAGAATCCACCTGCCTCAGGAGGATGTCTTGTTAAGGACAGCTGGTTTCACCTGAGCCTATGGAAGACCAAGTTTGTTCTGGGCGAAGACAGTCAGCCTCTCTCTCAGTCTCCCGACTGCCTGCAGCTGTGGACAGACTCAGGGGCCGGTGGAGCATCCTAACTTACCAGATTTCTTCATTGTTTCATATTTTTAGCATTCAGAGTGCTTTGTGAGATTCGAGGATTAATATGGACAGTGTGACGTAGTGAGGGTACCTTTTTTTTTTAAATACAACTCAATGTATGTCTATACCCATGTTGAAAGAAAATTTAATCACAGAAAATCAGAAACTGATTGGAGAGTCATTACTAAGTATATTCTATTGATATTATGCACTTGTAAATCTTGTATAAATAATATATTTTATTAAAAAATGACTGGAAGATTTCAAGAGCATGCCAACTCTACTGTGTAAAGAAATGCATATATACACATATTCTTTCTAGTAATTTTTATTTATGCTTATGTTATCTCCCTGCCTTAAGTATTAGCACTTTAAAAATGTATTTTTATTATTTTTGATTGTGTTTACTCGGGGGTTGGTATGTGCATGGAAGGACAGGTAGCTGCAAAGGATCCCCTAGACAGAGTTACAGGTAGGTGTGAGCTGCCTGATGCAGTTCCTCTAGTGGAGCAGGAGATATGCTCTTAACCTCTGAGCTATCTCTCCAGCCCTTCAGCTTTTTAAATAGAACTGAGTTGTTTTTTAATCTCCAGTCATCAGTGCAAGCTTCTCACAATGTGCTCAGGAAATGCAGCTGCCACCTGGCCCCGACAGCTGTATCAAACTCTTTCTACCCATGTGTTAACAGAAGCCAGCAGTTTGTCCCCATGCCTTCAGCCAGTGGTTCTCAACCTTCCTAGTGCTGCGGCCTTTTAATACAGTGCCTCCTGTTGTGGTGATCCCAGCCATAAAATTATTTTCCAAAACAAACAAACAAACAAACAAAGCCGGGCATTGGTGGTGCACGCCTTTAATCCCAGCACTCGGGAGGGAGAAGCAGGTGGATCTCTGTGAGTTCGAGGCCAGCCTGGTCTACAAAGCAAGTTCCAGGAAAAGTGCAAAGCTACCCAGAGAAACCCTGTCTCGAAAAACAAAACAAAACAAAACAAAATAAAATTATTTTCATTGCTACCTCGTAACTGTAATTTTCTTGCTGTTATGAATCATAATGTAAATATCTGGGTTTTCTGATGGTCTTAGGCGACCTCTGTGAAAGAGTCATTGGACCTGTCCCCCCAAGGGGTCACGACCCACAGGTTGAGAGCCACTGCCTTAAGTTCTTCCTTCTGAAGTGTGATGGAAACAAGAGCCAATCACAAACCTGAGCTTTGCTAAGGCCCTCCTCCCACACCCCTGCCGCCCCCTGCTGCCCCCTGCGGCCAGTATCTAATAGTTAGTTCTGTGCCCCTGTGGATTATGTCCTGGAAGTGTGAGTTGTCTCCTTGTTTTGGATTGTGCCTTTCTGTGCTTAAGTGGCTTGGCTCTGAGTTGGGCCCTGTGAGCCGGGGGGGGGGGGGGGGGGAGGGCATGCTTAGAGGAAAGGCTTCTGTTCCTCCCCCTCTGTCAGTGTTGGTCAAGCCCCACTGAACCCCAGCTGCTCCTTCACCGATGTCCTGTCTTCACAAAGACATCCTGCTTCATCTGCCCTTCTTCTCCTCTGACAGTTCAAACGGCCCTTGAGTCTCACTCCCAGATAATTTATCACCCTGTTCTCTTGCCGACATAGAGGCCTCCACACACATCATGCTCTTGAGGCATCCAATTCTGCACCCATGTATTGGTATCACCATCTTCCACTGATGCCCCAAGCCTTTGAAGACAGAGTCCATACATCACGTGAATGAATGAGTGAGTGGATGAATGGATAAATTGTTTTTCCTGTGGCCTTTTTAAATTTAATTTTTAAATGTCTTTTGAGAATTTCATAGAAGTACTGCATTTACATCATCTTCATCCTCTCCTCTTCCAGCTCCTTCCGTGACCCCCCACATTTCCTCTCAAATCAATGACTTCTTCTATAATTACTATTGTTATACAGTTACATACTTATATATACACACAAACTTATTGTGCTTACTTAATATCCCTGGCATATACATATGCTTAGGGCTGACCTTGGGGGTTGCTAACCCAGCAAAGCTTTTTCCTGAAGAAGACTGATTCCCCCGTCTCAGCAGCCATTATTTCCCTGTAATTCCTCATCTCGGAGTTGGGAGGGCCTTCTGGGACTTCATGCCTACAGGTGCTGCCCTTGTGCGGGTCTTGTTTAGGCGGCTGTATTGTTGAGCTCCCACAGGTACAGCTTCTCTGTCACAAGTAGAAGACATTCTCCCCTCAGGTACAGCTTCTCTGTCACAAGTAGAAGACATTCTCCCCTCACCTGCCCCCAGGCTCAGGTGCAGGGGTCGGTAGAGATGCGTCAGCTGGGGCTGGACCCCGCCCACAGTCCCTTGACCAGCTATGGCTTTCTGTAGTGGTCCATTCCTTGATAACGTTCAGAGGGCTGTTGGTGATGGATTGCATGCTTTTGTTATAATATTTCCCTTTCTCCAGACCCTTGTTATGTGGGCTGTCGTTACTTCACGGCTGCCTGCCTCATAGCAGCTTTTATGGGCTGTTCAAGCCCTGTGCAGATTTATGTAAGTGATAAATGTAATATCCTTTTCAGGACATCTGAGCTAAGAAAAATATTTATCTGTCAAAGGCAGCATCATGTTTCCATTTCTCCTCCTCCTGCACCCTGGATATAGCTGGTATCAGCTTATCCGACATCAAATCAAATTACCTAATGTGTTTTGAAATGTGTTCCTTCCTGATTAATCTGGTTCCTACATACAACACTGCCCCAAATCATCTGACAGTGTCTTACACAGAATCACAAAGGCAAAGCTTTCCAGTGCATTTCCGCCTTGCTGGTGTCATCACAGACACCGCCGATGCGGGGCTGTGCTGTGCAGTCATCTAGAAGATTAAAGCAGAAGGAAGGATGCTTGACAGTGTGAGCGGGAAGAAAAGGTGGAACTCTGAAAACGATTAACGTGGCCATAAGTACACAAAACGCTTGTGCAAACAATTAAGTGTGATGTCTTGGTGCTAAGAAAGCTTATGGAAATGATAACCCGTTGAGGTCTGAGACAGACTGTTGACCCAATGAAGCACGGTAACGCGCATTTCCAGATGAACCAGCCTCATGGCTGACACAGCTCCTTGCGGCAAGGACTTTATGTGTTGGCACAAGCACACCTATTGTACATCAGTGCTGCTAAATATTTAATAACACTTCCTCCCACACCTACTTCTGGCAAGGCCAGCCTTCCCAACTTCTCATGTTCATAATCAAATCTGCATTTGGATATTAATCATTTGAGGTGTGGTGCCATTTTTAAGTCCAAGTGAGGTGGCACCATTTTCTGTAGGTCTGGGATCTGGGTGATGGGAACTATGTAATTAGCAATAAATATTAAATTGTGGGGTTTTTTTCTATCTTTTAAAAAATCTTGAGAGATACCTCAGTGGCTAAGAACCCTTGTTGAGGTGTGTGACGGATTGTTTATGCTACAGGTTGTTTACCTAATGACTCAGAGGAACCAGGTTCGATTCCCAGCACATGGTAGCTCACAACCGTCCATAATTGCAGTTCCAAGGGATCATACACCCTCTCCTGACTTCACAGGCTTTGTACACATGGCACCCAGGCATGCATGTGGGCAAAACACTCATATCCATAAAAATAACTAAAAAATATTTTTAAATCTTTTCATTTTAGAGATGTCTCTCCAAAGTGAGCCACATTTTTGGAAGTGACTCTAGAGCCTGGGCTTTGTTACCCAAGTTCTTTAATTGATGGTATGACTGTGAGTGGTTCACTTGTACTTTATGAAAATCAGTAAACTGACCTTTGACCCAATCCTTCTGGACTCATCACAGCTTCCTAGCTTATTGCCCATTCCCAGATGCTATATTTCTATTCATGGATTTAGAATAAAGGAATAGGTTCATTTGTAAGCTTTTTGGATGAATACAAAGTGTGGTACTACTGTTTAATTTTTTTATCTTACTCTTTTTTTTTTTTTTTTTTTTGCCAGAGCTGAGGACTGAACCCAGGGCCTTGCACTTGCTAGGCAAGCGCACTACCACTGAGCTAAATCCCCAACCCCTTACTCATTTTTTAAAGGAGAATTTACCCAGTATTCATGATATGGAAGACAGCAGTTGTGGCAATCAATAGAATTCCAAAGTACATACATAGAGAGTAACCTAATTATTTAATTATGTGCATTTTACATCAACTAGAGCCTAAACAAGACCTGAGTGAGGATGATATTGGTTAACATGCCACTATGGATGGGGTCCCATTCCTAGATTATGAGCTATGGGCAATTAGTGACCACTGAGAAAGGGAGAATGAGTCTTCTCTAGATAGAAGCCCCCTAATTGGTTATCCAATCCCAAGTAGTCAGTTCTAAACACACACACATATGAGCAATGGACCCAGCCGCTTGTATTTACATGTTTATCATATATGTGTGTGTAACAATAAGAGGTTATGCATTTGAGAGCAGGGGGGGGAGAAATGAGAGGAGCGGAAGGGCAGGAGTAAATGCAGAATATGTATATGAAATTTAAAAATAAATATAATAAAGTATGTGACAATGTTAAAGAAATCAATAAGGCTTAAAATTATCAGAAAGAATAAGATCTCTTGCATCCTAGAGACAAAGTCTCCTAATCACATGAACTCTGTCCTTTGGTTTCATTATCAGTAAAATGAAAATCTTCTCTTTCTGTTTGCTGAAGAACAAGAAAGGAGATAAAGATGAAGACGCATGAAGGTTTGCCGAGGTCCTAAGCATTGGGCTTGAGAAGGTCCTTGTGTAAAGACCCTGCTGTGGGAAAGCCTTCACCCCGTCCACTCCCATCCTCTCTCGTGACTTTTTTTTTTTCTGTTTGCCAGATTCTTGGTGTCTGATCACGTTCGGAACCTGCCATGTTTGTACATGCAAAATAATACTTGTTGTTACAGCAATTGCCGACAGTCCACAGGAGGATTTAATCTGCCATTTCCCCGTCAACAGCCTCCTCCAGCCCCAGGTTTAGCTGCCAAAAGCGATGGTGTCAAGGTCCCTTGCAAAGGCTCTGGGAATCTTGCTGTACTGGCCCATCTTCTCTAGCTTAGCATCCCAGTGTTATGAACATTTGTTTGTTCATGCTCAGGTTGCCAAGGGTGACTCAGGTGAACTGGAAAGATCCTGTGGCCCAAGCCAGCATAAGCATCATTTCTCGTCATAGCCACTTAGTCTTTGATGAAGCTAGGCAACACTCAGCAAAGTGAACCTCAGTTCACTTTTCCTTGAGAACACTAAAAGCATGGCTCACACTATGCCTTTAGTTAAATCATCTACAGTACCCCGCCACTATACTTTCCACTGCAGTGGTTGATACCTGGGTTACCTCACATTTAAGTTATTGATGCTGTACAGCAGTGCATGGATCTACCAAGCAGCCTGTGAATCACACATTACAATTTTAAAGTGAAATATGTCCTGTTCATCCTATTGAACACCTTTAGAAATGTCTGTTTCACCAGGCAGTGGTGGTGCATGCCTTTAATCCCAGCACCCGGGAGGCAGACAGCTAGACAGATCTCTGTGAGTTTGAGGCCAGCCTGGTCTACAGAGCAAGTTCCAGGACAGGCTCCAAAGCTACCCAGAGAAACTCTGTCTTGAAAACAAACAAACAAAAAATATCCATTTCTCCTGGCTGTCATTCATTGGCAGAGATCACCTTGCCTAACTCAGTCTTCATTTTCTGCTAATAATATTTGTAACTTTTTTGTTAGAGTTTGCCTTTACTTTTCTTCCCATGATTATGATTCATAAATGCACACTAGATCATTTATGAATTTGTTCTGCAAAAGTTTTTGGAGTGTCTACTATGTGTCAAGCAATGGCCTAGAACTTGCTCAGAAGTACTAGCATCTGCTATTACTATATCTGGAACCTTCTGTTTCTCCCTCGTTTCAAAGTTTGCCTCCTATTTTTAAGATCTGAATGATTGGAGCATATGTATTTATCATTGTTACATTTTCTAGGTGAAATGAACCTTTTGCCATTATGTCATTTTTTTTCCAACTTACAGTCTGTGTTGGTGTAGACTTCCCTCCTCTCTTAGAAACCATTTGCACAAAACATCTTCTTCGATTCTTTCACTTTCAACCTGTATGTCCTTCTGTCTACAGCGAGTTCCTTCATTCTGGGATGTAGTTGCATTTTGTCAGTTTTTAAAATCCAGTAGAGCAATCTGTGTCTCCTGAGCAGAGAGTTTAAGCCGTTTACATGTAAAGCAGTTACCAGTGGAAAGGCTTCCTATCGCCATTTGGCTCTTGTTTGTAAGCCTTATGGTTTTCCCCTCCTCCTTCCCTATCTGTTTAGTTGCTTTTTTATCGTGACAAGGTGGGGCTCCCCACTTGCTCCTTTTTGTGTATGTGAGGTTTCTTTGTGGTTACCATGGGGATTTTGTCATACGCTCCAGGTTATAATCATCTACTTAAAACTGACTGTGCACTCATATCCAAAGGTGTGGTCTTCTCATCCCTACCCAGACTGTGATATTGATGAGGCTGGAGAGACGGCTCAGCAGTGAAGAGCACTCACTGCTCTTGCAGAGGACCCGGGTTTGATTTTCAGCACCCACATGGTGGTTCACAAACATCTGTGACTCCAGTCGCAGGGTCCTCACTGGCCTCCTTGTCTTTGTGGGCACCAGGCATGCATGTGGTATACATACAACCATCTAGACAAAACACTCATATGCATAAAATACATTTTAAAAATAACTTTAAATTGTTATTAATATTATATATTGTTATATATATTAATATTATTGTATATAATATTATATAAATATTTAATATATCCATAACACAGGTTTATAGTAACAATAATGCCTTTATTCATTCATTCATTCATTCATTCATTTTTTGGAGCTGAGGATTGAACCCCGGACCTTGCGCTTGCTAGGCAAGCTATTTTTAAATCATAAAGAAGAGTGAAGTTAGACAGAAATGGCAATAATACAGAGTTTTGAGTTTATCCATGCCTTTATCTTTATTGAAGGTATTTCCGTTTTCATGTGGGTTTGACTTACCCTCTGACATCACCTTGTTTATCCTTTCCTGTAGCATGCTTTGGGGTAAGTTCCTTGGGTTTTGTGTCTCCTGGAATAGCTCATACTTTGTTGCATTATTTTTCTGACTTGTTGACAATGTCATGCAAGGGCACAGTATATTTTAATCATAGCCCCCCCCATTGCTCTCTCATCCCCCCACCCCATACGGTGTCTTCCTCTTCCCAGACAGTCCCCTTTCTACTCTCAGATCTTCATTTTATCTAATAACTGATTTTTTTTTTTTTTTTTGGTGACCCACTGAGTTTAAGTAGGGTTACTTACATCGCAGGGCTGAGGGGTTATTTACAGGAACATGTGTAACTTCCCAGTGGCTGCACCACTGAAGAAAGTGTACCCCATGCCCAGCAACCATAACTGTCTATAAATCCCCAGGGAGGGATGGAGCCTTGGGAGTCCCTCTTCCATCCGTGAAGGATGGGGATGGATCTAGTCCTGCTCGGGTCTGATGCAGGTAATCGGGGCAGCTGTAGTTCATGAGTATGGCAGCTGTGTCATGTCTGAGAGACCTGACTTCTCATCCTCTGACTGTTACATTTTTTTCCGTACCCTCCTCTGTGCTCTTCCCTGAGGACTGAGCACTCAATAGTCACTTATCAGCACTTTAGCTGTTATGAAACTCTACAGAGAGAGGCTTCTCTGGTCTACGCTAACTTTGTGTGTGTGTGTGTGTGTGTGTGTGTGTGTGTGTGTGTGTGTGTGTGTATAGCAGACTCGGGGTTGCTGAGATTCCTTTTATTTGTTGTTCTATGTTTCTCCTCAATGTTGAGAAGTTTTTCTTGTGGAATATGTTAGTCCTCTTGATAAGATTCTATAAAATCTCTTAGATTCTTGAAGCATGATCCTAATTAGTCTTAACAAATAAAAACCCAGAGTAAGATATCACAGTGAAAGCTGAGAGATCAGAGAAGCAGAGCAGCAGCCACTAGAAACTTCTTACCTTTACAAATCCTCAGACCGAATTTGGGGGGGGCGGGTATAGATCCTGTCTCTACCGGCCTTATGTTCCTGTGTCTGCCTCCCCAGTGCTGGAATTAAAGGCATGCACCACAACTGCTGGTTCTGTTTCCCTTTTAGACTGGTTCAATCTCGTGTAACCCCAGGGTGGCCTTGAACTCCTGATCTTCCTGCTTCCTCCTCCCAAATGTTGGGATTAAAGGTGTGTGCCACCACTGTCTGGCCTCCATGGTTAACTAGGGGCTAGCTCCACCCTTTGATCTCTAAGCAAGCTTTATTTGTCAGAACACAAACAAAATAGCATACAGGTTCTGTTCGCTTTCCTTTTATGATGTTTTCTGCTCTTGTGCATTAGACTAAAATGACTTTGTCTTCAAGTTTGTTGAGTTTTTCTTCAGCATGTTTCAAAGTACTGTTGAACCCTGCAGTAAAAACCTTTTAATTCGGTTATTGTGTTCCATAATTTCTGATCGGTTTTATTTTAATTATTGATTTCTCTTTGTTGATAGAACTATTTTCTTGACTTTATTTACTTACTTGTCTTTGTTGTTTTTTAATGTTTATTTTGTTGGGGGGGGCACATGTATATGGGACACACATGAAGGTCAGATGACTTGTAGGAGATGGCTCTCTCCTTCTGCCTTGTGGGTTCCGGGATTGAACTTGGGTGACAGGCTTGGTGGCAGATGCCTGTATCTTCTGGGACCTGTTTGTCAGCCCCGTTGAACACATTGAAGACAGTGTTTTAAAGCCTTTGCCAAATCCAAGCCCAGTATTTGAGGTTGGCCTCTAGACAATAGCTTTGTCCCTGTGAATGAACTCACCTTTTTTCTTTGTTTGTTTGTTGTTTGTCTTGTGTTCATGTGTTGGTACTGGCATGGGAATGCATGCCTGTACCTTTAGCTACTGAGGAGGCTGAGGCAGGGAGATTACAAGTTCAAAGTCACCCAGGGCATCTTAGAGAGATTCTATAGAGGAACACCCTATATTAGGGAGTTCAGTTCGATGGGAAAGTATTTGCCTACAATGTGTGACCTCCTTGGTCTGATACCCAGTACCACAATACATAGATACATAATAGACAGATAGATAGGTAGATAGATGATAGATAGATAGATAGATAGATAGATAGATAGATGGGAAGGAAGGGGGGAAGACAGGCCCCCTTTCCCCGTCTTTGCTGGCTGACTATGTGCAGGCAACGGCCATCCAAAGCAGCCCCACAGTTATGATGCCTTTGGGTGCCCTCAGACATTTTTCTTGGAGTGTATCTCCCTTGGGCCTGTGTATATAATTTTTCCTCGATGCCCTGTGTGTGGAGGGGATTTCAAATGCATTAATTTCCCTTTGAGTCTTGCCCCCTCTCCCCGGGGCCACAGATCTCCTGTAGTCCTCTACCCCAACTTCTGCTCCCAGTGCTCTCGGGGCAGCCTCTGCACTTCTCACAACCCACCCTGCCTGTCTCTGACTGCAGCAGCCCCCAACCTTACAGCTGAGCTAGCCTGTGCTACCTTTCTGTTCAGTCCCCCTGCACCTGCCTCATGCCATGTTGCCTAGACTGCAGCCCTGCAGCCGGTGGGGTCACTGCTGAGATAGGCTGGGGAGAGCGCAAAGCCCTCTGGGAGTCTTTCATCTTGTGTTCTTTATATTTGGTAATAACAGACATTGTGCAGATTCTGTCTCCGGAGCTGTTGGCATTTACGTGTGTCTTTCTAAAATCAACTGCTTTAAGTAGCCTCAAGTTGCTGTCAGGTCCCCATAACATCCTTGTTAAACTGATCAAGGCCGCAGGCCGCTTCCAGCCTGCTGGTGGACTCCAGTTGTTTGGTAAATTTGGAACACAATGAGAAGTGTAACTTCTGTCTCTTGAACTGATGTTCATTAGCAACTCTGAGTCCTTTTAAACATTCTGTGAGAATCTCCAAACAGCTCTGATCTGACAGATCACAGCCATGTTGCGAACGTGTGCGCATTCGTGGCAGTATTTTAAATGTTAGGTGTGGAGATCACGAACGGAAAATTGAAAAGAGGATTTCAGCATCCCCTTCCCTCCCACGCCTTACGGCCCTGCCCTTTGCATGCAGTTATGTTTCCACAGGCTGAGATAGATCCCTGTGTAATGCGCGACTGCTGTCCTCTGTGGAAGACGGGCCTAACTGAACCAATCTTAACGCATTTGTTTGCAAAGAATGAGAAATCATTTTAAAATCTCTTCTCACGATGTTTAAAAAGTATCAGGATGATTTGCTTCACCCCTGACAACTGGCTGACAGCATACAGGTTATCAGGACCTTAAAAGCTGTTCTGGGGGTTGGAGATTTAGCTCAGTGGTAGAGTGCTCACTTGCCTAGCAAGTGCAAGGCCCTGGGTTCGGTCCTCAGCTCTGGCAAAAACAAACAAACAAACTGTTCTGTGTCCAGTGCTCAAATCTGCTAGGAGGCTGGCTTATAAAAAGTAAAAATCTAAATGGCAAGAACGGCTCAGGCTTCTAACAACCTGGGCCCCTTTCTCAAATCACGCCCCTCATTCTATGCCAGGGGTAATGGGAATTTCTCACAGTTTGGCATTTCATGTATCATACTATGTTTGTAATTCTTTTTGTGAGAAACAAAAGCTATGGAAATATCAAGTAAATATCAAGCAGCATGTAATCCCTCAATCTCTCCCTCCCCAGTGCTGTGATTTGTCCAGTATTGCCTGTCTTATCTCACGAAGTTGCTTCATATGTCAACAAAATGTCACCTCCCACACAGAACCGGCATCCACATTTTTTTGGTCACAAAGCCTGTTGAAACAGGGATGGAATTCTTATTATAATTCAGTCTTATGCACAGAGCAATATTTGGTTTTTTGGGCGGCAGAGTCGGGGGAGAATGCTAACAGCTGGAGAGGCACAGCTGTGTCTTGGTCTAGTTCATGTGTGACATCATATCACAGAGGCCTGGCCCAAGAGTGGCAGAGAGCTGCGTTTGTAAGTGGTGGTGCGTGGATGTGTAGACATGGGTAATCATTTTTGCCTGTCTCTCAGAAGGCCTGGCCCGGACTCAGCCCAGCAATCCAGGCATTCTGCACTCTCAGCAGGCACCCAAAGCAATACACCATGGCTTGTTTTGTTTTTGTTCCTTACCCCTTGAGCCATGCAGGTGCCTTCCTTCACCTCTGCGTGGGGGAGGAGGAGGGTGGGGGGAGGGGCATCCAGCTGGAATAGACCTGCCCCCTCCCCCGCTCCTGCCCTCCTTGTCTGAAAAATGTCAAGGCTCCTCCAGGACTCAGCTTGGCGGTGAGGCCTGCAAGGAAGGTGTGCTGCCATCCAGGCTGCATTGGGTCCCTTTCCAAACAGGTCCCAGCAGCGTATGCAGCCCTTGATCAAAACCTGCTAGCTACTGCTTCCCTCCCTGTCTGCCTTGCTGGATAGTGAGTGCTTCAAGGATAAGAAATACCTCATTTGTCTCCTTAATAACAACAATAAGCCAGACTCAGTGCACACCTCTAATTCCAGCACTCCGTGTGAGAGGTAGGTGGCTTCCTGTGTTCGAGGTCGACATAGTGAATTCCAAAACAGTCAAGAGAGACCTAGTCTCAACCCTCCCCCTCAAAAAAACAAAACAAAACAAAACAAAACCCAAAATCCACTTAAGATAGTGCCTGGTTTCCAGACAGGATCCAATAAACATGTTAATGAAAAGGAAAGAGGCAAACGAGTGATTGAATCCTGTAACTGGGGCACTGACATGTCTGTACGAGAATTATAAGTAACTCTTATCAGCCTCCTTCCACGCACCAGGTATGCTAACTAACAGCCCCTCAAGGCAGATATGGCTAGGATTGTACCATTCAACCTAGTTTCCACCTTGGACTTGTCCAGACCTTTCTACTCAAGCTGTACTTGAAGTTAAATGGTTGCTGATCTCTGAGTATGTCAGCATCCTTAATATTGAATGAATAGATATGCAGCTACCTTTTTCTATATTTACAGTAAAAAAGAAAAGACATTGCAGCATGAGAGCCATTATAGTCGATGGTGAAATATTCCCTGTATGTTGACATACTTAGCCAGTTACCTGCAATTTATGATTCTCTGATGATACTCTCATGAATGTACACAGGGGGTTTGTGGTTTTTTGTGTGTCTGCCTACATGTATGTCTGTGCACCGTGTGTGTGCAGTGCTTGTGGAAGCCAGAAGAGGGCGGAGAGTCCCCACACTGGGATCACAGATGGTTCTGAGTTGTCCTGTGGAGGCTGGAAATCAAATCCAGATCCTCTGCAAGAACAGTAAGTGGTCTTACCCACTGAGTCCTCTCTGCAGGCCTGATTGGGAATTTTGGCAAATGACTTTTTCTTAGCTCCTCAGAAGGACTTCTGATTGACAGCCATGGTTTAATAGTAAAAGGCTCAGGGATCAGGACACCAGACACTCACTTAGTTGACCCTTACTAGCTAAGTAAGGCTTCTTAGGGGAAATGCCCCTAATCCACCCATCTGCCAACCCAGACCCACACCAAAACACAGGGTGAAAACAAGCGTCCACCATGGCCACAAATAGAAGTCAGGAGGAAGTTGTTGGATGGAGATCGTATGTTTGGCCAAGTTTTTGTGGCCCTCTTGCATTGTGTTATAATCTAGGGGACTTTACGCTGGAAATCCCCAGTGAGGCCCACTGGAGTCTGTGTCTTCCTTCGATGGCTTCAAGGCCATTTTGACTTAGGTTTCTTAAAACCCACCAGACAGGAGGCAAAGGGTCATTTCTGTTTTGTGTTATGTGTTTAACAGCATATAATGGATGCTTACTTAGCCCGGGCTTGACACATGGTCGGCACCTCGCATTTGTTAGATGAATGGCGAGGTACAGAGCATGTGTGTTAGAAACAGAAAGATGTGGCTTTGAAACTTAGATCTCTCACCGCTGACTGGCTGGCCTCGGACAAGTCTTAACTCCACTCAGAGTCCCTAGATGACGTGAGGACGGGATAAGTCACTTTACTTGGTGACCTACATGTTGCTCGGGTATGTGGAGATCTGTGAGGACTGTTGGCATGTGGGAAAATCCAAATTGCCTGTGGCAGAACAGCATCTTGGATAAGAAATACAGTAGACAAGACGATCAGAGAATGGACTGGAAATGTAACCTTACATTTAATCTTCCCTTCCTTAGAGGAAGGGAAGAGCAGGAAGCATGGGGCGGAGGGGTCACACAAAGAAGGAAGGAAGCCTGAGCTCTTCTCCGGGAGGCCTGACGTTTTTTTAACTTTCTTGTCACTTTTTAGGGTTCCTCATTCTTTTTTTTTAATGAATAAAAAACACTTATGACATTGGGATTTTGAAGTATTTTTGTTTTTTTAGCAGATCCTTTTTTATTATCATTATCATCATCTCATCATCATCATCATCATTATTATTATTATTATTATTACTACTACTACTATTTTTAGAGCATGTGAGTTTTCTGAGTGTCTTCAGGTTTCTATCGCTGTGATGAAACACCATAACTATCCACAACTTGGGGAGGAAAGGGTTTATTTCAGCTTACACCTATTATTCCAGGTAATAGTCCATCACTGAGGGAAGTCAGGGCAGGAACTCAGGCAGAAGGACCTTGGAGGCAGGAGCTGACGCAGAGGCCATGGAGGGGTGCTGCTCACTGCCTTGCTCCTCATGGATGCTCAGCCTGCTTTCTTATAGACCCAGGACCACCTGCCCAGGGATGGCACCACACACAGTTAATTATTAATCAAGAAAATGCCCCACAGATTTGTTTACAGGCTAATCCAACAGGAGCATTTCCTTAATTAAGAGTCCTTCTTCCCAGGTGGCCCTCGCGTGTGTCAAGTAGATGTAAGAACTAGCCAGCACACCACATAGTACACCGTCATTTCTTTCCTAAACATTTTTACTAAATCTTGGAATATTTCACACAACATGTTTTGATCATATACTCCTCATTCCTCCTCCTAACTCTCAAATCCGCCCCCTCCCTACCCCCTTAGCTTTGAGTCTTTATTTATTTATGAATTTCTATCACCCATCAATTTTAGTTGTGCTGTCATATACTCCTGGGTGTGGGACTAACAGTAGACTGTGACTGACCAGCCGGGAACCACACCCTTAAATAAAACTGGCTCTTCTTCCCCTAGAAGCCCTTGACTGTCTGTCTATAGCTCACATATGGGGCGAGAACTCACTAGTCCCTTCCTGCTCCATGCTGGAGTTTCGACTGGTGTGAGCTGGTGAGGCGGTTCCTCAGAAAGAAAACTAGAAAGAGAGCCACCATACTCTACTACTCTTGGGCATTTCCCCAAAGGACTCTCTTCTACCACAGAGACACAGCCATCGCTGCTCTGTTTACCAATAGCAAGGACGTGGAAACAGCCTAGATGTCCACCAGCTGAAGAAGGGGCAGTGAAAATGTTGGTGTACACAGTGGGATCTTCTTCAGCCGTGGAGACAGCTGAAACCATGGCATTTGCAGGTGAAGGAACAGAGCCAGGAAGCTCAATGCTGAGTGAGGTCATCTAGAGGCTGAAATCTGGTTTGAAATTCTCTTATTGCTTCAAGGCACTTTTTAGAAATCGTTTTTTTAGAAAATTAATCGGATGTAAAATAGAGAGTACAGTTTGACAGGAATCCTTGAATCCGATTTGTCCTTTGTTCCAGGGTTAGTAGAGGTGGGTGTGTGCATAACCATGTGTCACACTTACTGTGACACAAATCTACCAGGAATTGGAAATGCTAGTGACTCTTCTGTTTTGTTTAAGAGAGGGTTTCTTGGTTGGGGATTTAGCTCAGTGGTAGAGCACTCGCCTAGCAAGCGCAAGGCCCTGGGTTCGATCCCCAGCTCAAAAAAAAAAAAAAGAGAGAGGGTTTCTCTGCATGGTTTTGGTGCCTGTCCTGGATCTCACTCTGTGGACCAGGCTGGCCTCGAACTCACAGAGATCCGCCTGGCTCTGCCTCCTGAGTGCTGGGAATGAAGGCATGAGCCACCTTAAGAACTAGTAACTTTTAAGAAACCTAAAACTAGAGCCGGGTTTGGCAACTTGAGCCTATGGTGTGGTGGCGCATTCCTTTAACCATAGCACTTGGGAGGCAGAGGCAGGTGAATCTCTGTGAGTTCTAGGTCAGCCTGGTCTACACAGTGAGACCATGTCTCAAAAAACTCAAGCCAAAGGTAAAAGGAAATCTACAACCTAAGATGACAAGTATTTTGACAGGGCAGATTTTGTTTTTTAGAGACAGGGTCTCTCTGTAGCTTTGAAGCCTGTCCTGGACTAGCTCTGTAGACCAGGCTGGCCTCGAACTCACAGAGATCCACCTGCCTCTGCCTCCCGAGTGCTAGGATTACAGGCGTGTGCCGCCACTGCCCGGCCACAGGGCAGATTTTTACCTTACTAAATGAAAGCAAATAACTACATAAGATATTTTGTAGTAGTTTTAGAATGAAAACACCTTTCCTTGATTCTTCTACTTCCAAAACCAATTATCTTTGAACTTTGAAGTTTTACTACATTTACACATTTTCTAAAGTAAGTTAATAAAGACATGCATGTAGTCGAGGTAAAAGTATTTGACATACGAGCGTGTGGACTTTCGCAAATTTGTATTCTTTCCCTTCACGGTGGGTAGTTTGTATTCTTTCTTACGAAAGCAGCTGTCCTTTTTATCTGGCTCTTACTCAAGATGCACTCCTAAGTCGCTGACTGTGAGTGACTGACTGTAGTTGGGGAGCCCACGGACTCCTGGAAGGATGAGGCAGTCAATCCTGGTTCGGTGTCAACCAAAGCACTCTAGCTCCACATAGTCACTTTGCCTTTTAGAAAAATCTGTGCTGAGAGTCTGTCCCCGGTGTTAAGTTACAAACCTGTGTTCCCCTGGGCCCCTCTTTTTTTGCGGCAGCACAGAACTGAATAGAATTATTTCTGATTAAGTACACATTGTGAGTTTCGGGAATCCTTCCGTAGTGATCGTTAACAAGCTCTGATGCCACCGTAATCACACACAGAGATGTAGTAGTGAGATGGCTGGGATCCGCTACTCTGGGAATGACCAGGAGGACTTCCTACACCATCGGCTTCATCCCTGGCCATTTCAAATGATGACTGAGGATCTTAATTTAATCAATTAACTTATCTATTTTTAAAGACTTATTTATTTTATACATATGAGTATTTCACCTGCATGTATGTCTGTGTCCCATGTATGTGTAGTGTCCGTGGAGGTCATAGGATCCTTGACAGCTAAAGCTATAAAGAAAGACAGTTGGGAGCCACCGTGTGGGTGTTGGGAACCAAACCTAGGTCCTCTGCAGAAGTAACAAGTGATCTCAACCATTGCGCCATCTCTCCAGCCTCCCCCCCCCACACACACACACCTGGAGACATTTTATTTTTTAAATCTTACTGGTAACTATTCTTTCCCCAGTAAAAACACTGCAGTAGGCCACTTAGAGGATGAACATAAGCTTAGGAGAACTGATTCTGTTGGAAAAGGAAGGCCCTGTTGAAAGATGGTCCCGGTGGATGATTCGGGAAGGTTTAAGGAAGTGAATCAGCACTGTGAACTTATGCAAAAAGCAGGTTTCCATCCTCCTGCTGTGCACCAATTGTGACTGGGACTTCCTTTTGAAGAGCTGCAGTATTTAATGGGGAACAGAGGAGACCAGGAGTCCATTCTTGTTTCTGCTCCGGAACGCCACCATGTGGTAGGGGTGGGGTGGGTGGGCGGAAGGCACTCAGGCCACAGCTTTCTTCCCTTTGAGGAAATATAAGCTCTGCTCCAGCAGTGTGTATGGGTCCAGGTGCCCTGGCAGTTGGATGCCTTCCCTACCCAGGCACAGATGGCTTTCTCCTCACGGGCTCCCACAGGACCATCTCCAGGCCTGTAAGTTCTACATCAGGGTGAGACGGGGTTCACAAGCTGGACAAAAACACCTGTCCTGGCAGCATGTTCGTGTGACAGCTCCTCTAAGAGATCTGGATCTCATGGGACCCCACCTGAGACAGCTTCCTGCTCCCTCGTATTCCCGAAGCAAATCTGAAATCTTTATCGTTTCCATGGTTGTAGTCAGTAGACTGCAGACCATCTGCCTCACCCAACTCTGGTCTTTTCTCTTATCAGTTCCTGTCATTAATATTCTTTATCCAAAAGGAAAAAGATAATTTAAAAAAAATCCCCTACTCCCCTTCAAACACACTGTGTGTCTCTGGTTCTTCTCTTAGCAGCAAGCCTTTCTCTGCTTACACGCTGAGAATCTGTCTTTCTTTCCATTCCTTTCTCAGCATGGATTTCCTCTGCTTATAATTCAATTTAATTGATAGGCACATTTGGGAGAATTCACAAGTAGTAAGTCAAATGCCATCCCTGCTTTCCCAGAACTGTAATTAAATGATGTGTCAGAATTTTCCACTCAGCTGCCTTAGCTCATAATTGCAGGCCCATCTCCCTCTTCTCTTCTCTCTAGGCTAGATTCCGGGTCATTTCTTCAGATAATATCTTTCAGTTCATCAGTTATTTCTTTGAGCTCTCTTAAATTTGTCTTTTAGTCCATCTGTTTATTTCGAATTTCGAAGACTAGATTTCAGTTACATCTGAAATTTGTCTCTTTTTTTTTTTTTTCTGATGTATTTGTTGTATATTTCTAATCTTTTGGTTCAGGTCATATATTTTAGAACATTCTTTTATTTATCGTTATTTTGTAGTTTATATCTTATAATTCTGCCTTGAATATCCTCAGGGGTATTCAATGCTCTCTATTTTTTTTTACATATTGTACTTTTAAAAATTACTTTCACCAAGCAGTAGTAGTATACACCTTTAATCCCAGCACTTGGGAGGTAGAGACAGGCAGATCTCTGTGAGTTCAAGGCCAGTCTGGTCTACAGAGTGAATTCTAGGACAGTTAGGACTACACAGAGAAACCCTGACTCAAAAAAAAGTTTTGTCTACATGTATGTATACGAACCTCCTGTGTGCAATACCTGTAGAGGCCAGAAGAGGGCGCCGGCTCCTCTGGAACTGGAGTTACAGATGGTTGTGAACTGCCATATGAATGCTGGGAACAGAACACAGGTCCTCTGTAAGAGCAGGGAGTTCTCTTCAGTGCTCTAGCGCCTCTAAAAGGTGCTCTTTATAAGTCCCTGTTTCCTTGAATATTTAACTTGATAACTACTTAGGGATGGGTTTTACTTTTTTCATCAACTACTTATTTTCTTTGGAATTTTTTTCATGGGAATTCTTTACACAAAGGACAAAACTGTGTTCCCTTGGAGAAGTTTTGCCTGTCCCTCTACCAGGAGCACTACCTGAAGACCTTCTCAGTCAAGATTCACTCAAAATCAAATTTAGGCCCTGATGTATTTTGGTCTAAGTGGTTTGAAACTGAGCTCTAAGTTAAAATGCAGACGGACTCGTGAGTCCAAGTTTTCATTGATAATCCTTCCATTTCTCCTCAGTAGTACAATCTCAGACTGCTGGTGGGTGTGTGCGTGTGCACGCGTGTGTGCACGCGTGTGTGTGTGTGTGTGTGTGTGTGTGTGTGTGTGTGTGTGTGTGTGTGTGTGTGTGTGTGTGTGTGTGACCTGGCTTGGGCAGTAAGCTGTTCCTCACATTCCTAGGCCCTCGATGTGCAATGAAGGCAGCAAGCCTGTCTTCCCAGGTCTCTACTCTCAAGATGCTGAGCTGGCCAAGGCTCCCAGAAACAAGAGAGAAAGCCTTTCTGTCCTTACCTGGCCTTTGCCTGCATCCTATTGGTCATTTAAGTCACTCAGGCAAGCTCCGATTCCTGCAGAGAAGTAGATTCCTCGTCCTGGTATTAGGAGAGTGTAAATCATATTGCAATGGATATGCAAGTGGAGACGGCTGGTGACATTTGTGCTGCCATCTGCTCCAGCCATAAATGCCATTTCACAGAGAAAAGAGCATCTTACCCAAAACCGTTAGAATAAAATTTCTTCAAATGTAAAACAGCTAGTATAAAGAAGAAAAACTATCTTCAAACAAAACAAAAAGATCACCCGAACACCCTGGACTAGCGAGCATGTCCTTGCTGGGAACATTTTTCTGGAGTGCAGACTTCTGTACTCTCTGGTGTGATGAGAGAATCTGGCAAATTTGCCTGTGTTTAGAGGAAAGGGCAGGGCTCTGCTGATGACAGTGGATGAAATCCAGATGAAAGGCTAAGGGAGGGCGTGAGGTGGTGAGTGGGTGGGCCCGGGAATAATTAGGAGAGAGAGAACGAGACAGAGAAGTGAGTTTATCGGCAGGAAAAGATGGGGTGTGTGTGTGTGTGTGTGTGTGTGTGTGTGTGTGTGTGTGTGTCCATGTTCTAATCCACCCCCTCCTCCAATTGGCAATTGCCTGTACTTCTTTTCTACTGTTTGGCAACACCATGTACTGATTCTCTCTCCATGACATGGGAAGTTTGACCCTTTGCTCAAAGTCAGAGCCAAGGTCTTGACCAACCTGAGTTCTTACCCAGAGGCTCTGGGAAGAAATTCTTTCCTGGCTCATGCTGAGTACCAGCAGAACTTCCACATGGTAATTCCTGTTATTGGCCATCACTTTGGATGTGGTGGCTTAAACAATGAACATTTACTTTCTGGCCATTGTGAAATGTGCCGGTAAAGTTAGGTATTATCAAGGTAGATGGCAACTTTGTCACTGTCTAATCACATGACACAGTGAAAAATGTGGAGAAGATTGCAGCTAGCTCTTCCTTATCAGGGCACTAATTCTTTGAGACCACCCCCCACACCCTCACCATGACTTCACCTAATCCTAATGACCTTCTGTAGGGCCCATCTCAAGACATCACCACTCCGGCGGTTGCACCTGCAATACAAACTATTTGGGGAAAGTACTGTTTGGTCCCTAGCAGGCATTTCCATCCTTGTCTCCTGGAACCTTCACCATGAGATCCCAGAGGCATGTCACTGGGACTTTGCCTGTCTCTCCCAGGCAGAGGATGTTGCTATTTGTGTTTGGAGGCTTGTGTGTGATTCTGCCCACTTGGACAGTCCCAGGTTGAAGTTCACTTCTGACGACTAATGTCATCCTGGGGTGGTACTACACAGGGGTTGGAGGGCACCCAGTGGGGCATCTTTGATGGACATGTCTGTGATTTTTGCTTACTTCATCATTCCTTGAAACGAAAAGTGAAAGACAGAGATGTTTTTCTGAAAATCTAATTTTATCGTGCAGTCATATCTCAGTATGGTTATCATATATAAGAGGAAGCGGAAAAACCTCACAGTGGACATTCAGCCCTTTGAGGATGATGTCTCTCATAGAGAAGGTGGGCAGACTGAGAGTGAGCCTAGACTGTCTGGAATTCACCTCCAGACAGGCTGGGTGGTTTTAGGTGGGTCTGTGGCTTCAAGCATCCCTCTCCGTCTGTACTCATTGCCACCACTAGGTGTCACTGTGTACAGCTGTGGATAAGATGCGCTCCCTCTGCCTTGAAGATGACTTGAGGGAGAGGCGAGCAGCTCCTGATCTGTACATTCCAGAATGTTCACCCCCTAATTCCTTGAGAGACTCGGAAGCCTGAAATTATCTTGAGGAAGGAAGCCCTCCTCCACAGGTAGAGACTGCAGTGTCCTGGGGAAGGGACTTGCCGGCCTCACTGCATTGGAGCTGGGCAAATGGGCTTGTGCACCTTCCTCTTACAGCCCTCCCCAAGACACCACCCACCCCTGCATCCCAGGCCTGGCTTTTCTGCTGAGGCAGCCAAGTGCATTCCTGCCCTTCCAGGCTTAGAAGTGGATTTTGGCTCACTCCAGTCGGGGTGGGTCACATGAGCCAAGGCCAAATCCCAAATGCTGCTGACATTGACATCCTAGTGGTTTTCAGGGTCCAGGGGTGGTTCCTTGCAAAGTCTGCAGTGAAACTTGGCTCTCAGAGCATGGCCTGTGTTTGTTACCGGTTTTCACTGTGTCAAACAAATAGACTATAGATTGGGAACCTGTTGCGGGGGGGCAGAGGACTTCAGGAGCCTGAGGTGCAGGAGGAAAAGAGGTGGGTTAAGAGAGGACAAATGACCAGCAGAAGACAACCCTTGTGGAGAACCCTCTCCTGAAGGGTGAAGGGTGCGGACTTAGAGACGGATCTCTAAATGTGTGCAGAGAGATGAGCTACAGTTGGAAGAGGAATGTGCGTCTTCATGTGGTTCATTAGAAATAAACCGTAGGGCTGGAGAGGTGGCTCAGCGGTTAAGAGGGCTGACTGTTCTTCCAAAGGTCCTGAGTTCAATTCCCAGGAACTACATGGTGGCTCACAACCATCTGAAATGAGATCTGGTGCCCTCTCCTGGCAGGCAGAACACTGTATACATAATAAATAAATAAATAAATCTTTAAATCTTTAAAAAAAAGAAAAGGAAAGAAATAAACCGTAATACCAAAAAGCTTTGGAAGTAAGTAACTGTGTATAGCAGTCCAGACCAGCACCACTGAGGTACAGAGAAGCTTTACGGGTTGACTTTATTATATTTACTTATCGATGGGGTACAGTCACAGGCTGTGGGTGGGCAATCAGAGGACAATTTGTAGGAGATCTTTAGTCCTCCCACCATGTGAGTCCCAGGGTTTGAACTCAGGTGCTCAGGTTAAGTAGCCAGAGCTTTGCCTATGAATCAGCTCCCTACAGTTCAATTTATTAATTTATTTAATAATTTATTAATGCTTTTTTTTTTTTTTTGGAAGCTGAGGATCGAACCCAGGGCCTTGCACTTGCTAGGCAAGCGCTCTACCACTGAGCTAAATCCCCAACCCCTATTAATGCTTTAATAATTTTGTATGGGATGTTTCAATATTTTAAGAAAACAAAAAAAATGTAAAAAGTACATTTTAAGCAAATTAGCATTTTTTTCCCTGTCTTTGGTTTATGACAATATTGGACTTAAAAATTATTCCTGGGGCCACTCAGTTTGTCCTTGGAGGGTACAGTGTTTGTGGAGACTATTCCCAGCATAGCCAAACTAAGGAAAAAGCAAGCGAACCACAGAAACTAGAATCACCCCTGGGAGCTGTGCCCGCAGCTTATGGGGCTTTTGTTTTGTTGTTCGTGGTAGTGGGGCTCAAACCCAGTGCCTGTCTCTCGCTGTGACACACCCAGCCCCACCCTCCAACTGCCTTTTCTTCCTTTCGCAGAAAGGGAGTTCCACAGGAGGAAACAGCAGCAAAGCAGCTGGCTGGCTGTTTGTTTGAAATCCGCCCAAGCAGCTACTGCAGGAAAGAAATCAAATGGAAGACGGCTGATAAGAATCAGCAGTGGGCTGTGTTAGCATTCAGGCATCTGTGCTGGCCTGCCTTTGGGGTCCTGACAGGGCACCTCCTCAGCTGAGCACCCCCTGTGTGCATTCACAAGTTCCCTTATAGAAAGGCAGACCCTGCCTGGCCCTTGTCTGTCGTCTCCCTTTCTCTTCCTTCTCATCCCCAGGGACCGGTCTCTGCCTTCTCTCTGCCCCTTCACTCCCCTGACCTTGCAGAGTGTCTGCGAAGCTGGGGGTCTGGGGGCGGGGATGGGGGGGTGGGATTGGGGAGGCAGGGAGGGGTGGAGCATGTGGGAGGGTGGGTGGTGCTCAGCCCTGTCCTGGTCGCCTGCTGACAGGGACCTGTTTCCTGGCTAAACACCTGTTTCTTTGGTCATGAGTTTTCTCTGTCCAGAGAATAAAATACTGAAGTAGTGAAAGGGTGTACACGTTCCCATCTTTAACATAATTTATAATCAGATGACCGACACCCCCCCCAAGACAGCTGTGTGTCTGGCTCATCAAGACGGCATCAGACTCAATATTTTTATAGTGGCAATGTGATTTTTAATGAGAGCGCTAGCCAGGGCTTGCAAAGAAATCATAATGGTGCGTGGTGTTTTTTCAGGGAAATCGCTGACCCTTCGCTTACATCATTGAGGTTACCTTTGTGTCTTTTTTTCAAGGGCCTATTTCAAAGGTAATATGGGTTTTTCGGAGCTTTGCATTCACAGCTGGTAAATGGGTCTATTTTCTCCCCAGTTTACAGCTCTTAAGGGATATTATTAACAATGGGAAAGGATCATTTTTTTTTGTCATAACCACCTCAAACTGTCAGTCTGCTAGCAGATATTGTTGTTGATAAAATTACAGTTTATAATTGCTCCTTACTGTATTGACAAAACCTGAATCCTGTTTTATCCTCCAAGTTCCCAAGGTGTATTCTGATAAAGAACTGATTCCCTTTGTCTTAAGAAATGATGTGCTTTGCTATCGGGCAGAAGTTCTCTGAGTTCTGTTTCCTGTGGAGGGGGGGAGGGGTGGTACACCATTGATGCCAATGTACTTGCAGCACCCCTCCTTAGCCAGATGTATGGGGGCATTCTGACATAATACTCTCTTAAATTTTGTAATTTATGGGTGTTTTGCCTGCATGTATGTCTGTGCACCATATAGGTGTCTGATGCCCTCAGAGGCCAGAAGAGGGTGTCAGCTCCCCTAGAACTAGATGGTTGTGAGCTGCCATGTAGGCGCTGGGAATTGAACCTGGATCCTCTGCAAGAGCAGCCAGTGACCTTAACTGCATCTCTCCAGGCCCTTGAAATACATTTATTTTGTTTGTGTGTGTGTGTGTGTGTGTGTGTGTGTGTGTGTGTGTGTGTGTGTATGTTTTCAAGACAGGGTTTCTCTTTGTAGCCCTAGCTGTTCTGGAACTGTGTAGATCAGGCTGGCCTTGAACTCAGAGATCTACCTACCTATGCTTCCTGAGTGCTGGGATTAAAGGTGTTTGTCACCACTGCCTGATGAAATACATTCTTAATCATATAAAATAAATCATTTTCTAGGGCAGGGGCCAGGGGGAGTAAGTTTCTTGGCCTTAGTTCTGTTTTATTTCTGTATGCCAAAGCTCCCCTTGTAGACCCCCTCTTCCTCTGAGAATGTGGGTTACACAGTTGCGTTTGAAACCACAGTAAATCAAAGCTGATCACCTGGATATCAACGAAAATCATAGCGGCTGGCTCTGTGACAGAGTGACCTAGTTACACAGAGGAACCTGCTGAGTGGCTCCACCTGGTAGCCACAGGGACAACCGAGTGTCACTTTAGAAGTGGAGAAGGACAACGGGCCAGGGTGCTGTCCATCATCAGAGCTGCCTACCCACACGTAACAAGCTTTAAAGAGACCACTGCTGAGAAGGAGTCACCTTTCTTAAGCTCAGTGCCATCCTTTGTTTTCTGTGAAAAGAAAAAAATTAAAATTACATTTGCCTCCAAAAGCAGCATGTTTCCCACTTCATATATAGAGTTAGTAAGACCATCAAAGCAGGGTGAAAATTATTTCAGCTGCTCATGTTTGTGACCTAGCGTCGTTCTTTACTTCTCAATAAAATAGGTTTTAGCTGTACCTTGTGTTCAAATTATTTGTCTAACTGTACACCTAGCCATCATGTTCTTACTTGACCTTCTTAAAATTCCATGAATGTCTGTGTGACTCAGCTCCTACTGAAAGCTCCCTGCGTATACCTTAAAGTCTGAAATTATACACCGCAAAGTAATTGGTGTATAGAGTACTCACCTAAGATGAAAGTTTCCACTTTAATATTCCTAGGACCTTTAAAAACGTTTGTTGAATGTGTATGTGTGTGTTCCTCGGTGTATGTCTGTGCACCACATACATTAGTACCAGCAGAAGCCACAAGAGGGCATTAGATCTCCTGTAACTAGAGTTACAGATGGTGATGAGCTGCCAAGTGCACACTGGGAACCGGACCCAGATCTACAAGAACAGCCTTGTTCTTTTAACTGCTGAGCCGTCTTTCCAGCCCTGGTAGATAAAGACAGCTAACCCAGTGAATACTCAGAATGCAAAGCTTTCCTAACTGCACAGTGATGCAGATACAGACCAAATCAGGCAGATATGGCATTGCCTTCCATATTATAACTTTCCAAATCATCGCCTGATTCCTGTTAACATCCCAAATAAAACAAGCCCCAGCCTTTCTGAGGAAGTGTAGAGAATATTAGTCTTGTGAAAAAACAGTTTCATTTCTCTGTCAAACAGATTCCAGACTTAATATCTTTAGACTTGAGGTTGTTGTTGTTTTTGTTTTTTGGGGGTTTTTTGTTTGTTTGTTTGTTTGTTTTTAATCAGTTGACAGTCAGGTGGCATCTGGGACAATTCTTCATTGTTCAGGGAAACCCACACCTGCAGAGTTCCAAGTAATTCCGCCACCTGCCTAGGAAATGCCAATATGGCCTTTGTCCATCACAGAATGACCAAATTCAAATGTGAAAAAGCTCACCCAGTGGGAAGCACAGGCACAGGCCGCTGAGGATGCTAAAAAATCTGACTGTGTTCTATCATAGAGTGTGATTCTTACAGAATCTTGCAAGGCAGACACATGATGCTGAAAGTGCCCTTGTCTTGCTACTAGCCTGTATAGACTTCTGAAGCCAAGACCGCATCTTCCAGGACCCACAGGCTCAATGCAATGTCAGGCAGTTAACTGCTGGTGTGTGGACTGAGGAAAGTCTGCTAGGCATCTGCCCTAATTTCAAAAGAACCAATAACATTTTCATTGATAACACTCTCCATTGTCTGTGAGACCTCATCAGTGAGATGTTGATAACAAACTCGTCATTGCTGTATTGCACAAACCCAAACCAGACTCAACCAAAGAAGCCCAACACCCTAATGATCTTGCCCATTTGCAGCCAGCTCTTCGTTGACATTTTTATAATTGTCATTTAAAATACAATGCAAGAAAGAGGATGCCTGCAATACTTTACACTCTGCAGCATTTTCCTCCTTTAAAAAAATTCTTCAGGGGCTGGAGAGGTGGCTCAGTGGTTAGGGAGGCCAGAGTCCAGTGGTTTCAGAGGACCTGAGACCAATTCCCAGCACTCATACCAGGCAGCTCATGACTCCCTGTAACTCCAGCTCCTGGGGATCCTACACTCTCATCTGGTGTCTATGGGCACCCACACACTCTTGGTATACAGTCACACAAACGTACACATAAACATAAATAAAAATAAATCTTTAAATTTTTTCTCTGATATTATAACACTATCAAGATCTTGGGTTCAGTTACACAGAAAAATCAATTAAAGAGAACTTATAACTCCAAGGATGTAATACCCATTTGGAGCAATAGACTGTGTATCTAGAACAATTACAGTTAATCACCACATTCTGTATGGAGTGATGATGTCATTAAAACAGTGTGAGACTCAGGAGGGTAAGTCACAAGGAGGGCCAGAGGCCTTGGAATTTTAGCACTTGAGGGGTAGAATTTTAATGAGCACAGAGGAGGAAAATTGGTCAGAATTACTTTAAAAGATGTGATGTTAATTGTCTGCTATATTTAAAAGAAATATTCTATTCAGAGGTTGTTTATTTTAAATATATCTTTGTCAGTAATAGTCATTTTAAATAAAGGGCTCAAAGGCAAGGACTGGGTGAGAGGATCTTATCTTTTGGTGTTTATTCTATCATTCTGCTGTTACCTTTTATGACTTACTATTTTAAAATTAAGATGTTATTTTGAATTATTTTTATTTTCTTTGTTTTTTGCTTTGCTTTGTTTTTTGAGACAAGGTTTCTCTGTGTAACAGCCCTGAGTATCCTCGAACTCACTCTGTAGACCAGGCTGTCCTCGAACTCACAGAGATCCACCTGTCTCTGCCTCCTGAGTGCTGGGACTAAAGGTGTGCGCCACCACAGCCAGCTATTTTTAAATGTTGATGTGTGTTTCTGATCATGATTTTTGTTGCCTCCGTCCATCTGCTAGAACTGACAAGACCACAAAAAGGAGGCTGGTCCTGAGCCAAACTTGAATTGGAATAAAAAAAAAAATCACCCATAGCCATGCTACCTTCATCAGTAACCTGACTGATGAACTTATTTTCTCATCTTTAAAATGGGCACAGTGCCTCATTCATAAACACAGGCACAGTGTGTGGCTTGAGTTCAGTCATAGATGTAAGTGCCCATCATGGCACACATGAAAGGTCTCTAATCAAGCAGCTCAATATTGAGGCTCTGATTCTTAAGGGTTTTTTTGTTTGTTTGTTTTTTATTTTTGTTTTTGTTTTGTTGGATGGTTTTTTTTTTTATTGTTTGTTTCTTTGTTTGCTTAGTTTTATTTTCTACTACCCACTAGTTTCCAACCTGTGTGCAAATCATTATGCAAGGGACATTCAAAGACAAGGACTAGCCTAGCTCATCGCAAAGGCAAGAGGAGGCAGCATGGTAGAAAAACATAAAGGTTTTCTTTTTTATTAGGTTCAAGTACGTCATGGAACCATTACACCTTATAAAAAAATGCATCTCATCGGGCAAGCATTTATTATGAGTGACCTGGAATTCACAACACCTCTCCATCTATATAATAAGAATAATGTGCCCAGATCGAGTGAAGAAGGCATGAAAAGTCCCCCTGCTCTCTCTCCCTCTATCTCGCCTGCAGTCCAGACTGGCATATATTCTTGTTCATGCTCAGTTTTCACACAGGCAGGAGCTGCCATACAGGGATAGCAGCCCACTTGCTCTAGAGCGCAAGATTTCCAACTGGTCAGTTGATGAAGTTGGGCTGGCATCCCAATCAGATGTGGTTTCCCCCACACGGATGTTGTTGGCCATTGCAATGTGCCAGGGCACGCCTTTCCTTCAAATGCTGCTTTATGAAGTGAGTCAAGCGACCGTTTTGAAACCACTGAGCAGAACCTTGAGCGCTACCCACCGTGGTTCTCAGGGCGTCCAACGTCAGCCCTCCTAGAACTTCCTGTTGGCCAGTGAACTGAGTGTGCAAAGCAGATCCACTGTCTGCAGGTACTCCCTTTTAAAGGGACATTTTCCCCAATCCCTTCATGCCCACATAGTCTGCCCATGAGTCCTGCTCACTGCTTCCTGTGATTATGAGTGTGTTTGATTATCATCGTCTGTTCCTCTGAGCAAGCATTTCAGACCGGTTGCCACCCAATGTGAGTATTTCCTTTGGTTCTACTGTGAGTGGCAACAACCCTCCCTGAAGACACAGGTTTTGTAGAGACAGCTAGAAGAAAAACAAAGGTACTGTATGCAAACCTTGGCATGCGTTGGGTTGCCGAAGCTGCCATCTCAAATCTGTACGTAGTGTCTCTCTTGGCTAGTGACTGAATTTTAGAAAGTTGAAAATAAAAGTTTATGGGAGCAGGTAAAATGTTCAACATCTGCCAAAGTGAAGGATGAAGGAAAAAAATGTATTTATAGAGAATGGTTGTGGTGTTTAACGACCTAGACATCACTGTGCTTGGAATGTTGCCTTTTAATTAAAAATTCATATTTTTGTTTATTATTTTATGTACATGGGTATTTTTGTCTGCATATGTGTCTATGTACCAAATACGTACAATGCCTGCAGAGGCCGGAAGAGGGTATAGGATCCCCTAGAACTGGAGTTACAGATGGCTGTGAGTGCCATGTAGGAACTGGGAATTGAACCCGGGTCCTCTGGCGGAGCCCTAGTGCTCTTAACCACTGAGTGACCTCTCCAGCCTGAGGTTATAGTGGTGACATTCGGACTGGAGCTCCCCTTGGCAAGGTGTGAAAGCCCAAGGGAACCCCACCCTGCTGCTCTCCCTTCCTCCTGCTTTCAAGGACAGGCCTGTGAGTTTGTCTGGTTTGCCTGGATTTTTGTTGTTGTTGTTTGAAAACTGAATTCCTCTGAGAAAGAATACAAGCTCATCTGCCAGTGAAGTCTGTGCCAAAAAGAACCTTTGGAATAACAACCATAAAACACATGAGACTCCTGTGAGATGCCGTTCTGTGAACACTGGCTTCTTTTAAGATCTACGGGCAGCCACAGGCACAGCCAAGATTCACCATCTGCCACTGCTCTTGGGAGCGAGGATAAGGGGATGGTGATAATTTTTAATTTTATTAATTATTCATCATCAGGCATTTATTAAGACTGTACAGTCTTCTACCCTTGGAGCTCATGCTGGGAAGTATGCAGACATAAGAGACTGCGCTGAAGCCAGATGTACAGCTCTTAAAAAAAAAAAAAAGAAGAAGAAGAAGAAGAGGAGAAGTTTTTAAGTAAACAATTTACGGGGTTGGAGAGATGGCTCAGCAGTTAAGAGTGCTGGCTGCTCCTTTGGAGGACCCAGGTTCAATTCCCAGCACCCACAGGCAATTTATAGCAGCCTGTAACTCCAGTTCCAGGGAATCTGATGCCCTCTTCTGATCTCCACAAGCACTGTGCGCACACACACACTTAAAATTAAAACAACAACAAAAAAAATTTAAAGAAAACAACAGAAGTTGGGGATTTAGCTCAGTGGTAGAGCGCTTGCCTAGCAAGTGCAAGGCCCTGGGTTCGGTCCTCAGCTCTGAAAAAAAAGAAAAGAAAAGAAAAGAAAAGAAAAGAAAAGAAAAGAAAAGAAAAAGAAAAAAGAAAAAAGAAAAGAAAACAACATTGGATAAACTTAAAATTTAGTTTCGCTCTTGTATCAGGAGATGTGATGAATGTCTACTACATTCAAGTTAGAGAAATGCACCAGATCTTCAAAGAGAACAAATGTTTAGAGAGAAATATTTTAATACAAACCTTTCCTAGGAGGAATAGCTGTGTCATATATCATCAAAGTAAATCCAATCAATAGCATTTCAACTTTGAAAAGTGTTCTTGAGTTGGGGGGGGGGGGGCAGCGGCACATGTCTTTAAATCCCAGCACTCCGGAGGCAGAGGCAGGCGGATCTCTGTGAGTTCGAGGCCAGCCTGGGCTACAGAATGAGTTCCAGGAGAGCCAGGGCTACACAGAAAAAAAAACCTGTTATAAAAAAGAGAGAGAAAAAAGGGTCCTTGAAGTCAGCTAACCACCTGCCCACTGAGAATTAAGACACTCATTCATTGACTAAGCATGACTCCTTTCGACGTCTCAGTAAGAAGGTTTTCTTTCCCATTTTAATTTAAACAGTTCTTTAAAAGACCCTATTCTCAGTCCTGTCGTATTCTGGAGATAGAATTTCTTTCTTTTAGATATTTTAATTTATGTGTATCAGTGTTTTCCCTGCATGTATGTATGTGCACCACATACGTGCCCGGTGTCCATGGGCCCAGAATAGGACATCAGATTCCATGGAACTGGAATAAGGGGTGACTATGAACCACTATGTGGGTGCTGGGACCCGAATCTGGGTCCTCTGTAAGAGTATCTAGTGTTCTTACCCACTGAGCCATCTCTCCGGCTCCCTGAGGCTGGAGTTTATGACCTCAGAATATGAATGTAGGGAGACCAAAGAAACAACCAACCAACCAAGCTAACAAAAAAGTGGAATGGATAGAGGAAGTGTCAAATCCAGCGGGAAGCTGGAAGCTTCAGCAGGGCTGTTTTAACTGTATACAAGTTCGTTGAGATGTGCAGGCTTTTAAGTCCGACTGTCCTCACTGCACAATGGTTCTCATTTGAAAGTCCTTTACAATGAAGTTTTAATAAAAACTAAGAATAACTAAATCAGCGAAAGCTATCAGCAAGTGAACAACACACACACAATTTCCTGTGCTGGGAAGTGAGTGGACACATCAGAAACCTAAAAGGTATCTTACTTTGGATGGTGTGGCTTTGGTTGTTGTTGTTGTTTTAATTGTTCTCTGTTGTTTTTGTAAGGTGGCGTGACCAAAACACAGTTTGCCATTTCTTCTGAAATAAAGTATTGTTTTGTATCTGACCTTGTCTCTCTCTAGAGCCCAGCGGTCTGTTAGAGAGACTGAAGGTCATTTGCTATATTTAGTGCCCTCCACCCTTGCCTGACTCTCAACTGTAGCTGGTGTGAAACCTCTGCCTTCATCCAGCTTATGGGTGGGAACACCTAACAGGTCACAATAGCACCACTGTTGTGCAGAACTAATATTTATATCCCCGCCATGCACTCAGCCAAAGGGTTAGCCACCCTGTGTAAAGGGACACTCATGAGAAATATTATCAGAGCAAAGCCACCCGTGGCTGTTTCTTGTGTCCCTCTTGAACTGAAGCCTCCTCAGGCTGTTTCATGTACTGCAAAGACCTTTCCAATCATCTGCCTGAATCTTAAAAGGTCAAATCCATTTCAAATGTCTCTTTCATCAGGTTGGAGAAAGAAAGTTGTTTGGGGACTTAACCAGATGGAAGTCCATTTGCAAAACATAACTCATGCATTTCACACTGTGAAGGTTTCCAGAGGGGCTCAGCAACTCCTTCTGTGTGGTTGTAAGCTACAGGGAAGGCCTCATCCAGACGCCCACGCCAGCTTTGTGGTGACCACTCTGCCCTAGCCGCATACCCTCCACCCTGACCTCCCTGCTTTTGGGGCCTGTCCAAATTCACCGCCCTCTCTCAGCCTGCCCTCACTAGCAGACCCACATCTGTTTTCTAGGGCACCCAATGTTTTGTAAAAGGCATCCCAGATCTCTGGCTGTGTGCACACACAATAACCTTTCCAGTCTAGGGAAGGGTCATTTCATCCAATTCAGAAACCTGGAACATAAACAGATCATCTGTCACATCAGCCTTGGCAGTCACAGGGCTACCCAGGTAGACGCCACATCAGGAGAGACATGTAAGATGCACAATGCTCTTGGAGACAGTCGGATTTGACCTTTCCTGTAACATAAGATAGATGGATAGATAGATAGATAGATAGATAGATAGATAGATAGATAGATAGATATAGATATGTGTATATATGTATAGACATATACATATGTCTATATAGATATATATATACACACATATATACTATTTATTTATTTGTATTTTATGTACATTGATGTTTTGCCTGCATGTATGTAGCAGTATGTCTGTGTGAGGGTGTCAGATCCCCTAGAACAGGAGTCAAAGACAGTTGTGAGTGCTGGGAATTGAACCTGGGTCCTCTGGAAGAGCAGCCAGTGCTCTTAATAGGCCTGAGTTTCTTAAACTTTGTATGCTCAAAACTCCTTTACACCTGAGAGACTAACAACTTCAAGTGTACAGGTATGTAAAATAGCTGTATCAATGGGGCATTGGCTGACGAGAGCATAAAAGAACTTATTTTAAAGCAGTGCTTTGATGAGCATCTCATTGACCAGTTTTAAAGAATACAGCAAATCTACATGCTAATGAGATGGTCCCCTAGAAGAGCAACCAGTGTTCTTAACTCTATCAAGTGGCTCACAACTGCCTGGAACTCTAGCTCCTGGGCTCAGCCCTTTAAGGAAAATTAGGGGCTGCAGTGCCATGCACGGAGCCAGGGTCACCTGTCAGTACCAGTGGCTCAGGAAGCCTCCCTTGGAACTGGTTGTTCTGCTCTAGACACATATTGTTGTCAACTAAAATCTATGAGAAAAGAGTCTCTTGGCTGAGTCTGTCTCTCCTCTGTGTGTGCGTGTACATGTGCCTGTGCGTGTGCGCGAAAACACATGTACACGCATATGTATACACATTGGTGCTTGTGGATACAGGCTCATTTTATGAAATCCAAAGAGGAATTTAGGCAAATGTTGGAATGGAAGAGCTTGGGACCGCCCTGGTAGCCCCCCCCCCTCTCAGTCTATGCAAACAGAGCCTGTTCTGAGACACCCTACAGGTGCTGTTCTTTGCATCCCCCTAGTCAGGCACAGGTGTGGATAAGGCCCGCACGGATTGAAAGAGCTCATGCTCTTGCAGATTTCCCCACGCCTACATTTCTTTACTCAGTAGCTCTCCCTAGGTAGTAGGTGATGGGATAAAGCAAGAAGTGAGTTTCACCCCTGGGGCCAGGCTTGTTTTAGTCTTTTAGGTTGTCTCTGGAATGCCTGGGCATTGCAGGTCCTAAGAAATGACAGTTGTTTTTGTTGTTGATGTTTGTCTCCCCCCACTCCCCCCCCCCCCCCCCCCGTTACAATGCAGACAGTTCACTGTTTTCCCAGTTTTTCTGTGTGCCAGGGGTGACAAGGCTACCTGGGTAGGAACAGAGTGTGCTGGGGGGGGGGGGGGGGGACTTGGCTGGTGCCGTTCCAGAATGGCCCTAGTTGTCTACCATTCTGCTGGATACCACAGAGTACACCACAGACTTGTAGTTGAAGACTAGTGACCACCCAGGGCCTGGGGAGATGCCTCAGATAACTGGCCCCTCTTGCAAATGACCCAGTTTCCACACAGCAGTGTTCACATAGCAGCTCACAACCAGTTCTGGGGGCTCTGATGCTGTCTTCCAGCCTCCACAGGCACTGTACACATAGGGTGCAGAGACACCACGTTTCACTACTTCAGATTCTCCGTCTACGAAATTCAAAAATGTTTCAGACCTTCCTGCAGCAGGAAGGTATATTAGCTAGCTGGCTGAGAATTGACAAGGAAAGCATCCATTTGGGACATTTTCAATGTCCAGCTAGATGGTTTGAGATGGTTTGTTCCAGTAAGGCTGGGCCTTCCCACTTTCCAGTGTCAGGAGAACGTTCTGGAACTTCACAGTCCCATCTTCCTCATTTCCAAGGGTTGCATATGTGGCATTCAAGGCAAGTTTAGATTTCAAAATTAGCTTCAGAAATCTCTGTCTATTGGGTCAATATTTTCATAATAACATATCCCTTTCTGTTGTGCAGGTTTTTTTTAAGCATTTGGTTTATACGAAGCAACTCACTGTTCTATTGTTTCTGTAGATCTATGGAAAATTCACTTGAATGATGCACCCCAAAACAAATATAAGTTATGCATTTAGGGTATTAAGAAAGAAGCTGCTGTAGCCACTAATAGGGGCTCACCTGCAAACTCCACCTTATAATTGCATATTAGTAATTAATTACTTGTTGGGCAGTGGTGGCTCACGCTTTTAATCCCCCAGCACTCAGGAGGCAGAGCCAGGCGGATCTCTGTGAGTTCGAGGCCAGCCTGGTCTACAGAGCAAGATCCAGGACAGGCACCAAAAACTACGCAGAGAACCCTGTCTTGAAAAACCAAAAAGAAAAAAAATTACTTTCTCAGCTAGCATGTTCTAGACTCTAACATATGTTCTATCCTAGATGGTGGTAATTCAGAAATGAAGGGGCATAACATTCTGCTTTCTTGTGAAGAGCATACAGTTCACTGGGGAGACAGGAAACTGAGTTCTGCCCTGTGCCTGATGCTTCTGTCCTCCACTCCTTCCCATGATAACCCCAACCCCTGTCTCTTTGCTCCAGCACCCATCATCTTTTTTATCCATCTGACAGTCTGGAGGAAGGGCATCCATCCCTCTTGGAAGAACAACCCTTCTTGTGTGGGGTTTGTAAGACCCCATTGTTCTTAAACATCTAGAAGGAAAGGAAACATCCACATGTATTAGCTGTGTTCCTTGGGCTGTCTTTGATTAGTCTCATAGTAATACTGTGATTGGGGAAGCTTGTTCCCATTGTACAGACAGATAAACCAACCCCCGGAAGCATCAGAGAGTTTTGAGACCACACCAGGACCAGCACTGGAAACCACCTTGCTCTTCTGCTGGAGCAGCCAACAGCTGCCATTGTTCAACATCTGGACTCTCACAAGGCAGACATCCGGCTGGAGGTGTGGACTTTGGCCCGGCTTTAGATCATGGTTCTCTGTGGTGTGGCAGGCAGGCATCTTTGTCTTGGAGCCTGACGTGAGGTGTTTTTGCCACTAGGTGGAGATGGAGCCACACCTCCTAGGGCAGGATGCAAATCAGAAGGCACCTGGTGACTAGCCTTCCCCAGAAAGAAGTACCTTAGTGAGGTGAAGTTACACACTTGTGCATGTCCAAGTGGCGTGTCAGCAGCTCATGTGTTCACAAGGCCACACACCTGCCTCTTTGCTCTGCTCTCACACATTTCTATCATTCCAGAAAGAAACCCCCTAACTATAAACCTGATTCCCCACACCCTTCCTGGTAGCCTTGGCAACAGCCAGTCAGCACCCTGTCTCAGTACCCTCACCTAGTCTGTATACTTCCTATAAATGAGTTCATAGAATCTGTGACTATGCTAGCAAGTTTTTGTCCACCTGGCACCAACCCAGACATAATTGGGAAGAGAGAAGCTCGCCTCCATCACACTGGCCTGTGGACATCTGTGGGGGCATCTCCTTAATCGCTGATTGGTGTGAGAGGGCCATCCTACTGTGGGCACTGTGTCTTTGGGTGAGTGGACCTGGGCTACATGAGGAAGGTAGCTGAGTAAGCCAGTACAAATGTTCCTCCGAGGTCTCTGCTTCAGTTCCTGCCTCCGGGTTCTCCAACACTCCAGGGCCAGAGATGGGCAGATCCCTGGAGTTCACTGGCCAGCCAGCAGGCTCAATCTGTGAACTCCATGTTCAATGAGATACCCTGTCTCAGAAAATAAGGTGGAAGGCCATAGAGGAGGACACCTGATGTCAGCCTCTGCCTTCCTTACATGTGCACACACATGCATGCACACAAACAGCCACAGACCACCCCAGACCACCCCAGACACCCACACACCCACACACAAAGGTTTACAGTGTAAAAACAGTGTGGAACCTCCTAGAATTGGTCTATCGAAGAAGAGAAGCCACTAGCCATTGATGAATGCTGTACTCTGGGACTGTGGTTTATAGGTGCCATGAAATTCACAGCGTACTCCAAATATCTAATGCTAAGGAAGAATACTAAGTGCCACGCTAATAATTTTTATACCCGTTGCATGCTGAAATCATAATGTTGTGGCATACTGGGTTAAAGAAAATATGGTATTGACATTTCCCATGGGTTGGGGATTTAGCTTAGTGGTAGAACGCTTGCCTAGCAAGCACAAGGCCCTGAGTTTGGTCCTCAGCTCTAAAAAAAAAAAAAAGAAATTTCCCACTTGTGTTTAGCTATTTGCCTGTAGTTGCTTAGATTTTAGAGTGCCATACATTGCTACATTGGGCATTGCTGGTCTCACATTGGGGCTCAGAGCCAATTCGAGTGGTATCCCATGACTAACAGGCATTGCTGCTAAAATTGCTGTGGTTCCGTAATTTCTGTTTCCTCATTAGTAGCAGTAGATTAAAAGCCAATGGAGAGAGGATTTGCTGTGTTCATCACAGGCTCACCTTGTGATTAATAACTATGTCATTATGAGAAAGGCCCGCTGTGGGATCTTCCTCCTGAAGGTCCAGGCACAGGCCACCTCCACGACCCTAACCCTGAGTCTTCAGCTACTGGGTGTTCTAATGAACACAGTATGCACTGTGTGAAGAGTGACATGCAGAGAGACGGGTTGATAGGCAAGGCTGGTGTCTAAGCAGAATTCCAAAGGGGAAAAAAGAGCTAATTGGGGAGAAAAGGAGGTGGAAAATAGTCTGGAGGCAGGGTGGAGCATCTCTCCGGCTGCAGTCCCACCCAGGCTGTATTTATCCAGGGGCGGGGATGGCATTTGGGAAAAATTCAGGCAAACCACAAGCACATTCCTGGAGCTGGTGGATGGCCATTCACAGAGCAGGACACCCCTGGTCTGTCCCTAGCCTGAACACTGACAGCCCAACAGGCTGGTGCCATGACCAGGAAGGTATCGAAGAGAACGGACCCTCTGCTCTCTTCCACGGCTGCATCTTGCCCTCAGAGAGCACCGAGTGTCGAGTGCTAGCATCCTGGGAGTAGCAACCTTCCCGGCCATAGTCTCTCCTTTGAGATGGTAAAACAACTTCATGTAAAGGGCAGATAGGGAAGCATTTTGTGCATTTCATAGAAGGGAAAGAGGAGCTCAAATCTGTAGGTAGATGATTGTAGCTTGTAGGGTAGGATCTGCCCCTGAAGTGGGGTTTTCTTCTGGTTAATTCTAGCCACTAAGGGTTAGAATCTTGCTCCACCACCCCCCCCCCCCCCCCCTGCATTTCCTCAGGCTTCTCCTGGTGACCTCACCCAGCCTGCCTGTCTGCAAAGCCCATTACTCTCCTCTCCCCTCTGACTGTGTCGCTGAGCTTGGCAGTTGGAACCTCTCTCCCCACCAGCCTCTGAGCTGAACAGCCTTCCCTGGTCCAGTTTCTGATGGCCCCACCCTCCTACACAAAGCGGGGACTGTTACTCACATAGGTTGGCCATGTCCCACCCTCTCTGAAAACATGCCGTCCAAGACTCTCTGTCCTACAGAGCTGAGTTGTCAGTAACATACCCTCTCCAGTGCGTCTGAACCCTGCCTAGAGCGGACAGGCTGAAACCCACTCTCCTCCAGCTCGACACCCCCCCCCCCCCCGTCCCACAAGGTGGGGCCTGGGGTTCAGCACCAGGAAGCTTTGTGGAGACTGAAGAAAAAGTGCTTTGAGAGGTGGACATGGCTCCTCAAAGTGTCAGTTCCGGAGGGCGTGATACTGTCTGCGCGTTCAAGTCCCTCAGCCCCACTGTCCATCAGCTCCACGAGGACAACCTGGCTTCAGCCATTTCTACATACCTTGAGTTTATCGCAGTTCCTTAGTATCCAGTTCTATCAGTTCCTCTAAGCCAAGCAGAGCGCTCTCACATCGCCTTGTTCATTTCGCAGTAGACCACGTGCTTGCTTCAATATTGATTTATCTTCCTTACCAACACCCCGGTTTTGCAGTTCTAGGGCCAGCTTCTCTTACCAGCCAGCCGGTGTGTGCCTTCATGGATACCTTGAACACTTGCCTTATCCAACACGCATTGAGAATGTGGGCTTGTTGCCAGAAATTAAGTCCTATAATTTATCACTCAATATGCGGTTTTCCTCTTGTTCTGATTCCCCTCCCCCCACCCCCACATATGGAATACTCAAATGTCAGCACAGAAATAGTGAGATGGTCTTAGAGAAATAACTTGCCCAGGATCATAGCACGAGGTCCAAATGAGAAGCAGAGGAAGACTTCCTAATCCCTGTTTTCAAAGTCTTGTTCCTAACACTGTAAATGTGCAATCACATGCAGAAGGAAGGTGTCACAGCGTATGTGAAGTGTGAGTATTACATCAGTTCCTTTCTGATGCTGTGAGACAACACCATGGCCAGAAACATCTTTTGAAACGGTTTATTTTGGCTCATGGTTCCAAAGGGTTAGTGCCTGTGACAGCGTGGCAGCAGGTGGCTAGAGCGACAAGCTGGCTGATCACAACTGAAGCCACAAGTAGAAAATGAACTGGAAGCAGGCCAGGGCTACGAACCCCCAAAGTCCCAACGGGGTTGCACTTCCTTCAGCAAGGCTGCACCTCCTGAAGGTTCCATGACTTCCCTAAATAGCGCCATCCGGCTGGGAACCCAGGGTTCAAATACCCGAGTCTGTGGGGGACACGTTTTCACTTAAACTGCCAAAAGTAAGTAGTAAGTGTATAGACAAATCGACTGCTTGAGCAGAAGTTCGGTTCCCAGCATCCACATGGTGGCTCACAACCATGTGGAACTACAGTTCCGGAGGATCCAGTGCCCTTTCCTGGCCTCCTTGGACACCAGCCACACATAGTGCTCCTGCGTACACATAGATGCAAACAAAATACCCACATATTTATAGAAACTAAAATCTTTTAAAAATAAAAAGCTGCACACACACAGGTGTAGATGGGTACACACACGTTGCCTTAGTGGCCATCAGGGACTGCAGCGGGCAGGGGTCCCTCCCTGTGCAGCAGACAGCACCCCTTTCTCCGGCTTCTCCTCCTCTGACTGTAGGCTTGTAGGGACAGTTTGCACCTGCCACTTGCCTGAGTGCTCACTGACTCGAAGGATCCTGTGAGCTGCTTTAGTTGACAGACCAGGAAACTGAGGTGAGGAGATGCCCGGCAGCTTCGCTGACAGTGCACCGGTGTGAAAAGCGCAGACTCAACTTTGGCATATGGTGCCCTACCTACGCCCTGTTTCTAATTCATAGATTCTGGATATCTTTTTTTTTTTTTTTTAGTCCTAATTCAGTGTCTGGAGCAGGGTCTGCAGAGAGGCTCAATTCTCCTTTCCCAGGGTGGAAGCCTGAGGTAGCTGGTACCCTAGTTCCCGTTTATTTTATTGCTGTTCCTAGGGCAGTCCAAGAGGTGCCCAGCCGCTGTGTCTCTGGTTCAGCTTAGTCCCTGTGATACAATGTAGCCTGAGGCTGTTAAGTGCTCAGTAATTGTCACCTTGGGGAGCAATAGGCATATGGAGGGCTGGTCCCTGTGCTCACAGGAAATGAGATGGATCACCCTTTCCCTCCCTTCTGCTGTCTTTTTCCTCGGAGTCTTTATTGCCTTATGAGTAGGGAGACTTCCCAGTGCACGAGCCCCACATCTAGTTCATGTGTCCTGCTGCCCGTTTCCCTATAAAAGCCCTTCGCAGAGGAGCTGGGTAAAGAGGCATTTCAAACTGGGCTCTGCTGCTATTTTTAAAATGAAAACCATTTCAGAAAACATGATTTTCCTTGTTTGTGTCTGAATCTACTCAACAACAAACTCTGCCTTAATGAAATTCTGTTGCATTCAGAAAAGTTAAATGTATTTCAGTTCACTGGGAAAAAAAAAAAAAAAAACTATTCCCAGTGGGGAGGAATGAAACCAGTGTTTTCAATGGTCACAAATAGAGTTCTGCGCATCTTTGTGCCAGACAGTTGGGGTTTTCAGGGGCAGGTCCCCACTCCTGACGCTGACCCTGCAGCATCCTATGGATGCTTTCACAGGTTCCCCTAGTTAAAGTCTCTTAGCTCGATGGATCAGCAAACGCTGCATTTAAAATGGGTCAGAGAAAAGTTTACCAGTTATTCCAACACTTGGTTCTTAGGCTATATCTCTTTGTGGGGCTTCTTTTTCCTTCCCCCAGGTAAGAAAAAAAAAATGATGACTCAGTTGTGGAACGCGTGCCCAACACGCCTCAGGCCCTGAGTTTGATCCCCAGTACTGCAAAATGATGGTGGTGGTGGGGGGGGAACTGGGAAATGAAATCTGACCTTGTCATCACTGAGATCAGCTCATGCTATTTTAACTCAATCTAGGCAATGCTTAATTGGCCTCAGAATAGATTTGTGGTTGTTTGTTTGTTTGTTTTTCAAGATAGGGTTTCTCTGTATATGTAGCCCTGGCTGTTATGAAACTCACTCTACAAACCAGGCTGGCCTTGAACCTGGAGATCCGCCTGCCTCTCTGCCTCCCCAGTGCTGGGATTAAAGGTGTGCTCCACCACCGCCCTGCTGAGAACAGATGTTTTTTTAAAGAATACATTTACTTGATGACCTACAGGTATGTTTGGAGGTCAGGCATCAATTTAGGTACAGGAGCTGATTCCTTCCTTCCACCCTGTGGATTCTGGGATTGGATCTCGGGTTACCAGGCTTAGCGGCAAGCATCCTTACTCACTGAGCCATGCTGCCGGCCCCTCAGAACAGTGATGGCGTGATGTATAAGCATGAGACTATAGCATGCATCAGACTTCTTTGGATTTGACCCTGCTGAGCAAAAACTGATAAGGCGGCTTTTGTACTTTTGTTCTTTGGGCTGCTTTTGAAGCATCTCTCCTGCCTAACTTTGTGACAGTGACCGCTCATGGTCCTCACCTGCACCTGTCCACAGGGAAAGGTAACACACTCCACCCCAAGCCAGTCAACTCAGCCAGATGCTTGGAAACCACTGGGTAGTGGTTTCTGAGGTAGGCAAGCATCCAGATGGCCTAGCTTTGTTCTCCAGGTTTACTTTTTTAAGGCCACATATTTTAGCCTCAAGAAATTGTCCAAAATGGTAGGAAAGCATAAATAAGATAGGAATTAAGCTACAAACTCACTATACTTTTGTTACATTTATTTTAGTGTGTGTGTGTGTGTGTGTGTGTGTGTGTGTGTGTGTGTGTATAAATCAGAAAACAACTTGTGAGACTTGGTTCTCTCCTTCCACCACATGGGTCCAAGGGATCAAACTCAGGTCACCAGGCTTGGTGATAGTCACCTTTTCCAGCAGAGCTGACTAACTGGCCCCTCACTGTGCCAGTTAACACACCTATCTCTAGAGGTAGCGCGTAACTGTCAATAGGTAAGAAGAGTGTGTCCACTTAGCCACTAACGTGTTGTTTCCTGCCTGAGGACCGAGTGCAGGGGTGTGGGGTGTGAGTAGGGGGGTGGGGGGGGGGCAGCTGTTGTGGAGGGGAGAAGCAGACCACTGTAACAGGGGTGAATGCAGGAGAACTGCAAGAGGCATCCATTCTGAGATTTAGTCCAAGTACCCTCTGCTTCCCCCATCCTGCACCGTCACTCAGTGAGGACACTGGGGACATATTGATCACTCCCTTCTCTCTCAAAAAAACTGAGTACCGGTTCCTTCTGTGCCGCTCAGCATTCCACCTGCCCATACCTGTGTGTCTTCATCATAAGATATACACTGTGCTGCATGACTGAGTCCTCAGCCCATGCCATCCTACAGCAGGGTAGGCAAAGCCCTTTCTACCCTTGACATGGAGAGCAGAGTCCAGCTGGACCTTCTCTGCAGCCATCTGACCTCCACTCTGGGTCATGAGTCCCCGTAGAGACACAGCCTGTACAGCAAATCAGATTACTGTGAAAAAGAGTGGCATCTTTCTCTCTGCTCTTCAGGGGACCGCAAAGCCCAGGGGAGCAATTCTTCATCCAGGAGAAAGCCGAGGACGTGGGCGACGACTAGGCTGTGAGCTATCAGGGGCTCTGGGCATCTCTTCCTGAACTTTCCCTAGGGAAGGTGATTCTTATCTCACGTTATAACTGAAAGTGGTGAGAATGATGCTCATAACTTAACAAATGATAGTACAAGCCAGACAGACATCCGTTGGGTCAGCTCTGTGACTCTTACCTGACGCTTCTTTAAGCCTCAACTTTCTCATCTAGAAAATGGACCACTCATAGTCCCCATCTTGTAGGTTTGAAGTGAGGATTAAATATGATTTTTTGTTTGTTTGTTTGTTTGTTTTGTTTCTCGAGACAGGGTTTCTCAGTAGCTTTTGGAGCCTGTCCTGGACTAGCTCTGTAGCCCAGGCTGGCCTCGAACTCACAGAGATCCACCTGCCTCTGCCTCCCGAGTGCTGGGATTACAGGCATGCACCACCATCGCCCAGCTAAATATGATTTTTAAACGTGTATTTTTAGCACAGAATTTATGTCCCGTGAATGTAGGTGGTCTTGTCAATGGCTAGCCTGTGTCTCAGGCTACTTTCTGCCCACCCCCACACTCTCCCACCCCCACACTCTCCCCCCCCCACACTCTCCCACCCCCACCCCCCCACACTCTCCCACCCCCACACTCTCCCACCCCCACACTCTCCCACCCCCACCCCCCACACTCTCCCACTCCCCCACACTCTCCCACCCCCACACTCTCCCACCACCCCCACTCTCCCACCCCCTCCAATCTTGGATACCATTGCTGGCTGTCCTCCACGTCCCTCTTATCTCTCAGCCCCCAGTGGCTGTCCACTGTCTAGTCTCTGAGACTTCTAAGCCCCCGACTGAGCCTTCACTTTCAGAGCTGAGATAGCCAGAGGTCATATGAAATGACAATTGAAGTCAGGAAGCCAGCCAGGGACACATTCTGATTTTATTGTTTTACTTCAAAGCATCTTTGTCTAGGCGCCCACAGTTTTTTGTTTTGTGTTTTAATAAGCCATTTCCCCAAGAGCAAGGTGACAAAGGGTTGCAGTTCAGTCCCTGCTTGTAGCAGGTTTCACTGCCTTTGATTCGTCAGTCTTTGAGCGGATCAAAGGCCTCTTCTGCTCACTTAGGATCTATATTCTCTTTTTTAAAAGTTGTTTATTTTTATTTTATGTGCACTGGTGTTCTGCCTGCATATATGTCTGTGTGAGGGTGTCGGGTCTCCTGGAATTGGAGTTACAGACGGTCGTGAGCTGCCATGTGGGTGCTGGGAATTGAACCCTAGGTCCTCAGGAAGAGCAGTCAATGCTCTTAACCGCTGAGCCATCTCTCCAGCACAATATATATCCACTGTAAAGGTGCTAAAATAAATAATTGGGGCCTGATAATAACAGCCCATTCACTCTTCACAGGGAAAATTAAATGCTGTTAATTCTTTCTTCTAAATAGCTTTAAGTTTTTATCATTAGTGTCCTTTGAAATACATATGAGTGGAATTCTTGACTAGGTAGTATGTTCATAGTACCACTGAGAAGTTTTTTAAAAGTCAATTGGGATTTTTCTAAACAATTTATTCATTTCTACTTTATGTGTACTAAGGTGTGTTTTGCAGACATGCTTGTCTGTAAACCCTGCATGCAGTACCTGTAGGGACCAGAAGAGGGCATTGCACCCCTGGAACCCAAGTAACAGATGGTTGTGAACTGCCATGTGGGGACTGGAGACTGAACCTGGGTCCTCTGGAAGAACAGCTCAGCCATCTCTCAAGTCCCAAATTAAAAATTTTAAAAATGTATATATTTAAGTCTGGATGTGGTGGCATTCGCCTTTAATCCCGGAGCTCCAGAGGCAGAGGCAGGTGCATCTTCTGTACGTTCAAGACCAGCCTGGTCTACATCGTGAGTTCCAGGACAGCCAGGGAGACATAAAGACCCTGTCTCAAAACAAACAAATATTTAGAGCAGCAATATACAAGAGCGTGTTTGCTTGTTACAATGACCCCAACCTGCTGTTCCTCGATAATTACAATTGGTGTTCAAAAACATTCCCTCTAATTCACAGAAATGGTTTTACCTCAGAGTTCAGTATAATAAAAGCAATGAATAAAATAACAAGTTAGTTCAGTAAGTAATAAAATGCAACAGTGTACTATGTGCAGGATACTGGGTTGACCTTTTCTCATTAGGTCATGTACTCTTTCTGAAAACCACAGGGGTGGGTGCACTGATTATGCCCACTATATAGACGAAGAACTAAGGGTTAGTCAAGTTAATCATTTCCCTGAGGCTACAATGCTAGGGAGTTGGTACCCGGTGGGAACTGGGACCTTGAGAGATCCAATGTAGCATTCATTCCGTTCCCCTGTGGCCTGTTCATCCCCTAACATGGGGAAAGTGCCAACCCAGTCATTAATGGATATTTTTGAAGGAAAACCTTCCAATCCTGCTTTACATAGAGCCTATACGTTCTCTGAAGCTGATAAAAGAAAATGAGCTCATCCCTAAAGTATGCATATGAATTAGCAGGACTTTGGCCTGATGACTGACTTCAGAGGCTAAAACCCTGCCAGCTGGGTCGGGTTTGAGAGTGGGTTAAGTGCACGGTTTGCTGGTAAACTAGGACATTTCTAGAAGTGCCATTTAGTTTGATTTTTGGAAGGTTTTTGCCTAAAATATAAAAATTATATTATCATCTTTCCTTTCATTTCTCAAATGAATTAATAAACTAGGAAGTCTGGTCGTGTTGGGTTGTGGGGTGAAGTTTGCACATTTGTGTGGGGGGGTGGGGGCCTAAATAATTATTACATAGTCATTTTATTGGAAACTCTCAATCATAAATATACTAGGGAGAGGAGGACCCAGTGCCTTACTAGATGACGGTCAAGCATCACCCTGATAGAGCATAACCAGTCATTATTAAAATACACTACTCTTATTTAATCCTCCCACCGAGCGTAATAATAACGTGAAACAAAGCTGACTGGAATCGGGATACGATAGCAAGGATTCATGAAGGAGAAGGCAGGATCCTGACGCCTTTGCGTCCTAGCTTCCTCCTGCTTATGAAACTAGGTGTATTGGCCTGTGTGATTCTTAGAAATGACTGCATGAAGAACCCGGTCCATGGTGGAATCCCGGCGTTCCACAGACAAGCGGATTAAGCTTGTGTACCTTCCCTTCCGGCGCACGCGTTGGAGCTCCGGTACCCCTCAAAAAAAGCCTGCATCGCACAAAACGCAGATTCCCGTCTGCTCATCACAGAGAGGGAAGGAAAGGCCAGGCAGACGTCTGGCTTCTCGGCTGAAGCGAGGCTGACTGATCCCCCACACACACACACACATACACCCCTCCCCAAACGCTGCTGCATCCAAATGCAAGGGTGCAGCTGGCTTACCGCAGAGTGCCGCAGTTGAGTGTCTTCAGAGACAGACACTAGGGGAAAGCGCAGCCCGAGCACACCCGGGGCCGCCGCCTGCCAACCTTTCTGCACTGAGGAGCCAGCCCCAGGCAGCTGGCAAATTTCTCCGTCCCTGGGGCTGGCTGGAGGTGGAGGCTGGGTGGGTGCTCAGGTTGGGAAAGGCAGGGGCTGGGGGCGGGGCTTCAGCCCATCCCTCGGCAGGGGGCTGCAGGGTGGGCAGCTAGGAGGCCCAGACGGCCTGGCCGCCCCTGCACAGCAGCTCCCGGTGCAGGTGGGGACATCGTGCTATCGTACCTGGCTGTGGCTGAGCATGTGGGCGGCCGGAGGCAGGCGGGGCCGCAGGCATTGCCGCTCATGTCAGCTCTGAAATGAAAGCCGCTGCGGCCTCTGCCTCTGAAGGCTTGCAAGGGAGATCAGCACCCAGCAAATAAGAAGCCAGCCCTGGCCCCCGGAGGAGGAGGAGGAAGAGGAGGAGAGGCTGAGCATCCCTCTCCCGGTGCCCTTTAAATGAGGAGTGTGCCTCTTTGCTTCTGACCCTCGCTTGCATCACTAACCTGTGACAGGCACATCTCCACGCCCGCCCGGTACCTGCACCTCCAACAGCAGCTTGCCGTCCTCTTTGTATGCGGCAGACATGGCCAGCCAGCAGGATTCCGGCTTCTTTGAAATCAGTATCAAATATTTACTGAAATCCTGGAGTAACGGTGAGTAATAGAAAATGAGCTTTTTGTTGTTTTGTTTTCTGGGTGCTGCTAAGGTTGGAGAAATCAGATCTCAACCGGACACATATGTTTGTGAGCTGAGGAACTTTCTCTCTCTCTCTCTCTCTCTCTCTCTCTCTCTCTCTCTCTCTCTCTCTCTCTCTCTCTCCTTCCATCTGCTGTGGAAATCAAAACGTCAGAGTCTGAACTAGCCTTGCTCAACTTCGAAGGCTGCAGTAGAATTATAGTAGATTTTGTTTGCTTAAAATTTCCAGAGATAATGGCCCTTCAGACTCCAGGGAGGGCAGGTTCGGCATTCCAGGCTACACTGCCTGCCTGGTGTTTATTTGGTTTGTTCAGGCTTTATCTAAATATTTTGTGAAGTGCAGTTTAATCGAAGGGGTGTGGCAGGGTAGTGAGTACTTTGGAATTGTTTTATTAGGGTATTGTGTGAAGAGAGACAACTACTTCACAGTCCAAAACCTAAGGCTCATCTTTGCCAGGCATAGACTCATCTGCAGGTCCTTTTGATCTGCCCCTGGTCCCCGTGGACGATGTTCAGAATGCTATTTACCTTTAGCATTTCTGGAGATCCCAAATGTTCTAGTCCAAACACGCTTCTCTGAAATGTAAACAAGTACAGTTCTGACCCAAACAGTTCTTTAGACTGTAAAAATAACATGGTTCTGAAGTTGCATTTCTGACCTATATAATTTTTTTTTTTTTTTTTTTTTTTTTTTATCAATTCACTCTTTCAAAAAGACAACCTCCTGGGTCTGGGTCAAAATCAGAACGAGGCCTCCGGGTGCTCTGGAATACCTTGTGTGTTTCTGCACAGTCTAAAAGCAAAGCCTGCCCCAGCACCAGCTTTTGGTCTTATTTTATACAAAAAGACTGCTGGGTCTTACTGATGTTTCACTGTTTCAAATTAATTTTTTTTCCTAAAAATTATTTTCCATATTTTATTAGGTATAGTCTAATTAATCTGCCTGGACTCTTGAGGGGTAATGAATGTCTCCTCCTCTGATGACCTGTAGCCAAAAATTGTTTTTATGTAAACAAACCTAGGCAGAGGAACTTGGGCTGGACTGTTTGGAGAAGAGAGAAATACTGCTTGAGGATATTTGAGGGGTGCATCTCGGAGTGACATCCCCAGAAGCCATTTTCCCTGGGTCACTGAGCCCCACTGTGCACCAGGGGCTTGTCTGGAGTATTTCTGTACAAGTGGGAGGCCATTTGGGAGCAATACTGCTGCATTGTCAAAGCCATTAATCATTTAACTTGGGTTCGTTTTCTGTATCCCCCATGCTCACAGATGAATCTTCCTTTGTCTGTCTACCCTTTGATTAGTGAAGAGAATTTGACAGACTGGACACTGTAGAGAGCAGTTTGTCTCGATGGAAAAACCAAAACAAAACAAAACAAAAGCAAGCAAACAAAAACACCTCACAAGTTTGATATCAATCTGTGGATTTTAAACTCCATTTGGTTTTCCAAAGCCTGTTTCCTTCTATGAGTTTTTGTCATGCCTTTAGATGGAACATGACACTGTGACAGCACCTGATGGGATTTCTTTCAAACCCTCTTGTCTGTCTTCAGTTGACTCTAGACAGAATAGATAATTGCTTCATCTCCTTAAACTCCTTATTTCTCCCTGTATCCCCACACCAGGAAATGGTTCAGAATTATTGTTCATCTCAACTTGGAGAGTATCTGTGACTTGATTTCAATGTCTCCCTGTTCATTCAGCAAAGATTTGCTGAGTTCCTTAACACTTGCCAGGCTGTGGGGTATGTGAAAGAGGCGGCCCCACCTCGTGTCCTGATTCCTTCATTTCAGGACAATGAAGTTGGTAAGGTTCTTGGGAGTTGGGCGGGTCTGGATGGTTTATACCCCTTTCTTAAAAGAGGAAAGGAAAATACACTCACTGCCTTCTCCCCTGGAGCTTGTCATAACATTTACCTGCATACAGCCTGGCATAGTTCTCATCTCTAAGTTTTACATGTTTCCAGTAGCAGAGAGAGAGAGAGAGAGGAATTTGCCTGTACAAGAGACAGAGTGGAGAAACAGAAGCCCCAGGGCTTCTTCGCCTGTGAGCGCAGCCTTGGCTGAAAGGCTGCATCCAGGGCCAGCAGCTAACCGCATGCTTGCGCATGCCTGCCTTCCCAGGTTGGCAAGGCAAAGATGCCTGCCCACATACCTGAATGGAGGACCAGCCCCCTAATTATGTGGTGGTGCTTATTTACACAAGTGCAGCAATTAAAAAGCAATGAAACAAACTCTGTAGCTACAGCTGACTGCTTTCCTGGGCAGTAGTAGAGGGAAGGATGACGTCATAAACATTTACAGGTTAAGGTTTCCGTTTGATAGAGAAAAGGCATATTGTGGGCAAAATGTCATTTTGTGTATACCTTTGTCTCATCAGAAGAATTAAGAAGCCAATTAAACATACTGGTCGCTGCCTGGCGAGGTGAATTAGTTTCTACCTTGTGGCCTTCACTCTTTCTTCTTCCTTGGCATGACACACTCCACCCACCCTGCCAGGTTGCCCTTTGGTTTGAATGAAGCCGGAGCTTCGAATGTCCTGATGTCCTTATTCAGCCCTCACCGGTGGCTTTTTCTTAACCTGCTTGTACAACTGTCTTGTTCCCTCTACTTGTGTCTGTGCCCCTGGGTGTCCATGGCCACAGCCACCCCGGGCTTCTCAGCCACACTGGCAGTATTCATCATCTTCTGATACCAGACTCTGCCACCCATGTCCCTCTGGGCAGTGTCTTCCCGGGCCTCCCCTTCGGGCTCTCTGCACCCATCATCTGTCTTCTGTCTTCTCCTTTTCCTCTCTGTCTTCTGCGGTGCAGTAACTTATTCCCACATCCCCGGCTGTTCACATCTCCACCCCATAATCTGGCAGGCTCACACCACAAATTACAGAGCCAGAGGGGCTTGCTGCCAACCTTCTAAGCCCTGCGCTTGTGTGGCCTTGGATTAGCCACTGACTCTGTTTCCTCATCTGCAAGAAGGAAGCCAAAGTAATGGATGCCTCATAGGCATGGGGTATTCAGACACGGAGCACTGGGGGGCAGACCAGGGAGAGGGGGGACATGACATCTAACGCACCGTCAGTGTTTGATAAATGCTAAAATAATACAAATGTATTCTGATGCTCATCTGCGTTCTGAACCTACTTAAAACGCGGCTTAGATAGTTCCCTTCCCTTTGCCTTGGCATCCTCAGTGGATTATTTGATGAATACTCAACACTTACTTCACCCCTGGGCAAGGAAACACTACAGAGAGATGACAGTTAGGATTTACTTTCAAACTTTACCCCTTTCTCTGTCTCAACGACTACCAAATGCTCCTGCTTTCCTTAACTGTATGCCCTCTAGCCATGTGGAGTGGGCTTGGAGCGTCTCGCTGGTAGGAAGTTGCTTCGGCCTTTAGGACAGCTCCAGAAGAAGTTTGAAATGGTTCGCTTCATGCTGCGTCGCAGGGCAGGAGAGTTTACACAGAGAGAGTGAGTGTGTGGGCTTCAGCGTCGTCTGAAAAGTCTAAATGGTTCCCTTGTGCTGCTAACCAGTCCACGGTTTCCAGGGAACACTGGCCCAATGAGATGAGTGAAGGACATTCAGAATCACCTGGCTCTTTCCAGAGTACACACCCTCCCTGTGGTACTTAGCCAGTCCTGCTACCCACTGAGGACTACAGCTTTATGTTCATTAACTCTTTCAGGTCCTTAGGCTTCCCCCACACAGTGAACTACTCTGGAAGAACTGAATGACCTCTTTGCATAGAGATTGGTGTTTGCTAGTGTTGGCTAATGTTTTTCTAAGGAAACTTGCACATAGGGCAGCACCAACGTCAGGGTTCTTCTAAGTTGTAGGGAGTTAATTCACTTGGTAAGTGTGGTGACTCACGCTCATGATCCCATCACTTCAGAGGCAGAGTTCAAGGTTATCTTCATCTGTGTGAGACCCATTCTAAAAGAAAGAATGGAGAGAGAGAGAGAGAGAGAGAGAGAGAGAGAGAGAGAGAGAGAGAGAGAGAGAGAGAGAGAAATCCATTCAGCACAGAAATGGGGCTTGATGATGCTGGTTGTCAGGTGGAAATCCCAGGCAACTATGAACTGGCTGTGAAGCCATACATACATACTGATGATGCATAGGCATATGGCAGGTGAGCCTCCAGGGCACCATGAGAAAGATCTTTTATAAAATCGGCTTAAAGATGTGGAAAATTAATATTAATAGAGTTGCCTGAACCTATCAATAAGTAAAATTGAAATACAGACACATTGGGGGTGTGTGTGTACTGGTGCTGGTGCTGGGTTGGAATTCAGGGTTTCATGCAAGCTGAGCATGTGCTCTACCACTGAGCTACACCCCACTGTTTGGTCCTTGTAGTGGAGGAGTGACCAAGCATTATTGTCTGCATTCAGCGGGGGAGAGGCTGCTGCATCTCTGTAGCTCACAGCTGTGTGTTGATGGCATCCCCTCAGAGGCCACTAGGTCACTTCTGCTGAAGCAATTTATAGCTTCATGAGAAACAATACCTCACACCAGCATCCATGTCTTCCAGGCAGAAAGAAGTCTATTGCTGGGTTTGTTGTTGAGACAAATTGGAGGTGGTAGTTGGAAGCCCGAAGGAAACTTGGGACAGATGGTTATCTGTGGTGCCTGTTAGCACACCAAAGCACTTCCTGGTCTCCAAGCTCCCTTGGTATCACAGGTTCCTGTTGCAGAGTCCATGCTGGCATCCTGGCTCCCTTGGTATCAGAGGTACCTATTACAGAGTTCATGCTGGCATCCTGGCTCTTCTAAACCAGCCTCTACCCTAAATTTCTCCAGCTCGTAGGCTTCCCTACGCCCCTTATAACCCTGCTTGTTCAGCTATACAGTCTCTTGGCCCTATCTCTCCTTTCTTGTCCACTCCTGCCCCCCGCCCCCCACTTCTCTTGGCCTGGTCCAGTCTGCCGACCATGTTCAGTCTACTACTTTGTCTCTCTGCTCTGGACCCTTCCATCGGGCAGAGCATTTTCCCTCACACTTGCAATAAAAACCTTCCCCTCGGCCATACCTTGAAGAGGTCACATCCTCACTTCATAAACAGGTGCCCAAACACTCAGTTTATTCACTGGTTATTGCCGTTTGTTTTGAATTGGAATGCACGATTCATTAAAATCAAGGCGGACCCTGCCCAAGCAGGCCCAGTATAACAGGCACTGCTGTTCTGTGTGGAACACTACACTCAATGGCTTATATATAGGGCAGTCACATAATTATTCATCCCAAACTGGGACACTTTGGAGAGTGAAAGTTAATAATGATGTAAGAACACTGTCATCTGAGACTACCTTTGGCAAAAGGGCCCAGATGATTGCTTCTCTGTTCTTTCCCACAGTGCTATGGACTAAATATTATCCACATTTTACAAATGGGTGGGAAAGAAATTAAAACTTGATTAGGGGCCATCCACCCTTTCCCCGACACCGAAACACTGATGGCATTGTTTTATTTATTAGTTTGTTTTTTAGAATATTTTTGTTTTTGTATGAGTGTTTTGCCTGCATATATGTGTGTGTCTGGTGCCTGTGGAAGCCAGAAGAGGGTGTTGAATCCCCTGGGACTGGAGTTCAGGAAGACTGTGGAACCACCATGTGGGTGCTGGGAATTGAACCCAGGTCCTCTGGAAGAGCTGCTGACACTCTTAACCGATGAGCCATCTCTCCAGCTCCCTACATTGTTTTTATACTTGCCAAAAGGAACATAGAAGCAAGAGCACAGTTGGGAACCTGGTGTTTTATAGGTATTTAAATTTTTATTGGCTAATACCTCTGCCAGTTCTTAGCCTCTGGCACACCCTCGCTCCCTCCCTCTTTGTGTGCTTAAGTGTGTACAATCACTCTCTTACAAACACACACACACACACACACACACACACACACACACACACACACACACCATAGAAGAACTTCTCTTTAGGATAGGCCTCTTTGAAAACCCTAAACTAAATTCTGCAAGTGTTCTCCATTTGTTTTTCAAATACTACAGAGTGGTCTACCCCCCACCCCATCTTTGCACCAAACATGTGCACACATGTAATAAGATTACTTTATTTCCTTATCTATTTATTTTGGGTTTTTCAAGGCAGGGTTTCTCTGTGTAGACTTCACTGTCCAAAAACTCACTCTGTAGACCAGGCTGGCCTGGAACTCAGAGATCTGCCTGCCTCTGTCTCCTGAGTGTTGAGATTAAAGGTGTGTGCCACCACCAGACCAGATTCCTTCTTTTATGTTGATTTGTTCCTACTCTGAAAAGTGTATGCAAATACTTAGCAGGCTCTGCAGCTGGGACTGTAGCTTAGTAGTGTAGTACTTACCTGGCATTAGTGAGCCCCTGGATTTGAGCTCCAGCATTGATACTGACATGTTTGTAGATAGATAGGTAGGTAGGTAGGTAGGTAGATAGGTAGATAGATAGATAGATAGATAGATAGATAGATAGATAGATAAAAAGAGAGCTCCAGTTAAATTAAATGAATTAAATAAAAATGTATGTAGGCTTTAGCTTCTTTTAGAATGGTCATTTGTCCCCATTCCTGAGGTTTTTCCGAGGGGGACTGTATTTCTTTTTAGAAGCCAGTGGCAGACTCCCAATTGACAGTAGTATTGACATGAGGAAGAATGTCCTCATTTTCTTCTGGCCTCCAGGGCACTGGGCCCACATAATGCACAGATATACATTCAAGAAAAATACTCATACAAATTAAATAAATCTTAAAAGGGGGCGGTGATTGTAATTCTGGTCTGAAAGGCAAACAGTGGGAGGCAGTAAAGAGACATGACCTGAATAATTTTACAAGTTGGGAATCAGTCCAGAATATTTGAGGAAGTCGTCAGGGTTGGGACGCTTCAAGTGACAGGAAATAGCCTCTAAAAGACTTCTGTCTCAAGCCGTTTGAACATCTGTGACTCATTCATTTGCTTTGGGGTACAGGTGAAGGAATGGAAGGTTACAAGCATCCTGGTCATTGGGTTAGTGACATCTACATTCTTCAGCCTTCTGTAATATTCGGCATGAGATGGACTGAGCTATGAGCTGGGGCTTGGTCGGGGGCCATCCCCTGGCCTGTTCGTGTCCCTTTGTACAGCCCTCGTGGGTGCAAAGCTTTCTGTTTGTGTACCGTTCAGTGGTCTGTCTGGTCAGCATACACAGGGACCTCACCTGTTTGGATGACTTGGTTACTACCAAACCAGCCCAGCCTCTTCCCAGTGACTGGATGAAGTTGATGGCATTTAATCCTTCCTAAGTGCAGTTTCTTTCTGAGGAGATATTCATATGGCGGCATGAAGATATATTTTATAACATTTCAGGTCAGATTTATGTGAATAAATAATGTTCCTAGTTAAGTACTTACCTTTGACTAAGGCTTTCAAAATGTGGTGTAGGGCTGGAGAGGTGGTTCAGCAGTTAAAGGAACTGAGCGTTCTTTCAGAGGACCAGGGCTCCATTCCCAGCACCATTTGGTGACTCACAACCATCTATAACTCCAGTTACAGGGGATCTAACATTCTCTTCTGGCTTCCATGGGCTCCAGGTGTGCAAGTGATACATAGGCATCTATGTAGGCAAAACACCCATACACATAAAAATAATTGGATTAATAATTTCTTTAAATGCAATGTAAGTTGGTATCTGTCATTTAAATAGTTCAGAGGAGCCAGGCCCTGGTGGCACACGCCTTTAGTCCCAGCACTCTGGAGGCAGAGGCAGGCAGATCTCTGTGAATTTGAGGCCAGCCTGGTCTACAGAGTGAATCCCAGGACAGCCAGGGCTACACAGAGAAACCATGTCTCGAAAAACAAAAGCAAAAAGGTAGTTCAGATGTAAATCTGACTTTCAATAAATGTGTTAAGATTTTCTGGATTTATTAGCTTTCTTTTCTGAACTCTGGAACTTGTATGATTTTCCACCTTGTGTTGCTATGACGTGTCTACCCAATCTGAGCATTCTACCCCAGTACAAAATAGCAAACAGCCACTTCCTGGAAATGTGGATGGCACTGGTGGAGCAAGACAGTACTCAGGCTAACCTCATCTTCTCTTACTGCTCTCTCTTACTTTATAGATCCCATCCAACAACTTAAATCTATCTATTTATTTATTTATTTATTTATTTATTTATTTATTTAGAGCATGTTACTTTATCCTGGAGTGGTAGGCTATATGAATAGGAGAGTGTCTCCCTCCATCTCAGAATTACTTATTTTTAGTGTGTGTGTGTGTGTGTGTGTGTGTGTGTGTGTGTGTGTGTGTGTGTTTGCCTGCGTGTATGTATATATATCCTATGTATGCAGTACCTGAGGCAGCCAGAGGGGGCATCAGGCTTAGAAGAGAAATGGAAGTGACCTTTTCTGGTCTTTTATATTGGAATATCTATAGGAATATCTTTTCCTACATTACTGGCTTGTACCACAAAACTTTCTATTCGAGCATGAGTTCTTCTTGGGTATTACATGGATGTGTCTTGCTATTTCATAGTGTGAGACATGCAGGACAAACACTATTCAGTACTTCTTTATTGATCATCAAGTGTGCACAAAACTTGCACCATCCTGGCAACATCACAGATGCACCACACCTGGATTTAGATATATTCACACCAAAGTCCCCTTGACTTTCAGAACTGGGGAGAAATGTCCCATGATCCAGAGACAGTGTGCAGTGCAGGCCTTGGAAGAACATCATTTTGGAGGATGTGTTTGATAGGTCTGTTAATGCTTTGTGTATTTCATATCCTCCACCTCAGAGGACATTTGGAAGGAAGCCTGGTGTTTACAGGACTGGTTTTTTGTAAGAACATTTTGAAATATTTCTCCTAGCAGGATGGCTAAAGGAGAAGAAATAGACGTTCTTTGCAATAGACCCCCAAAGGAACATTTGCCGAGATTTTATTAGATGCAGAAATATTCCAGATAGGCGTTCCTTACACTAGAACACTGGGAAAAGAAGTCACCTTTGTCATGTTTGTTTCTGGTTTTACCCCCCCCCTCCCATCACCACCACCCCTTCCTTCCTCTGTTTTGGCAGCATCTTACTATGTAGCCCTCACTGACTGGCTCAAAACTCACTACCCAGACTGTGCTGGCCTCAAACTAATGGCGATCCTCCTGTTTCTTGGTCTGCGTGGGTGGTGGCATCTTGAGACAGGGTGGCTGAAGCTCGCTGTCACCAGGCTGATGTTGTACTTTCAGTCCTTGAGTCCCTTCCACCGGACTCTCCTGAGCAGCTGGGATCACAGGGTGCACACAGCCAGCTGCCGCACTTGGGAAAATGTTTGCCCCCGAGATAAATTCAAAGGCAGCTCTGCTTCATTTCAGAGTGTCTCCATTCCTCTTTTGTGTGTTTTGGGGATTAAAGAGGTGTATGTGTGTGCACGCGCAAGCCACCAAGAGACAGAATAAATTACATATTTCTATAAGTTAACTTTCACGATTCCCTCCACTTACCTATAATCTTCCAGTCACTCTCTTTCATTGAACACACAAGCACAAGCATTTAAAATGTTAGTCACCCAAAACTCCAGATGCTAAGCAGAGAAAGTTTATATTCTACCAGCGCATCGACTCTGTAATGAGTCTGATTTGGCTTAATTCCTTTCTACTGTGCAGTCATTTGATAAGCCGCAGATGGAAGTTTAAGCCAAAGCCATATACCGTTTGGGCGAATGCTTTTCATGCCACTGTTAAGAGTTTGTTGTCATGTCAATTTAAGGGAGTTGAAATCTTTTTTAGGAAGGCACTCAGAGAGTGCTGCTTATCAACCTTAATTTGATATACAACTTGGACCGTTTCTACCATTCTTAATGACAGAGTGCACAGCAGTTGAGCACAGCTTTGAAAGCCCAGAGTTTCTCGGCCAATGCCACGAGAGCAAGACTGTGGAAATGTATAATCGAATCCCCATCCGACACTTCGTGCCCAGACATCAGATACACTAGCCTGACGTCTTCAAGCTTAGTTTTGTAAATAAGTAAATATGTATTTGGGCAGCCGGAGAAGGGGTAGGGTATTAAGATTAACTAGGGAGACACTTTAGTAAAATTCCATCTGAAACTTGTATTTATGTAGGTGGGACTTGTTCATCAATAAAATGGTGTGCTAGTTAAGAGGCAAATCAATCAAATGCTTCCACTTCTGAGTAAATTCTTGGATTTTATTTCACGTGTGTGTGTGTGTATGTGTGTGTGTGTGTGTGTGTGTGTGTATTTGTGTGTATGTATGTTATATGTGTGATATGTGTGAGGTATGTGTGTAAATGTAGTAAGGGTGTGGTATATGTGTGGTATGTGTGTAGTGTGATATGTGTGTGGTGTGTGTGAGGTATGTGTATGGTGTGCATATGTATATGGTGTGTGTGTGTGTGTGATGTGTGTGTGTGTGGTGTGTGTGAGACCTTGGCTGTTCCCTCTTACTTCCTTCTGAAAACAGAACAAACCTGTCTCTTTGTTTCTTGCTTATGAATATGAAGTGGTTTTAATACTCCCACTGAAAACTGATGCTTGTGTAAACATTGTATTTATCAGCTATTTCTGCTACTCTGTAAGTGCTGGGCTGAAAGAGGTGTAGTGGGGGATATTGAACTTAAAGGGGATGGAATCTCAGAACCACACAGCTTCCTAGCCTGACTTGCTTTTCTGTAACCTGAATAAAAGAAAAACTGTCACCCTGCACAGCCTACCAGATTCTGTTGTATACACACACACACACACACACACACACACACACACACACACACACCGCATGCGCACGTAAACAATACAGTGACTGTGTTGAACTCAGGAAGTCTGAACAGGGTTGGATCTGTGTGAGATGGCAGCAGTCTTGGCTTCTTGGTCTGAAGATGCGCTTTTCTTTCTTCCATACAACTTGAAATAAGAGGATTATGAAAATTGCTGGCATTCTAGAGCCTTTGAAAGACATAGCCATGTAGCTAATGGCTTCTTGCCTAGCATATGGTCACCACTCAATTTCATAAACCATGCTGAATAGACATAAAGGTTGCAGTTGACTGTTGGAGGTGTGAAACACTGATTTGTTAACACCAGCACCTTTGCTACAATGACTAAAATTGAGAGAAAGTTGTTTTGATGACCTATGAACCTCAGTTGGAGGCAGTTGACTGGTTATGAGTGTGAGCCTCTATTAGGATGCCAATTACTCTGTGGTGTGTGTGTGTCTGTGTGTGTGTGTTGCGGTATGTGGTGTGTGTGTGTGTGTGTGTGTGTGTGTGTGTGTGTTTGGTGTATGTGGTGTGTAAATATGTGTGTATATGTAGGTGTGTGTTGTGTGTGTGTGTTATATGTGTATGTGTGGTGTGAATATGTGTGTGTATATGTAGGGGTGTGTGTGTGTGTGTGTGTGTGTGTGTGTGGTGTATGGTGTTTGGTGTGTGTGTGTATATGGTGTATGGTGTTTGGTGTGTGTGTGTGTATGTGTTGTAGTAAGTTTACTTTTCAAACTGTACTTTCTGATAATCAGATTTTTAATGAATCTCCTCTAAAAATGAAGCCTAGAAATTGGATGTGAACATGGTCTTACCCAGAGTATCCTTTCCATTTTAGCACCTCTAAAATTAACCTGCTGCTTTTCTAACGAGATTTCCGAGTCTTTAGCAACCACACACCCAGGGGTTGGGTTTACTTTCCTCATGGTGTTTTTGGTGGCCCTGGGGCTGTTCTCAGTGTGAACATGCATCCATGTGTGCAATCACACCACGCATCAGGTTGAGAGTAAAAACTTGTCCCTTTATTTCTTACTTTTAATTAGAGTGCATTGATTGTGCAGCATAATGGGTTTAATAAAAACATTTTTGATCATGTGCTTGGACCATATTCATCCCCTGTACTGGTCAGTTTTTGTCAGCTTTGCACAATCCTAGACATACCTAAGAGACACTCAGCTGAAGAAGTGCCCCCGTCAGATTGGCTTGTGGGCATTTTCTTGGTTGATGATTGATGTAGGAGGGCCCTGCCGAGTGTGAGCGGTGCCAGCTGGGTGGTCCTGGGCTGTGTAAGGAGGTTGAGCAAGTGATGGAGAGTGAGCCAGCAAACAGCATCCTCCATGGTCTCTGCTTCAGTTCCCACTTCCAGGTTCCTGCCTCGAGTTCCCTCAGCCATGGAGTCTAACTTGGAAGTACAAGCTGAAAAAACCCCTTCCTTCCCCAAGTTGGTTTTGGTTGGTGTTTTGTCAAAACAAAGAAGAGGAACTAGAACCACCCCCTTGCCCTTCCCTGTCCTCTCCCAATGGTCCCCTCTCCCTTCCCAAGTAGACCTCTCTCTGCTTCCTATCAAGTCATAGCATGTCATGCCGTATCATCCATGATATGGCATAACACCCATCTATGATGGATGTTAATGTATGTTAATTGCAGAGATGAGAGGGAGTATGATATTTATGTTCCTGTGTCTGGCTTGTTTTCTTTGATAAGATGTTCTTCACACCCACAAGAAAAATCATGACAAGATGGCTTCATGGGTCAAACCATGGAGCCATCCTGCCAGACAACCTAAGTTCCATCCCAAGGACCTACTGTGGAAAGAAAAAACTAATTCCTGCGAGTTGTCCTGGGAACTCCATACATGAGCCATGAAATGCACATGTGAACATGGGCATGCAAATAAATAATAAATAGATGATAGATAGATAGATAGTTAGATAGATAGATAGATAGATAGATAGATAGATAGATAGATAGAGGGTTGGGGATTTAGCTCAGTGGTAGAGCACTTGCCTAGCAAGTGCAAGGCCCTGGGTTCAATTCTCAGCTCTGGAAAAAAAAAGACAAGATAGATAGATAGATAGATAGATAGATAGATAGATAGATAGATAGATGATAGATATAGACAGACAGAGTAATTAAAGTAAAAAGTTAGATATAATTATCTAATTGAATAGTAAATGAGCTCAGGCAGAAGATGGGATAGTTTATGAAGTGTGTGTCCTCTAATGATGAAGGACATAATAAACAATAATCAAATGTCCCTCAGACACAGAATAACAGCCATCAATCTGGCCCCCTGAGCTCACTCATCATTGTCCTGCCAGACAAGGCTTTTGCTTCAGAAGATAACTAAGAGACTGTCACCCCTTGGGCCAGGAGAATGAAAATGTTCCCCCAGGCCCAAGATTGATAAACTGCTGATGCTGTTCCCTGGTTGGCTCTTCCCATTCGAGTCTGTGATTGGACGGTGTTTACCTCAAGCAGCAACCACACAGTTGATCTAGTCAGCTTCCTGATTTCCTGGCATTTCTGCCATGGACCCACATGAGGTTCTTAAGATAAGAACGTTTTTATGGACAGCCTCAAATTGATGCCTAAAGATCTGCCCATGTCTAGATCTGCCGAGGGGGCCGACCTTGCGGCCGAGTGTCTGTTGTCATCGTCCTGGCACCCCCCCCACATCCCCACCCCCCACCCCCCCACCCCCCACCCCACCCCCCACCCCCGCCCATGTCAAGGAGCTGAAGTCTTGAGGAGTCGGCCATGAGTGTCATTCGTTTGGGGATATGCTTTTCTTCTTCCTTGCTGAAAAGAGATGCATCATGCTCTTCATCAAGCCCTGCTGCAGAGAAAAATGATGCAACTGGGGTCACGTGACGAGAGCAAGACCAGCCCGGTATACAAGTGGGGCTGTGCATGGTGCTCTGGTGTGAGGAGAGGTCTAACATACAGGGAAACTGGCCCTGGTCCTTCTTCCTTTCAGCACTGGGGACCAACTCAGGGCCTTGTGCCTGCAGATCTCTCAATCTACTCGCCTAAACTGTGTCCCGAGGCCCAACTTCTGTTTCTGAATCTTGTATATTTCCCTTTACCTTTTTTTTCTGTCATTCTTTCTAGTTTTAATGATCTTTTGGCTGTTCCACAATTCTTTTCAATCAAACCCAGGGTTTTGTCCATGCTAGGCAAACCCTTTACTCCCAGCTACATCCATTAATTTTTATTGTAATATAAAGTGTGGGCAGTATTTACTAGGCTTATTTGATTAATTTTCTAGCTAAAGAAGAATTCTGTTACATGATTTGGAACACTTAGAAATATGTGCTTTGCCCTAGCCACACGTGACACTGAGAAAGTTCTGTTTCTGGTAAAAGTTAATATAAGGGGCTGGGGAGATGGATCATCAATTAAGAGTACAGGCTGTTCTTTCAGAGGACCAGGGTTCGAGTCCCAGCCCTCATATGGTGGCTCACAACCATCTGTAACTGTAGTTCCAGGTATCAGCGCCCTCTTCTGGACTCTGTTGGCACTGCTTGCACATTGTGCACATACATATGTACAGGCAAATATTCATATACATAAAATAAAAATAAATCTTTTACAAAACTTAATATAGCCGGGCAGTAGTGGCACATACCTTTAAATCCCAGCACTTGGGGAACAGAGGCAAGCAGATCAAGGCCAGCCTGAGCTACAGAGTGAGTTCCAGGAAAGGCTCCAAAGCTGCACAGAGAAACCCTGTCTCAAAAAAAAAAAAAAAAACAAAACCAAAAAAAACAAACATTAATATAATATTAAAGTCTAAATAATGAGCATGTTATATATCTGTAAATATGTGATATATGTCTATGTATAATTGTAAATGTATGATATGATTATAAAGTTATAGCTATAAAACTAGCCATAATCATTAAGTGAGTTAATGTTCATGAAGTGTTCGGTGTACCCCGTTGTAACTGCTGAATGGTAGCTGTTACTTCAGCTACTGAATCAATACTTATTCCCAGGGATTAATACTAACCTCCCAATGAGTTCATGGCCTGTTAGCAAGAAAATATAGAGTCTGAAACTCACCCTTCCATAGCGGATGTTTTGGTGGTGAGATGTCCTAGACTTTCAGAAACTTAGCCATCTGAAGAGGTCTAAAACAGAATCTCTCTCTTCTAAATTCCAAGACAGTGCCGTTGTTGAGGTGTGGCTTTTTGCCCATTTGTTTGGAGGCTTTGCTGTTGTTGTGGTTTTGAGACAGGCCCATACCACATAGCCCAAGGTGGACTCAAACTCCTTGACCCTCACCAGTACTGCAGGTGTGTCCTGCCATGCCCAGCTGAAGCCACCTTTGCCCAAGTCTACCGGCACTGAGACTCAACCACCATTTTTCAATTCCCTAGTACATTTCCACCTGCATTGGTTCTTGCTAAAGGAAAATAATCCTGTGAATGGGAATTAGAGCTTTGTGCTGAAACTTAGTGTGTTTGTCGTTGGTGGATGACACCACTGCCTGACCTCTGGGGTCCTTCTTAGTGTCTCATACTCTAAGCATTAAGTCAGCCTCTAAACTCAAGCACCTCGCCTGATTTCTGTGCATGGATTCACCAAGCTGAACTTCATCGTTACGCTCCTGGAATCCTGGAGATGCCATGTCTGTGAAGCTCAGAGTGAACTTGAGTGACTCTTTTACGCGTGTCAGGATCAGCCAACTTGAAAGACCATTTCTTTTTTTGAGCTGAGGACCAAACCCAGGGCCTTGCTTGCTAGGCAAGCGCTCTACCACTGAGCTAAATCCCCAACCGAAAGACCATTTCTAAGATAGTCTTTTTGTTGGTTTTCCAGTGAGTTGGCATCATCAAGGACTGTTCTCTGTAAAAATATTAACTTTTCCTACATGTCATTTATAATCCATGGATTTAATTTACTTTCAAATCTTTCAACCACTTTGGCCAAATTGGAAGAAAACCAGGCTTGGAGAGAGCTTTCTCTGAACTAATCTAATTTGTTACTGACTGTTCAAAGTCTCTTCTCCATGTGGAGGATGTTGTCTGTTCTGTGTACTTGGAGAAACTGATTGCCTACCTCGAAACTAAATAAATTCTGAACCCAAAGATTTTTATCAGTAATTAAGGTGCATGTGTCCTAAGCATCTATGCAAGTTGGACGTGCCTGAATGAGCATTTCTTCCTTCATTAAACACGCGTGTCGTCCTCAAGGAGTGGGCGGGCCCAGCACCTACCTTCTGTGGGCTTCACAAGCAGGCAGTTTTGATGAAAGAAGAGATATGGGGATGTTATAGAGAGAACAAAAATTCTGGTGTTTGAACCTGAAGAAGACTGCAGAGCCCAGGAGAGGGCAGAAGAGAGAGTATGACCAGACGCTGGTCCAGGGAGCCCCTGAGGGAGAGCTATTCTGGTCTGGTAACAGGAGCATTGATAGCTACCCTGCAGTCACTGATCGGAATGGGGGGGGGGCCATTGGGGATTTAGCTCAGTGGTAGAGCGCTTGCCTAGCAAGTGCAAGGCCCTGGGTTCAGTCCTCAGCTTCAAAAAGAAAAATAAAAGAAAAAAAAAAAAGAATAGAGTGGAGGAGAATCAAGGCCAGGATGGCCTGGGAAATTGATGACAAGGGCTAGAACACAGTGATGGTGGGAGAGAGGGAAGAGAGCATATTCAAGCCTCTGTCGGAGGCGGAGCTCGCAGAGTTTGTATCTTCCGGGGCTGGAGAGATGGCTCAGAGGTTAAGAGCACTGCTTCCTCTTCCAGAGGTCCTGAGTTCAATTCCCAGCAACCACATGGTGGCTCACAACCACCTGTAATGAGATCTAGTGCCCTCTTCTGGCCTGCAGGGATATGTGCAGACAGAACACTATATACATAATAAATAAATAAATAAATAAATCTTTAAAAAAAAAAAAAAAAAGGGTTTGTATCTTCCATGGGTCCAGCCTGTGTTTTATCTTAACATATGAATGACTGTGGCCTGGGTAGACAACTCAGAAAGACAGAGTGCTGTGGTACGAACATGAAACTTGAGTTCAGATCCCCAGAAGCCACACAAAAAACCCACGTGACCTCAGTGTGCAGGAGACAGAGTGCGGCAATGCTTGGAGCAATCTGGCTGGACACACGAGATGAAATGATGAACCCCAGGTTCATTGAGAGACCCCAGCTCAATATGTAAGGTTGATTGAGAACAAGGATGACATTCAACATCAGCCTTAGCTCTACACACACACACACACACACACACACACACACACACACACACACACACACGGCATCAGGAAGGATCCTGAAAACAGCATCTTATAAAACAAGCTTGAGGTGGTTTTGTCAATGTGTCCGTGGGTAACATGGTTCGGTGCTCCAGTCAGGCACATTCTTTGCGCTTTCCTCTCTAGGGACAGCCGTGTGTTTTCTGGAGCCTGGTGGCCTTGCAGAACTCACTCCTGGGAAAGGACTGGAAGCCTGCGTTTGTGCCGTTCATATGCCATCTTGTGGAGCTAGGTATCCAGAACCTTTATACGAGGAAGCTTCTAGAAGCTGTAGTAACTTGGTCTGCTAGGGCCTAGCCATGACAGTGTCTGACTACCACAGGGTGCTCTGGTCACAGCTATCAAATAACCGCCCTTGAGTAGCTGTTCTGAGAGGAAGCAGGGCAGAGACGCAACTATTACCCTTAGTAAATCCTGGATTGGAAACTTTGTATCTATGCTGGGATGAATATGCTCAGTCCTCCGAGTGAATGTTGCAGAATGGAGAGGCTCAGTTTTTAAGTGTGTGTTCACCAGTGGTAGCATTTCAGGGCAATGTGTCCCCGTGACAAACCAGCATTCAGTCTCCTCTGAGAGCACTACTTAGTATGGATCATTCTAGGAGACAGACTCACAGCAGTCCGGGATGGAGCTGAGGGTGCCGTGGAGGAGTTAGGCAGCCTTCCATTCCCTCTCCTGTAAATACAGGCTTAATGATTCAGACTGCCTTCCGACTCGGGAGCCCCAAACCATTTCATCCCAGGGCAAGGTCGGATGGGAAAATAACTGTCAGGTTTTCATTCGGCAAGGGGAGAGGGTTCATGGTACTTCGAGAGTTTTAAACCGCCTTTGATGGGGAAGATGGTTGGCAAGGTAGAGGGAAAAGTCTTGTCAAGCAAAACTCCATGTAGTTGAGAGTGGAAGAAGCTGAGGAAGTGGGAAGGTGGCTGGCGAGAGTTGATGGAAGGGAATTAAAGGATCTGCAGGAAGGAACAGGGACCCAACAAGAAACCACGTGAGTGCTTGCCAGCTTGGTTCTGTTCCTGAATATCAAGCCTTGCCCCCTGATAACTCACACTGCTCCTGAGTTTACAGATGGGTGTTCACTAGGGGAGACCCATCAGCTCCAGGTATAGTCAGTCAGTGGTTCTGCCATCACCGTGGTCAAATGATGACTGTTTTACTGCTCAGAGTTTGAACAATTTTTCTAGCTCTTCTTCCTACATAGATGTGACCTTTAAAAATGACAGTGACGAGGGGTATAGCTGAGTCACAGAGCATGCGTTTAGAGTAGACATGGCCACAGCTAGATCCCCAACAGCAAAATTATAAAATTTCAATTTACAGAGTTAAACGAATCTACAAGAGCTGGAGAGACGGCTCAGGGATTAAGGGCATTTGCTGCTCTTGCAGAGGACCCAGGCTCAGTTCCCAGTGCCGTCAGGCAGCTCACAACTGTCCAACCCCAGCTCCGGGGAGCCAATTCCTCTGGTCCCCAAGAGCACCCGCCCTCACATGCACATGCCCATATGTAGACATTTACACACCTATACATAATTGAAAATCACTTTAAAAATCTCTAAATAAATCAACAAGACCTCGTTGAAGATACACTGTGTATGAAACACCGCAGTGGAAGCTGTGGTGAGTTGGAAGAATGTATGAGTAAGTTTCCACAGAGAAGGCAAGGTGCATTCTGTGTTTTATGGACATTTTACATGTCTACCTTATGTGTAAACAAAAAGCTACAAAACTAGCTTAATCACTTGCTTGTGTGTGTAATATGATCGTACACATTACTGATTTGTAAACACACGATACGACACCTCTTCTACAAAAGCCTTCTGAGCGTAGCCACAGAAATCCTTCCCCACTTTGCAGGAGAGCATATCAAGCGCACCTGTAATACAAACCACATACGTGATGCCAAGCTTTTCAATAGTCCTATCCAACAGTACTTCAATATCTAAAATATTATTATTTTACTGTATCATCAGAATATGACATATTTTACATTCCTTTTTTGGGTGTAAGAATTTCTGACTTATTTTGCCCCGTCAACACACCTGAACTTGAATAAGTTAATCCAAAACATCTGATCTAAATTAGAGTTCATAAAATTTGCAGTTGAAACACAGATGGAGATTGTTCTGAATCTACTTATAGATCTTCTTACATAACTGAACCAAATATGAATTTCAAATCAGGATTTATATGAATTACAGCAGGGCCCGTTCCTGCATCTCACTCGCCACACTTTAAGTGCATGTGACCAGGAGCGGATGGAGTGGACAAGGCAGATGGCTTTTTCTGTTAATTGCTTTTCTAATTAGTTTCTAGACTTCTTGATATTAAAGTCATTATTGTTGTGATAAAGACATTCACAGTCTGGATTTCATTTGGGAATTGTCTTTTCCTGACTATGCTTAGTAATGACCGATACTGCGCCTGTCATCATGCCCACCAGACTCTTACAAGACCTCCCTTTTCCTCACTTTGTGATTATTTGCCTGCATGGATGTCTGTGCACCACATGCATGCAGTGCCCATGGAGGCCAGAAGAGGGTGTCGTATCCCCTGGAACCAGAGTTACGGATGGTTGTGGGTGCTGGGAATCAAACCCAGGTCTTCTGCAAGAGCAGCCAGTGCTCTTAGCTGCTGAGCCATCTCTCTAAGATCTCCTCTGAGCTCTCTAGAATAGCTGAAGTGGTGTATATTTACTTCTAAATGATGCTGAACAATTTCTGTTTTCCATGGTTTGCACCTGAGTTCATCTTTGTAAAAACAGTACAGGTCCTAGGCTGTGTTACATTTTCACAGTCCTGTAACTAATTAGTGACAGAGACAGCCTTTGACTGTGGATCTGTGGGACCAAGCCAACATTCAGTCCACAGTTTCCTTATTGGGAGCAGCTGAATCCCTGGTACCCTGCTTTAGACAGTTGGAGCCCTACCTGAACAAGGACCCCCTTTCTCAGGCTGAGTTTGGTTACTTTTTCAGTTCTAAAAAATATTAGCCACCCCAAAATACAAGGTGGATCTCCTGGTGTGCTTTCCTATTGTTGTGATAAAGCACAGACCAAAAGTAATTTGAGAAGGAAAGGGCTTATTTCGCTTCTGGGCTATATAGTCCATCACCGAGGGCAGCTAAGGCAGGAACTCAAGCAGAGGCCGTGGGGAAATGCTGATTAGCAGCTTGCCACCTCTAGCTTGTTCACCTTTTTTTGTTTGTTTGTTTGTTTTTGTTTTTGTTTATTTATTTTTTAACAGCCCAGGACCACCTGCATAGGTATGGTGGTACCCATAGTGGGCTGGGCCCTCCTTCCTCAACCCACAATCAATCAAGAAATGCCCACATGCCAGTGTGATGGAAGCAATTCCTCAGTTGAGAGTCTCTTCCCACGTGTGTCTGATTGTATCAAATGACAGTGGAGTTGGGGGGAAAATAAGTAGGCTGATTTCTTTCACAGAACCTGTCTTTGAGAGCAGGATGGGTGTGATGGTTTCAGCGAGAAATGTCCCCCACCGGCTCAGATATTTGAATTATCGGTCACCAGTCGGTGGCGCTGTTTAGGGAGGTGTAAGTTGGCTTTGCTGGAGGAGTTGTGTACCTGGGGATGGTCTTTGAGGGTAAAAAGCCCTGCCTACTTTCATTTCACGCTCTGGTGTGAGCTCTCAGCTCTTCTGCCTGTGGCTTGCCACTGTGCCTTCCTGCCTAACTAAGATGGACTCTTACGCTCTGGAACTGTAAGCCCCAATAAACTTCCTGCTCTACATCACCTTGGTTGTGGTGTTTTATCACAGCCACAGGAAAGTGAGCAACACAGCGGGATTCGGGGTTCTCAGGTACTTGTGGCGTTGCTATGACAACAGAAGTGTACAGAAGGGAGGGTCTGTGCTAGCGCACAGCTGGACGGGACAATTGCTTGTGGCAGGGAGTCCGGGAGCAGAGAGGGGAGTGCTGCTTCTCACCTCTTTCTCCTTTTAATTCAGTCCAGGGTCCCATGGGAAGGGTGTTAGGGTGGGTCTGCCCATGTCAGTTAACACTCCCTCACCAGCATGCCCAGGGGTGGGTTTGCACGGTGATTCTAAATCCCATTAAATGGACCATTGTGATCGACTGCCACAGGGCGGGTGAGTAGGGGACGGTACTACAGTAGAAAGCTGTGAGGTTCCGAGTCCTTTTACCCTACCTATCACATTTTGCTGGGGTTTTTTTTGTTTGTTTGTTTGTTTGTTTTTGTTTTGTTGTTGTTTTGTTGGAGATAGGGTCTCTTATGTGTAACCTCTGCTGGCCAAGAACTTATTCTATACCCCAAGCTGGCCTTGATCTTGATGCAATTCTCCTGCCTGAGCCAAGTGCAGGCATAGGTATAAGCCACCATCCTGGCTCTTTTACCAGGTCTTTAAAGGCAAAATCACAAAGCTGGGTACAGAGGCTGGAGAGATGGCTCAGTGGTTAAGAGCACTCACTGCTATGCCAGAGGACCCAAGTTTGGGTCAAAGTATCCATGTTAAGTGGCTCGTAACAGTCTGGAACTCCACCTCTAAGGTACCACATGCCTCTGGCCTCTGCAGGCACATAAGCATACCTGCATGCACACACGCACACACACACTTATACATACTGAAAAATAATAAAAACAGACTGAAAAGCTAGGGGAATAGCGGCACACGTTTATAACCCTATCACTTGGAAGGTAGAAAGAAGGAGACCGGAAGTTCAGGTCACCCATGGCTTCACGGGAACTCAAGGCCAGCCTGCACTGCATGAGACCCTGTCTCAAAAAACAAAAAGACAAAATGTAGCTTCGTAGAAAAACAATATTGACGTTTTCACTCAGCCCTTTGTAAATTTCTCACTCAGATTTGCTTCTAAATAAAACCAGCGAGTTGGTGTAGGAGGAACTGGAGTTTGGTGGGTGTGATACACAGGAAGCGTCCCGATGTGAGGTCTCATTTCCTATGGTTTCAGTGACCATAGTTAACTGCTGTTTGGAAACATAAAAAGAACTTTCCAGAAACAATTCACAAATTTTAAGTTGCTGCTCAGAGTCGTATGATGAAATTCCATCACATGACTCACCCTTCCCAGTAGAACCCTACTCTACACACTACAACTGAGATCGAGCCCACATTTAAGGTCTTTCATTCTGCTTCATTATTCATAGTTGTTGACTTCATAATGAGTCCAATATATAAGTTAAATTTCGTCTATGTGTGTAGAAAAAAAAATGTGGTGCCTATGAGACTTCATAATATCCTAGATGTCACATACAGCCTCTTTGAACACAACTCCTCATAGGATGTCAATGTTTATGAATGAATGTTCTCAATTACTTTTCTGTTGCTGTGAAGAGACACCATGACTAAGGCAGTTTGTAGAAAAAGAGTTTATTGGGGGCTTGCAGTTTCAGAGTGTGAGTCCATGACCATCATGGTGGGAAGCATGGCCGCAGACAGGCATGGCACTGGAGCAGTAGCAGCGAGCTCACATCTTTAAGGCAATAGTTAAGAGGCAGAAAGAGGAATGGAGAGGTGGGAGACAGACTCTAGAGAGCTAACTTGTCTTGGCTGGGGCTATTGAAACCTCAAAGCTCCCCCTCAGTGACATAACATCTCTAATAGATCCTTCCCAAATAGTTCCACCAACTGGGGAACCAGGCATTCAACTGTATTATAAGCCTGTGGGGACCATTCTCATTCAGATCACCATAGTTCCCAAAATTCAGTGTATCCCGTTCTTAAGCACTCACTTTTTTTCTAGATGACTTTTAAATAACTGTATAAAGAAGTACAAGGTGATGCTCTGAGTTATGGGCATTAACTGTGTCTTAGTTTTATTTCTGTTGCTATGATAAAATATCTTGATGAAAAGCAGCTTAGGGAAAAGGGGTCCATTGGATTACAATTCCAGGTTGCTAATCATTGTTTCGGGGGTCAAGACAGGGACTGGAAGCTTCGTGTCCACACTCAAGAGCAGAGAGAGAATAAACGTATGGATCCTTGCCTACCTGCTTGCTTCCTTACCATATTTGTTGCCTTTACTTAATAGTCAAGGATCCCCTGCCTAGGGATGGGCTTGGTCTTCCCACATCAATTAGCAATCAAGACAAACCTCCCACAGACATGCCTACAGGCCACCCTGATCAAGAAGATTCCTTACTAAGACTCTCTTCCCAGGTAATCTTAGGTTGTGTCAAGTTGACAATAAGAATCCAACGCGACATTTCATTGGAATTTACACTTTAAGAAAGGGTTACTATTGTAAAGAGCGGCCATAATTGCAGATTTGCAAATCCTGGTCCAAATGATGCTTTCCTGGAGTCATTTGTTCTTTCAGTAACTGTGCCAACCTGGACTCCAGGGAAGGGGCCACAGCTGTTAAGGGGTACTGGGAAGTACCCTCTGAGCTCCACAGCATGTCCCGCCTTCGCTGTCACTCACTGTGTCAAGGCCTTCCAGAACAGACGTTTGTCACATGATCTTGCTTACTATTCTGTGCACTTGCTGTATCCAGTTTGTTGAGGGTTTAAGAACTAAGCAAGCTTGTTTGGCTTACGTGGAGGAGCAAGGCTTGCTGCGACACTTTGCATCCGTCTACGTGTTAATCCACGCTTGGACAGTACATAGACTTTGTGTAGTGCCTGGATTTTGTGACAGTGTTTGAGGTACAGACCCTGCAAGGCTGTTCAGAGGTAAGAATTCAACAGTGAAAGCCAGAGCGAACCTCACAGGGTTTTTTTTTTTTTTTTTAGTTTATTTCTCTTTATTACATTTGTGTGTGTGTGTGTGTGTGTGTTGGAACTTGGCAGCTAGACAGCTCTCCTCAAATGGGAACTGTTTTAACTCCCCTTACGCATTCCTCAGCAAGGGGAGAGAATAGTGACCCAATTATCAGTTATTAGTGAATATCCCCCATAGGCTACCCAGAGCTCCCAAACCCGGCTCCCCTCAGAATCCCTTACAGAACCTTTAAAAACGGTGTGTCTGGGGCTGGAGGAAGACAGCTGTGAAGCTGTAGTCATGCCAAAACAGTGACCTTAAGACAGGAGCATGGGAAAGGTCCCATTTGGAGTCACACAAACACTGTGGGAACTGGGGGAGGAGGTCTGTGAGCTAATGGATGGAAACCACCAGAGAAAAACGTTTGGGAGGAAAAGCGCACTGTGTGATTTTGTAACAAATTTTTAGGATAAAAGCCTAGACTCCAGCAATCCCAACAAACCAGCCAGGCTTGGTCACCCATCCCGATGTGTGGATTAAACCAGGAGATCATGAAAAAAGGCAGATCGAGGAGATTTGTTCACTGTGGCCACATGGGACGAGATCAAGGAGTCTAATGACCCCCTTTTAAAAATGTTGAATATTCATGCATGTGTATAATGTATTTGGATCAAATAATGCCTCTGTTCTCTCCTCTCCAGTTCCTTCCACATCATCTGTATTCTCCCCTTCTCCCCCCACCCACGACGTACATTTCATACTGCCCATATGTGCAGATGTGGCTCAGGGGCCACATCTCTGAAGAAAATGTACTTTCCCAGCCCCTGAAGCCATCTATGGCCAGTATCTCCTCACATGGGTGTGGGACTTCATGAGCTCCTCCCCCATCCATCCACACTGGGATTTTATGTGCGTGCGGGTTTTGTGCCTGCAATCCAAGCTGCTCTGAGTTCGTGTGTGCAAAGCACTGACAGGCGTTGCAAACATTGTTTGACTACAGACGTCTACTCCCTCGGCCTCTTCCAGTCTTCCTGCCTCCTCTTCTGAGCCCCAAGGCTGTCTTTAGGACTGAGCTATAGGCTTAAGAAGAGGGGGAGTTGTGGCAAGGGTCAAGGGTATGCAATGACGGAGTCCAGATGAAGGTGTAGTTCTCATCAGTACTGTTTCTGCTGTGGTCCTGTGAAGCGGTCCAAAGAAATCCTCACTGCTTGAGGGACAACGTGGCTGTTAGGGATGATGTCTTCTGCTCCAGGGTGCGTCTCACCCTCGTGGACAATTGTCCTTATGGGGAATTGAAGGGAGGTTGCTTTGCCCTGTGAAGGTTTGCTATTTCTGGGTTCCAAGATGACTCAAGAGGCACCTTTTAACCTTTTCAGGACACTGCTTTATGTCTGTGTCTTCAGGCAAAGTACTGGCACACAGTGCAAACAGAGATGCCAGTTTTTCACGGGGCTTTTAGTCTCTTTGTGGGCCCAACTGAGGAGCAGTTTCTAGGGGCTGGGGAGATGGCTCAGTGCTTAAGAGCACTGGCTGCTCTTGCAGAGGACCTGGGTTCAATCCCCAGAGCTCTTATGGCCCTTCACAACCTTTTGTAGCTCTAGTTCTAGGGAATCCAATGTCCTTTTCTGGCTTCCAAGGGTACTACATGCCTGGAGTGCACAGACATACCCTCAAAACACCCATACGCATAAATTAATTTTAAAATTAAAAAAAATATTTTTAAAAGAAACTTCCATGCTCCCATTTCATTTGTCCTTCTTGCTAACAGAGACTCCCCCCTGAGTCTCCTCTCCAAGTCTGGGGCTAGGAAATTCCCCAGAGAAAGGCTGACTCTTAGATCAACAATCACGTCTGAGTTAGTGAGTGTGGCACACCTCATTGACAGACGCTGCCTTACCAGTGGCGCGGGTCCAGAGGCACACACCTTGTGACAACACAAGCCAGTGTTCTCCTAGGGGCTCCTATGGTGACTGTTCTCCGTGTGTGTCTTTAGTCTGTTGAGAGGCTGGTCTTCCGGCACACAATGGCGCATTGTCTTGCCAGGGTTGTCTGCCCTTGCTGCGGTTTCCACGGGGCAGAGCCAAGGCTGCAGGTGATGCTTGCTCATGTGACCCATATGGTTCCTTACAGCAACCTCGGAGGTCTTTTGGCTCTGAAATCTTTCTCAGCTCGACTGAGTGAATGCATTCTCTACTAGGCTGTGTCATGGAAGAGGAATGAGACCCGAGTCCTCTCGACACAGCATCTCTTTTGAACTGTTCTGCTCATGTCCCTACCTTGTGTTTTAAGTCCATTGGTGTTTTGCCTGCATGTGTGTGTGTGTGAGGGTGTGTGTGTGTGTGTGTGTGTAATGGGAATTGAATCTGGGTCCTCTGGAAGAGCAGTCAGTGCTCTTCACCACTAAGCCATCTCTCAAGACCCTCATGTCTATATCTTAATATGTGTACCTACCGCATTTTTAGAAAGACTAAGGTATATGTCATTGGACAAATTAAATGTAACCACTTAATGGTTGAGATTGGTTCTAAAACATTACCTTGTCTGGTCGGGTGGTGGTGGCACACGCCTTTAATCCCAGCACTTGGGAGGCAGAGACAGGCAGATCTCTGTGAGTTCGAGGCTAGCCTGGTCTACAGAATGAGATCCAGGATAGGCACCAAAACTACACAGAGAACCCTGTCTTGGAAAAAATATATATGGTCTGTTTTTGTTTTTTTTTTTAATTAATATAACCTACTGAGTCCATTTAGTGTTGCTTCTTAGTACACGTGTTTAGGGCTGACTGCTTGGGATTGGATGACCGATCAGGGGCCTTGGGAGATTGCCCCACCTGCAACCTCCCTCCACCTTGATGCTGGCACGTCAACTGGCACTGTGACTGTGCAGAGCTTCTGTAGGGGCCGTACTGTTGAAATTCATGGCCATGGCTTCCCTGAATGTATAGAAGATAGTCTCAGGTCAGGCGTCCTGGTCCTCTTTCTCACCATCATCCAGGGATGTTCCCAGAGGCTTATGTGTGGGGATTGTGTTGTAGGTGCATCCTTTGGGGCTGGGCACCTCTGGTTAGCTGTTTGCTGCATTGTTTTTATCCGTAGTGATTTTCTGTAATGGTCTCTGCTGCAAAAAGAAACTTGATGAGGGCTAAGAGCTACCCTGTGGACGCAAGGTATTTAGAATGCAGTTGGGATTCTACTGTAAAACCGTACTGTAGAGACATGTTGGGTTTATAAGGCCAGTGAAGACAATGACGGTTCCATTAATTCACCTTCTCACACTAGGGATTTGGATCGTGTAGGGGAAGGCACCAACCACTGGATGAAGCCTGGAAAGCTTAAGTGCTAGTTTGAGGAAGCTTTACAAATGTTTTCAAAATTATTCTTAGTGTGGGGGTGGGCATGCATATGCCACGGCCTGCGTGTGAGGACTGAAGGGCAATTTTGTGGCGCCTCCTCTCACTGCCACGGTTACCTTTACACCACGATCAAGCTCAGGAGGTCTGGCTTGTAAGGAAGGCTGAGCTGCCTCACCAGACCCTTGGCAGCTTGAGTTCCCCTGCATTTGATAGCACAAGATGGAAGCAATGTGTGGGAACAGTAGCGGGTGGCGCTCTCTATTGGTGTGGCTGTCACACAGACCTATCCCTCCCTCCCCTTCCAATGCTAAGAACCTTAGCTTCCCAGGCTTCCAGCTTTTGGGTAGACCTGCGAAGTCAGGATTCCTCAACCTTTGGTGGTGTTTAGCGGGGAAGCTCCAGGGTGCCTGTGGTCATTACAGCTCATGCCATACAGTCAATGGTGACGCTAGTCCACCACTGCTGTCCTGGCCCCGCCTCTTCTGCTCTGGCTCCGCCTCTTCTGGGCTGGCTCCGCCTCTTCCACTCTCAAGGCCACTATTCTTGGCCTGTTGTACTCAAAGTTAAGAAAAGCCCATTGGGAAACCTGGTGTGGGCTCATACCCGTTATTCTGACACTTAAGAAGCTAGCCTGGCCTACAAAGTGGATTCAAGATAGGCTTGAACTACAGAAGAGACCTTGGTTAGCAAAATAAAAAGGAAAGAGGAGGAGGAGGGCAGGGAAGGAGGGAAGGAGAGAGTTGGGGAGGGAAAGAAGAGAAGACCACTGAGGGAAAGACCTTTTGTTTGGTTTTTTTGAGACAGGGTTTCACTATGTGTTGTTGGTTGTTTTACCCTTTACTCTTTTGGGGGGCTGGCCACCCCAGCTCCTAATAAAACACACAGAGGCTTATTATTACTTACGAATGCCTGGCCTTAGCTTGGCTTGTTGCTAGCCAGCTTTTCTTTTCTTTTCTTTTCTTTCTTTTTAAGATTTATTTATTTATTATGTACACAGAAGAGGGTGCCAGACTCATCACAGATAGTTGTGAGCTACCATGTGGTTGCTGGGAATTGAACTCAGGACCTCTGGAAGAGCAGTTGGTGCTCTTAACCTCTGAGCCATCTCTCTAGCCCCCTAGCCAGCTTTTCTTAAATTATCCCATCTACCTTTTGCCTCTGGGCTTCTACCTTTCTCTATTTCTGTACACCTTTTTTTTATTTCTTACTCGGTGGCTGGCTGTGTAGCTGGGTGGCTGGCCCCTGGTGTCCTCCTCCTCCTTTTCTTATTCCCTCTTGATCTTCTCTTCCCAAATTTCTCTCCCTATTTATTCTCTCTGCCTGCCAGCCCTGCCTATCCTTTCTCCTGCTTCACTATTGGCCATTCAGCTCTTTATTAGACCATCAGGTGTCTTAGTCAGGCACAGTAACACAGCTTCACAGAGTTAAACAAATGCAACATAAAAGAATGCAACCCATCTTTGCATCATTAAACAAATGTTCCACAGTGCAAACAAATGTAACACATCTTAGAATAATATTCTACAACAACTGTGTAGTGTTTGACCTGGAATTCACCATGTAGACCATGCTAACCTCATACCTAGTAGTTTCCTGAGTGGTGGGACTATAAGCCTTTTTTTATTGGACCTAATTTTGTAGCACCAGGGGAGTCATCCCAAGCCTCCTCAGGAAGTTACCACAACAGCTAACTAATGTAGCCTGGAAGGGGAATTCCTACCCATCACTGTAGACCTTCGTGCAAATGAAGTGTTTGTTTACACCAATCACCGCATCTCCCATTTGCACCTGTCACTATAGTCTCTGTGCAAGGAAATGGGGAAAGTGTCCCGCCTCTTCCAGCCTGGGTAGATAAGGCTATGGGGTCATCCAGAGTTCACTGAGGTTTCTCCTTAGCAAAAAGGCTGGCATGGTGCTGCAGGTTATTTGAACAATCCTGGCTGGGGCTGGTCTTTGAGAGTGGGGTTTGTACTGAAGTTGTCATTGTCATGTGGCTTCCTGGGGGCCATAAAGCAGCAAGTGCCAGCATCAAGGCAGCCTGGCTGGCTGTTTGAGTGACAGTTCTCTACTTAAGACAGCCCATGTACCAGGAAAGAGTTTAACAGCTGTCAATTAGGAAGCCGATGACGTTTTGTGTATTCATGGGATAATAAACATCAGGAGTGCTAGCAATATGCAGTAAAAGCTTATTATTATCCTGTTATTGGTATCAACCATGTTTGACCACACTTCTACAACACCTAACTCCTGCCCAGTGCCCTAGGGAGGAGTGGGACCCCGGCCCTATCTATTCAGTATTTCTTAAATAGGATTATTTCAATATGGACTTTCCTTCCAGCGTTACTTAGCTGGTGTCTAACTGATTTTGTTGCTTCGCGAAATATAATAGGGTGGGAAGCTAAGATAAGCAGAGGAATCGAATCCAAGCCAAGGTCAGTGAAAGTAGTTCCATGAGAACAGACAGGACAAGATTCGTCTGACTCCATGTTTCTCTACGTTGGCCCGGAACCTGGCCATACCCTTTCCTGTGAATGCGGGAACGTTCTTCCCTGTGGAAGACTTTAATTTGCACCGAACTTGCTACCCTGCTGCAAACAGAAGGGACACATTTCCTTTCAAGACTGGGTCTCACCATCCAGGCTAGCCTGGAACTCAGGCTCCTCTTGCCTCCACCTCTTTGATGCCAGGATTACAGGCACGTGCCGTCACGTTGGAAAGGAAACATTTTTATGAATATTAGATTAAAGATTAAAGAAAAAACAATGATCTTTAAAGTCGTTCATCCAGTCAATATTTGAGGGTTACTGTGAACTATTTCACAATTCAGCAATCCAATTTATTTATTTATTTGTTTGTTTGTTTGTTTATGGTTTTTCGAGACAGGGTTTCTCTGTGTAGCTTTGGAGCCTATACTGGAACTCACTTTGGAGACCAGGCTGGCCTCGAACTCACAGAGATCCACCTGGCTCTGCCTCCCGAGTGCTGGGATTAAAGGCGTGCGCCACCACTGCCCAGCTTATTTTTTTAAGTTAAATGTAGATTACACTAACATGGTTTAAAATATATGGAACTAATGTAGAATTATTAATAAATGACTTGGAAGTAAATATCTTCAACTCTTCTAAAATTCCTTTTTATTTTAAGATTTACCTTGTATTTTTTATTACTTTTATTCATGTATGTGTATGTCTGTTTGTACCACACACATGAGTACCCATGAAAGCCAGAAGAGGATGTTGTCTTCCCTGGAACTGGAGTTACAGGGGATGTGAGCCACCCAATATGAATGTGTGCTGGGAATTGAACTGGGGTCCTCTGGGTGAGCAGCAAGGACTACCAACCACTGAGCCATCTCTCCAGCCCCTAGAGATTTACTTATTTTTGTTTTACGTACATGGGTGTTTTGCCTGCATGTGTCTATCTGTGCACTAGTTGTGTGCAGTACCCTTAGAGGCCAGAAGAGGGAGTTAGGTCCCCTGAACCTGGAGTTACAGGGGATGTGAGCCACCATGTCGCAATATCTAAGCATTTCAATGTATAACAATAATTAAAAATAGAGTTCTTTCTCAATTGTTTCACTGTTTTCTACATGTAGTGGAAAATACTATACATGCCTAAACAATTTAGGACATCAGGCATATGTTATTTATTAAAGATTCTTTTAATGCATTGTTATCTTCATGGTTTTTGAACTGGCAAGTTCTTTTATTATTATTATTATTATTATTATTATTATTATTAAAATATGCTTAGGTTGTTATTCGTTATGGGCTATAAATATGCTTTATTTGCTGTCTTCTGGTTTTATTTTCAATGTTGACGGTTGACTGACAGCTGTCAGGCAGTGTTCTCTTCATAATGCCAGTGAACTTCCACCCATAACTTGTTGCTGAATGCAACACACATTGCAGCTGGAGGCCAGGGTTGTTAGTATTGCCTGAAACAGGAGAAGGTGGCTGTATGGAGCTATGGGTGTCACTTAGGTGGTAGAGTGCTTGTCTAGGTTACATGAAGCCCTGAGCACGATCCAAGCAGTATGCAAACAGGGGTGATAGTGTACACCTATGGCCTCAGCACTCAGGAGGTGAAGGCAGGAGCATTGGGCATTCAGGGTCTCTCCTTGGCTACACAGTGAGCTGACAGCCAGTCTGAAACCTAATGTCGGGAGAGGGGAGGGGAGGGGAGCAGATTGGAGGGGGAGGGGAGAGAAAAGAAGCTGGAATAGGTCAGATGTGGAGGGGGTCACCAAGAACTTGCTTTTGCTGGACATGATAGCACATGCCGGTAATACCGCCCCTCTTGAGGCTGAGACAGGAGGATTGAGAGGTTAAGGGCAGCCTGGGTTATAGAATGAGGCCTTTCTCAAAAAGTAAGTAGAGACACTTTCTGGGATATAGCTGCTGGGTTTTATTTTTGTGACATTTCTGCCTTAAAAAGAAATTAACACTTACAAGAGATTGATTCTTCATACAGAGGCCAAACCTCTGAGATTGCCGTTGTGTAGCAGCTGTGGTTCATGCGAAGGAAGGAAAGTGCCAGAAAAAAGGTGAACGCCTGTAGTGAGTGACAGCCAATCTGTATGACTTGGGCAATCTTACTGTTACTCTTTTCATCACGTGGACGGCAGTCACCTCCCTTTGAAGGTTGCTATGAAGACTTCAAATACTACGTGGGAAACCCCAACATGGGCCGAATTAAGTTGAATTCCACCATGAAAAGTAGTTCCTTCTTATTGGCTCAGGCGATTCTGCTCAGTCGTAATGTGCGAGCAGGACCCGAGTTCAGATTCCCAACACCGAAATAAAAACCTGGACACAGGCATATCCCTGGAGCTCAGTGGCTATCCCGTCTAGCTAATCAGAGCTCAATGGCTATCCTGTCTAGCCAATCAGTGAGCTCCGAGTTCAGTGAGATGCCTTATCTCAAAAAGTAAGGAAGACACCCACGTAGACCTCTGGCCTCTCCGCTCATGCTCATATGTGCACTCAGGCACACACAGAAAAGAGATTAGCCCATTTTTCTACTCTTTTTGGTTTATTTTGTTCAGTGCTTGGGATCTATACAATGAGTGGCTAATAAGCCAGGAATGGTTTAGCACACTGGCCCCAGCGCACAGGAGATGGAAGCAGAGTCTCAAAAACCAAAAATCTGAGCTTGCTGCTGCATGCCTATAATCTGAGCATTGGGAAAGTGGAGACAGGAAGATCAGGAGTTCAAGGCTGACCTCAGCTATATACCTTGTCTCAAAAAACAGCAACAAAAAAAGCTGGACATAGTAACACTTGAAAAGAAAATGCAGGAGAATCCGGAATTCACAGTCATCATTGGCTATACAATGAGTCCAAGGCCATCTGGGCGCCATGGCTATAGGCTCCATGGCTACAGAAGACCCCGCCCCTAACAAACAAATAAAACACCTTTTTCTCTATATGTCCACTGTTTTAGGTAGTTTTCTGAGAGTCGAGTTACAGATCTTGGCACTTGCTAGACTGATAACACAAGAGGCATGAGGCTTACAAAGGACGTATTTTTACTGATTCTCAAGTTAGACACAGGAAGAAGAAACACCAAATTCAGACCCCCAAACACAGACACATTGTTGTCTTAGAATTGTTTTTGGATTCTTTACTTAAGTGTCATGGATACCATGCTGCCATCACAACCAACTCTGTGAAAATATACTCTAAGTCCCAAATATGTACACTGTAGGGGGACAAAGGGGCATCTTTACTGCCGTTGGCCTTTCCAAGATTACTGTAAGTGTTCATTTTGGTAATTGGACATTCTTCCCCTCCCTGGGGAATGTGTCGGTTCATCCGGCACCTCTCCTCCCATGCTGCTTTGTAATTCCAGCCTCCATTACTGAAGAAAAACATTCAATTAGTCCCAGTCAAGAATAGAAAATGACTTGGGTTTCCTGCTCTTCACAGCTGCGTCTGTGTTGGGGAAGAAGATTTTCATTGACCTCATAGAATTCTTCTGAGAGAATAATGCCACTGAAAGATCAACTTGTACAGCCAGGAGGTGGTGGCGCACGCCTTTAATCCCAGCACTCAAGAGGCTCAGGCATGCCGGTTTCTGTGGGTGCAAGGTCAGCCTGGTCTACATAGCAAGTTTCAGTCTGTCTCAAAAGCAAAAGAAAAGGATCAATTATCTCCTTTCCTCATTCGCCTGTTCCTGGTTTCTTTTGAGGCAGCATTTTCTTTTTAATATTGGCAATTACTAGCTGATTATTATTATTATTATTATTATTATCAAATTCGAATCCAATCACTTTTCGAATTTACAAGTTACAGTCAACAGGTGTCCAGTGTTCTGTTTTCCCTTTGGGGCATGTGGTTTCTCACAGACTCTTGGCTTCTGGTAGGAATTCTCCACTTTGAGTTTTGTCTGGACGAATAGAAGCTGTTCAAAGCAGTTTGTACTTGTAGCCCAGAGGCTCTGGTTCCCAAAGCAACCGTTTATCACCCGCCGCCGTGTCTTATCTTTGCCCTTAGATTTCTCCAGCATGGGAACACATGCCAGTGGACTCTGTGGGGTGGCACGTGTATTTGGTTTGCGTGGACTGTTATGACACGCTGTGGGTCCGGCTCATGTTCCTGGAGTGCCCGGAGTGGCTTTGCTAATCTGTCAGGATAGTATGTTCTGGAGGTTAAATATAGACAGACAGCACTCTGTGAGTGAGAGCTCACTGTCGTACTGTGCAGCTGGCATGAGCAGCCCGCCCTGGATGGAAGGCCTGTTTTAGTTTGTCTGCTACTGGAGGTTTTTCTCACCTGACTAAAAATACACCTTGGACCTTGTGGGAGCTATGAGCAGTGGGACCATGGAAGCCATCGTTATGCTTTTGGGCTTTGAAACATAGACTGTGTTGTTGGTGTCTGGTCTGTTTGGGTTCCCCTTCAGGCCCATGGAGATTACAACGGCTTGTTGGAAAAGATCCTGTGTGATCAGCCTTATCAAAGGTCTGGGTAGGTTTGAAGGGGTTGTCTTGTGGGGTGGTAAGCAGTTTTCAAACCTCTCTATGTCAGGGTGGGGGAGGGGAGCCTTTTCCTCTAGGCATAGGGACTGACTTATAACAGGATTGTTCAGACAGGAGCATGGCCCTTTAGGCCTTCTGTTTAGAACTGTGACATCTCAGGGGTCAGGGTTCTGCTTTCACATGTATGACTCCATGGACAAGCAGCTGGGAAATTATGGGATTTTTCTGTGCTTACAGACTTCACTATAGGGCTCTGCATGTCTGTGCTGGACAATGACTGACCCAGAGAACAACTTGTAAGGATTTGGGAAGTTGTTGATTCTACAGAATTTGATACTTCAGTAGGAGTAGGGTTTAAGCTTGATATATTCTAAATATTTGTATAAATCCTCTTGTTTTGTTCTAAATATAGAAAGCATCCTAAATTTAGTGTATTTCCTGTGCTTCTGACTTAGCCTTCCCTAACATTAAAACATAAAATGCTTCTCCTTTTTGGTTGGTGAATTTAAAATCAGGGTTTGTGTTGGTCTCGATCCTAAATGGGTCTGGACTGCATGCTGTTGCCTTTTGGTTATCAGACGTGTTCTCTCTAGCTTGGATTTAAAAGTGTATCTATTTCTTTTATTTTATTTGTATGAATGTTTTGCCTTCATGTATGTATGTGCACCACGTGTGTGCTTGGTGCCAGAGGTGGTCAGAAGAGGACCTCAGAGGCCTGGAGTTACAGAGAGGTGGCTGTGAGCCTTCATGTGTGCTGGGAACTGTACTTGGGTCCTCGAAAGAGCAGCTAGTGCTTTTAGCCACTGAGCCATCCCTCTAGCCCCAGTAGCCTTTAAAAAAAAAGTGCTTTGTTTTGGTGTGTGTGTGTGTGTGTGTGTGTGTGTGTGTGTGTGTGTGCACACACACACACACACACATCAGCTTTCAGGGTGTAGAAATCACAGGATCTTATTTGGGATAATTCTTTCTCCTACCATGTGGGTCCTGGGGATTAAACTCAGGTCATCAGGCTTAGTGTCAGGCACTTTTATATGATGAGCCATCCTCTAGGCTCCCTAGACTGAAATTTTAAATATCACATAACAGCTCCAGATTGCTGAGACAAAAGTCCCATGATAGAGTTAATTACATGTACCCTGGATATTGTCGAACTCTCTCATGCTGGCAGGAAACACTAATTCGTAAATGGGAAATCTTAGCACAATGCTCTAATAGAGGCAGAGCAGTTTGTTTATTAAAGATTATTTGTTAAAGATCGGGAGACTGAATGACCTGTTAATTATTCCACAATGCTGTCTATAGTACACTGTTAGATACCTGGATATGACAGCTTTCCCATTTCTAGGGATAAAACTCCCCTAGTCATTATTTGACCTCTTCGTCTTGTGGTCTACAGAGTATGGGTTAGGGGAGTTTTTCCTCTGAAAATGTTATGTGATAAGCACATACCTTAAGCGATAAACCTTACTGTTTCGGGTATTTCATAAAAACACTAAAACACTGCGTCATGACAAGGCCGGTGTGAAATGTTTGCGGTTTCTGCTCTGTGGTTTCCCAGTTAGTGGAGAGTATGGCGGACCCTCTTGTCTTGGCTGTGTGGTCTTTTCCCGCCCCCACCCTTCTTTGATCATCCTTGCCTAGCTTGTCCATCTTTCTGTCTGTCTTTCTCTCTCTCTCTTTCTTTCTTCCTTCCTTTCTCTTCTTTCTTGTTTTGTTTTGGCTTTAGTTCTGGGTTTTTGAGATAAACATTTCACACCGTAGCCCAGGCTAGCCTGGTACTCACTGTGTAGCCTGGACTGACCTCAAACTCATAATAATCCTCCTGCCTCAATGTCCCCAGTTCTAAGATTGCAAGCATGACCTACCACGCTCAGCACTTGGTTTCGCTTGAGGGCAGAATCTCACCATGTAGCCCATCTTGGCCTCAAACTCTCCAGCCTCCTGCCTCGGCCTTTGGATTGGTGCTCATACAGGTATGTGTCACCAGGCCCAGCTCAACTGTCTTTATTGTTCATAATATACAAAATCAACTCTCAGACGGGCTCTCTAGCAACAAATCCACTTCAGTGGCTTGGTAGATTTAGCTCTAACTTAGATTATAAACGTCTAGTGGACTCTATTAAGTGAATCTGACAGTTATTGTACATTAAAAAATTAATAGAGCCTAGAATATTTTAAAATATTTTTTTTTATTTTATGTATAGGAATATTTTGCCTACATGTGTAGGTATGTACCACATGTGTGTTCAGTGCCCAGAGAGAAGGAAGGTCGTATGAACCAAATTTCTTAAATACTTCAATGTTGATAAAAATGAGACATTAACTAGCCCATACTGATAGCAATGGATCCCCTGCCTTGGAACTGGAGTTGCAGACAGTTGTAAGCTACCATGTGGTGCTGGGAATCAAACTTGAGTACTCTGCAAGAGCAGCCAGTGCTCTTAACCACTGAGCCTTCTCCCCAGCCCGGTTTGTTGAGTTTCTACATCATCCAGTGTGCTGGAAACCCATCACGTGCAATAGATGTCTAGAATGTAGATTTTGTTGTCATATACGTGGTGTAATGTACATATGCATTTCTCCTGTACATTTGCATATACGTGTTATTATATGCATAAGTATGCTTACATAATACAGACTGCAATGCACATGATAATATGTGTTATTCCTATATGCTGTGATAGCACATATTATGTTAACACAGCCGCTGCCGTAACTTTGAATTGCACCCTTTTGTTTGTCAAAATGTAGTAGCTGCTGCCACATTAAGTGGCAGGTCCACAAACACAGTGTGAGTAGTCTTCACACTATGTGTCTATATATAATGTGCCACCAATTATTCTTCTCTTGTCCTTGAAGCTCGATTTACATATCCAGTAGATACTTCCAAACGCCACTTGGCCATTCTGGTAGGCCTCAGATTACTGTCTGCGAATGGCTGTGGTCCCCTCAGTATCTGGGGTCTTTTAAACCATCACCCACAGCAAGAAACTCATTCTATGCAGACCCAGAACACACATGTGCCTGCCTACAAACACAGCCAGAGACTGAAAGCAGGCTGAGTGCTCCCTGCTACTCTCTCATGGTCTCTATCCTGATGCACCAAATTCACGGTGGTCTTACATGCCACAGTGGCCCCTTATCTAGTAATGGGCCATAGCCTGCACTCTGACAAACTTGGCTTTAAAGAGCCAGTAAGTCAGGCATTCCCAATACACCATAAATTGTATTTTCAGTTGCAATTACATGCTGCAAATTATGTGCATACAATATTCTCCTCCCGGGAACGTTGGTGTTTGATATGGAAAAACATTGTGTGGCTACAGAAATAGCTTTCCTGCTGGTCTTGAGGGGAGCCCTGCAAGGTGAATGTAGGCTATCCAAGCTGGAGATAATTCATGATCTTGTACTTCTTAATTCTTCCTTAGCACTTAACGCACCAAATATCCAATCGTGTTCTGAGTATGCATCCTCGGACTGTGCCACACAGTGGGGCTACAAAAAGAATAAAACAAATGTCTGTGTGTACTTATGTGGGATGCCTGTCTCCCTGCACACTGTGGGTTATGTGAGAAAGGACCATGCCTGGCTTGCTCCCCAGTGGATAGGGCAATACATGGATGGAGTAGAGTGGGTCTGAATACATAAACACTTGAGTGAATGAATGATATCCTAAATTCATGTGCTCTTACACTGGTGGTTCAACCTGGCTGTGTGATCTTAGAGCAGGCATCATGTGCTCGGATGCATAAATTTTTACATCTTTGAGCCTGTCTTTTAAAATCTACCTTTGTTATCTCTGTAGAACTTCGCAGAGTGCCTTGTGTATACTAGCGCCTTAATGACAACGTGTCATTTAATGAATTTGTTAATCACATTGCTAGTATTCAGAGATGAAAATATATCCTGTAAGGGAACCATATTGGAACACGAGTGTGGCATGCCCTGAGTGGCATCCTGCCTTGGTTTGTGTGTGCCATGTCTGTGTGTGTATGTGTGTGTGTGTGCTCCAAGACCACAGTTCATCACAGCTTGGGTCCTGCAGCATGGTAGAGGAGCTGAACCCTTAGTGAGCCCATGTGAGCCAATCAGGATCTAGGGTCCAGTTTTGTTCTTTAGCAGTTTGTTCAAACTAGGTTTCTAACATAGAGTCCTTCGGTTATTGCTATTATAAGACATAGGAGATTTTTGCAAAAATAAGTCATATCTTATTTGTTTATTTATGTTTTGGGTTTTCAAGACAGGGTTTCTCTGTGTAACCTTGGCTGTCCCAGAACTCACTTTGTAGACCAGGCTGGCCTTGAACTCGGAGACCCCCTGCCTCTGCTTCCCATGTGCTGGGACTAAAGGAGTACACCACCACACTTACTTTGTTTTGACTTTCTTTGTTCATTTTGGTTTTGGTTTTTTTGAGACAGGTTATTGCTATGTAGCTCAGGGGGCTCTGGAACTCATTGTGTAGCCCAGGCTGTCTAGGACCTGACTGTAGTTCAGGCTTATAGCCCTCCTGCCTCAGCCTGTTAAATGCTGGGGTTACATGTGTACACCTTAAGTCCTGCTCCTATGTTTCCATTGCTTGCTCTGCCTCATTTTGTTTTGTTTACTTGTAAACCATCATTATGAAATGTTTGAACAAATATAAAAGGAGAAATAATTACATAATATGCTCTATATTGTTGTACTCTGATCTGACAGTTATCAAGATTTATTCATGTAGGTTTATTTAGGGCCTTGATTTTCTTTATTAAAGTATTTTGAATCAAATATAAGCATCATTTCTCTGAAGTCCTGTAATGAGTATCCATTCCAGAAAACAGAAATGTTTTCGTAGCTACCCATAATGCTATGATTGTATCCAACAAGATTACCCACAGTGCTTTGCTGTCACCTAACACACATTCCATATTCAATGTTTTCTTATCATCAAAGTGTTTTTCACTTTGGTTGTGTTTGGTTGAATCAGAATTTAGACAAAAACCCATCTATTTGGCTGTCACATAGCTGTGAGTGTCCTGTGACCCTCCTGTGTTTCTCCATTTGCTGACTCAGAGAGACTGGCACACGCATAGGATGAGCCTAATTCTGCAGCATCTCTTTGCTTCCCTTGTGATGACATCAGACTCAGGCTCACACCCTATTACTCTTCGCGTGTGGCTGTCCTCTATAGTGCTTCCCAGTCTCGAAGAAGGCAGAGGCAGGGCGCACTCTCTGCTGTGATGACAGCATTCCTGTCCTGACACTGAAGACCATACCCTCCTTCCCAGTCTACACAGCCAACGATTTCCAATGTTTGGGCACAAGACTTCTGGCCAGTCTCCTGCCGAGGTAGTGAGTTTTAAGAAAGTACCTTGAGCCCGTCTATCTAAACACCCTTCTTAAGCACCTTAGTCACTATGCCATGGTGTCAGGAAAGCAGCTTGTGTGTTCTCTTTCGAAGCAAAGGCAACAAGGCAGGGGTTCAGTCCGTTTGTCTAAAACCCAGACTCCATCCAGCAGGTACCTGCCTGCTTCCTGCTCTCATGATTTCCCTCACGGTCGCGTCATCTTTTCACATGTGCTGTTCCTCCAAATTGTCCTTTTGTCCCACATCCTACCCAGCAACATCAGATCAACATTTCCCTGAGTCTGTCGGCTCTCATTTGCCCTCTAAATAAGCCCACGTTCACTGGCTTGCCACTCAAGACGTAATTCTAACAGGGAAAATGGGAAGCCTCCACTTTATACTACAACTTCAGAGTTTAACTCGGTCCCTACACTCTGATGATCTCATCCACACAGATTCTACACTGTGAGATTGGATGAAGTCAAGTCAACAAACATAAAAGGACCACAGTTTTTCAGCTGATGGTGCCAGGCACAATGCTAAGTGCTTATGATAGAGACAAGACATCTGTGGTCTTAAGGACTCTCCAGCCACCGACCGGGTGAGGACCAAGCCCAGGTGTATATAGGGACGCATGGTGGGAAGAGGACATGGGGATGCGACAAAGGCAGATGCTCAGCCCATCCCGCACATGCCTTAACACCGTTCCCTCTGTCTAAGGAGCCATTTCCACCCACACCTATTAGAGCCCTGCCCATCCCCTCCTACCTGGGCCAGACACTCACTATTCCATACCATCTGCCTCCTGGTAGCCATAGCAGAGACTATAACAGCCCAGGAAGTGTGGAACACTGATACCCACACATGATGTACAGGGTTTCTTGTAAAGTTTTTTCAGTTTTTTGGTTTTTTGGTGGTTTTTTTGTTTTTGTTTTTGTTTTTTTGTTTTGTTTTGTTTTTTGGTTTTGTTTTTGGGTTTTTTTTTTGTTTGTTTGTTTTTTTGGCTTTTCGAGAGAGGGTTTCTCTGTGTAGCTTTGCACCTTTCCTGGAACTCACTTTGTAAAACAGGCTGGCCTCCAACTCACAGACATCTGCCTGCCTCTTCCTATGTCTCCCGAATGCTGGGATTAAAGGCATGAGCCACCACCGCCCAACGTAAAGTTTTAAATGTTAAAATAAGTCTTGAGGTTACAGCCAGGAAATACCAGGCTTCCTCCTGTGGCTGTCTGCACCCTGGGGATTTCTAGTCTTTATTAAAAGGTGGATGGACAAAGAGCAGGGGCAGAGGTGTACCTAGGAAGGTTGGGATATGTGCAAAGCTTTTGTCTGTCAAGAGGATAGGGCATAGATCTTCACTAGCTCATGTTAGTTCAAGAGGCGGGGGGTTCCAAATTTTGATGATGGAAGTTTTAAAAAGTGACCCCTTTTAACACACACACACACACACACACACACACACACACACACACACACATACACACACGGGGTGTGTGTGTTTGCATGTGTGTATGTACACCATAGGTGTGCAGTGTCGTGGAGGCCAGATGGGGACATTGAATCCCCAGGAACTGGAGTTACAGATGGTTGTGAGTCGCCATGTGGGTGCTGGGAATCAAACTCAGGTCCTCTGCCAGAACAGCCAGTGCTCTTAACCACTGAGCCACCTCTCCAGCACAATCTTGCCCAGCCTCTTGAAGAATAGCAGGTAAAAGCCAAGTGTCGTGGCACACACACACCTGTATAGGGTTACATATACTTATAGGGCACTTGAAGTGGAGACAGGAGAATCCGGAGTTCAAGGCCAGCTTGGACTGTGAGGCAAGCCTGGGCTATGAGACCATGTGGTGGGGGAAGGAGAACAAATGAGGAAAGGCACATGAATGAGCCTTTTGTCTGTTGTCTTAGAGAGAAAGGGGAAGTTGAAAATCAGGATTATCAGCCTCCTGCAGGCTATTTGATCTCCTTAGGGCTGGAAGGGACCTTGAAATGTCACTGTGACCTCATCTTCCTTTGCTGGCAGGTCTAGGCAGACATTCTTTCAGGCTCTGATGACAGTGCCTACTTTGAACATCAGGGGGAAGTCTGTGTAATTGCATCTTAGCGGATGACGGGCAGTTAGAAAAAGAAGTCACTGGGGTGTTGGGAGTACTTTTCTAAGATAAGATACCAGACGGCAGAGAAAAGGGGACAGGGGCCGACTGGATGCAGACCTTTCTCGACTGAACTGCTTCCTCCCTCCATGGGTTTGTGAGGACAGGGTGAAAGGAAGCAGTGATGTGTGTGTGTCATCGGGGTATGTAGGGAGGGAGCTGTCACTAGTCACACTTCTGTGGTATGTCACTAGTCGGATTTCAGATGCTCCCTAGAGCCTCAGTGCCTAGTTCTCAGTGCACTGTGGGCAAGAGGTCACACACACCCAGCAAAGGGGTCTCCGTAGCCTACAGGCGTAGGAGGCTGACCAGAAATTGCCCGACTATGTAAGTTGGTAAAAAACCTCATCCTCCAAATCACTCATATTTTAATTTTATTGTTTTCTGAACTTCCAACACCTGCTTCTGCCAGAGCAGAACCCATAAGAGCAGATTGCTTTCTCCACCTCCAGCGTAAGCAGCAGATGTTACTGAAGTTTTTAAGGGTCCAGCTGGGGGTTGGCTTTTTCTCAGGGCCACCTCTTATTTGTCCTCTAACATGGGAGGGACTGGCTCTGTTATGGTGTCTGTGGATTAAAAATATGTTGTGAATAGGATGAACCCGAGGTCCTGTGGAGTGTCAACATGGATTCTGGACCAGACTGAGCCAGTCTGGTGGCCCCTTGGAGGTTGGGGATATGTGAAAATCTGATGGTCAGCAGGTGGGAGTATATGGTTATTATCAAAATCTAGATTTTAACGCCTCTATGTGTGTTAGGGGTGTGTGTGTGTGTGTGTGTGTGTGTGTGTGTGTGTGTGTGGTAGCAGTACCAATAGTAGGCTTGTGAGCCTCTTGACTCAATCCCCCTAGTGCTGGAGATGTTGGTGTACGCCATCATGCCCTTCTTTGGATTTTAACTTCTGCAGGCTGTTGGCATAGATGACAAGCAACAGACCATCTGGAATTGTAGGGTTTGGGCTGATAACACCGGTTAAGATTCAAAGACGAGGTGAGAATCATGTCTGTTATTCGCAGATGTAATGCTGGAGACTGACTAGATAAAGAAACTGTGGGGCTGGAGAGATGGCTCAGAAGTTAAGAGCACTGGCTGCTCTTGCAGAGGACCCAGGTTCAGTTCCCCGCACCTACATAGCTACTCATAACTGCCTGTAATATCAGTTCTAAGGGATCCAACACCCTCTCCCAGCCTCCAGGTGTACCTGACACAAACAAACACACACACACACACACACACACACACACACACATCCATACATAAAAATAAATGTTAAATTGTTTTGAAAAGAGAAGGCAAAAGTTACATTAAATGTAATATAATTGCATTCAATTATACCACACTAAAATGAAAAGTGTTTTCAATCGCTAAGAAAATAAAAGGCTAAGTGATGTGGAAGGTTAGGGAGGCAGAGGCAGGAGGATCTCTGAGTTCAAGGCCAGCCTGGCCTACAGAGTGAATTCCAAGACAGCCAGGGATACAGAGAGAACCCCTGTCTCAAAAAAACAGGAGAAGAAAGAAGGAGGAGGAGGAGGAGGAGGAGGAGGAGGAGGAGGAGGAGGAGGAGGAAGAAGACCTATTCCTGTTACCCGAGGGGTCTCTTGTAGACCCCTAAGCATGAAGGAACACAGTTTGAAAGTGTCTGAAAAACTCAGAGTGGAGGAATGTATTAATTCTGTAAGTGTTGGGAATCAAACCTGCAGGGACAGCCAGTGCTTAGTCTATGCCTTTGCTCTGCGCCCCCTCCACGCCCCCCCACCAATATTCTGATATTTGTGAAGCAGCCTTTTGCTGCTGTGCAAGCGAATTGATTTTCTTGTTCCCAACACTCTGTTTCTTAGTATTATCTTTAGATTTTTTGTTTTTGCTTTTGTTTTTGTTTTGTCTTTTGTTTTTCAAGACAGGATTTCTCTGTAGCTTTGGCTGTCCTGGAACTCGCTCTGTAGACCAGGCTGGCCTTGAACACACAGAGATCCACCTGCATCTGCCTCCTGAGTGCTGGGATTAAAGGCGTGCGCCACCATCTCAGGGCTCAGAGTTACTCTAAGCACACTTTTTGCAGTTGCGTGTAGAGCATTGTGTTTTTCTTCTCACCAGTTTACTTTCTCTGACTCCCGAGTTTCTGGACACATTGAGAAGCTGCAAAACCTTTCCACTTTCCATTTCCTAACCACCTTCATAAATACATTAGTGGGCAACTGATTAGCGCCCTTCCAGGCACGGCAAGTCCTCAGGGCAGCTGCAGCATCTTGTTTAAGTGTTACATAATGTTCCTGTAATGCTGGTAAACAAAGTGAGTCTCAGGGAACAGAGAGACTTGGGATTGAGAAGGGTCTTAGTCCTAAAGAACGATGCCCAGACTTGATAAAACAGGGTTTATCCTTGACACATGAAGGTAAACAAAGTACTGAGACCCACAGAAGGAACTCTTTCCCTCCAAGCACGGACAGACTTCTTACACATCGACTCCTTAATTGAAAAATAAGGCCACTGGTCTCTAGAAAGTAGTTGGGTTAATTAGCCTGCCACTTCTAAGAAGCGTACCTACTTCAGAGGGTTGGTTGCTGCCTATCAGGTTATCGTTTGAAATGGGGTATTCTGTAGCCCAGGCTAGCCTCAAACTTCTGTTCTTCCCACTCACACTTCAGAGGGTTGGAATTATGCTCATATGCACCAGGCTTAGACTAGGGAGGAGTTGGCATCGATGTTCATGACCAAGGTATGCAAATTCCCTGATTTTCCCGTACTCAGGCACCCACTGGGGAGCAGCTTCACTAAAAGCTGCCCTGTCGAGCTTCTTCTAGGAAAACAGCAGTAATTTTTGGAAATCGATTACGGTAATCTAAAGAGGGCTTTCTGAAACATGAGAGTGGATTCAGTTCAAGGTTCCTCACCTATGACCTTTACCATGCCTCCATCTCCCAAGGCTGAGCTGTGTGAAAACACACAGAACAAGACGGGGCTTTCCCTTCATTCCCTCTCTGCCTTGACCCTGGGGTGGGCTCTGTGCTTACAAAGACATCAGATTGGAAGCACAGGTGGACACTTCTTTTAAAAAAACACCTGTGGGCAGGGACTTGGGCTTGGAAATGGAGGGGTTGTAAGAGGTACTCTGGTACCTAGGTATCAGCTGTCTGTGACTTTGCCAGAGGTGTGCCAGGGTCACTGTCCTGATCTTCCCCTCACTATCGTTGTGTGTTTAGTCCCAGGATCTTGTGATTGTGTTTTGCATCGACTCGGTTACTGCTGGCTTCTAGAAATGCGTTCAGCCCTGTGGGACATCAGAGAGAATAAAGCCTTGTTTCCAAATGAAGGGTTTGGGTTGACATTCAGGTCTCTGGTTCTGAAGCATGGTGACCTTGATACAGGAGGCAGATAGTGCAGATAGGATGTCCCTCTGAGCGGCAGTTGGGGCGGTGCCCTACTTCCACAAGGTGTCCACATGCCAAGAGCATCAGAGACCAGCAGGCATGATTAATGCTGACCTCCGTCAGCTGCCTTGGAATGTTCGCCTGTAGATTAAGCATTCTCAGTGAGCTGGGATTTCTCCTTTCTCGTGTCTCCTTTCCTGAATGCCTGTACTCAATCACCCAAAACTGTATGCACCCTTTAAAGGCCTTATTTTCCTCTGTCCCGTCTTCTTCATTCCTGGTATCCGTATCTTAACTCTCTTGATCTTATGTTTTTCATGGGATAGTTGACACCTTAGAAACTCACAGATCTCCTAGATAGTCATGGTTACAGATAGCTGTAATCCCAGCATTTGAGAGGCTGAGGCAGGAGGATTGGCTTGAGTCTGACTGTAGAGTGAGACTCTTTCAAAAAAGGAAAGCAAAGCAAAACAAACAAAAGAAATAGGGCCGGGGAGAGTTTGGAAGCCTTGTTTGCCAGGTGGTGGCGCACGCCTTTAATCCCAGCACTCGGGAGCAGAGTCATGCGGATCTCTGTGAGTTCGAGGCCAGCCTGGGCTACAGAGTGAGATCCAGGAAAGGCGCAAAGCTACACAGAGAAACCCTGTCTCAAAAAACCAAAAAAAAAAAAAAAAAAAGACAGAAGAAATCACTTTTTCAATTCTCATTAATCCACTTGCCTAGAACATTCAAAAAGAAGCCCCAAATGTCTTAAATGTTATAAAATTTATCAGCTATATCCATGTGGTAAACAGGATTTTTGAGATGATATATTTGATTGTAATAAAAACATTACATAATCAGAGCACTAAATTCCAACACCAGGCTATGACTTGAAGCATGACCTTTTTGTGATTCATAGTCTTACGTTTATGGTTTATGAACATACACTACCTGAATATTGATGACTTTCTTTTCATCCATTCAAATCCACCCTGTTTTCCAGCTTCTCCCGTTGGCAACGGCTACATCAAGCCTCCGGTTCCACCTGCTTCAGGTACACACAGGGAGAAAGGGCCGCCGACCATGCTGCCCATCAGTGTGGACCCAGACAGCAAACCAGGAGAGTACGTCCTCAAAAGTTTATTTGTCAACTTCACCACTCAGGCAGAGCGGAAGATTCGCATCATTATGGCAGAGCCTCTGGTGAGTATGGACCATGGAAGGACCTCTTTTTAAATTCTTCTCTGCTCTGAACACAACTGGTACTCTAGATCCATGGGTCCCAGGTCTGTTGACCCAACTAAGCTCAGATCAAAACACGAGGGGAAAATGTAACTGCATATACTGAACAGGTCATGAGTCCCTAAACAATACAGTATCATGACAACTGCCCTTGAGCATTTACATTGCAGTGGGTGTTATCAGTCACCTAGAGATGATTTCAAAGTACTCCGAGAGATATACATAAATGATAAGCAAACACTAGTGTCTTGGTTTCATTTCCTGTTGTTGTGATAGACACTATGAACAAAAGCAACTTGGGAAGGCAAGGGTTTATTTCATCTGACAGCTCACAGTTCATCATCAGTAGAAGTCATAGCAGGACTAAAAGACAGGAACCTAGAGACAGGAACTGATGAAGAGGCCATGGAGGAATGATGTTTACTGGCTCTTTCTCCATGGCTATTCAGCCTGCTCTCTATATAACATGCACATTTTAGATATAGAGATAGATAGATAGATAGATAGATAGATAGATAGATAGATAGATAGGCAGATAGAGAGATAAATATAGATAAGTATATATTCATTGCTTGGGAGTACTTGTGACCCTCTCTTTGGGGAGTCTTATCATTAAAGATAAGACTTTCAAAACTACATATGGCCCTGGCCCAAGCTGCCTCCCTTAAGCCCAGAAGAGAGTTGGTAAGAAGGACTCAGGTTTGTTCAAAAACAAGCATCTTGAGATGACAAAGGGGCTAGCAGCCTCAAAGCTACATCTAGAGAAACTCAGGAGAGCCAACAGCTGGTGGCCGAGGAAAGCAAAGCACCATGGGCAGTGTGGCTACATGCTGAGCAGGGTCTTCTAGGGCACACATTTTGTTTTTATTTTATTCTGTGGTTGGATTATCACATATTTGACCTTCTGGGCCTGACTATGTCCTATTTTCCAAACATGAATATCACGTTTCTTCAGGCTAAACCTCACAGAAATATACATGCATGTTAATTGATGCATAGAGCTGAAGACTAAGTAAAGCTCTTATGTGTGTGAAGGTCACTAGATAGGCCAGTTCTGTAAATCTGAAGAAAGATTATTTAGCAGTTAACATTTTGGTTGGTTGGTTGGTTGGTTGGTGTTTGTTTGTCTTTTACATTCTTTTGGGTTTTGTTGATGCGTTGAGACAGGTTCTCCAGCTACGTTTATAGCAAAACTGCCTTGAACTCACACCTCCATCCCTCCCCGAGTGCTGGAACTGCGGGCATGCACCATCACGCCCAGCTGTGTCTACCACCTTAAACAATCTGGTGTCACTTCTGTTTCAAACATAGACCAGTAGACGAAAGGCAGGGGATGAACGTCTATCTGAAGACTTGGGGAGAGAAGAGAACCTTGCAGAAGGACAGTGGGGAGGAGGGAAAGAATTCTGATGACTCCCGAGAGAGCTGCAGTGTCTATAACAGTCCCGTAGATGGTGGACAAGAAAGCCTTCACCAGGGAACATTAAAGTTCTACATATGACTTTTCGGTACCCAAAGAGCTATGCTAAGTAAAGGAAACAAGATGGAAAATCAGAATGTCCCACAGAAATCAAATTTGTCTTCTTCTTCATTAATATCTTTATAAGCGTCTTTCACTTGTTCAGCAATGTTTCCATTTGTACCCAAAGATGCTCAAGTCAGAGTCATTAATATTTATGAAAAAGTCAATAATTTTATTCTATTTTCTTAATGCTTCATGGGGACATTTAATCACCTTTGTTCTTGTTGACTATTATCCTTATTTTGTCTTTTTTGTGTGCTCAGCAAGCTAAGTGAGGTTATCTATGTCATTTTTATATTCCTATCTCAAAACCCGAAAGTTGGAGGAAGAGCTTGCTCTTGCTCAGCTCAGCTCAGCATCATCGTCTCCACTCAATCATCAGTGATAGTTCAGCTGGGTATAGAATTCTGGGTGGACTCATTTGTCCTCTGGACCTTTAGACTAGACCCTTGAAGTTCTGCTTCACTCAATTGCCTCTGTGGCTCCTGTTGGAAAGCCTCTTGTTTTATCTTTGTAGATTATTTACTTTTTATTCTGTTTGCTTTTATAGTTTCCTCTTGCCCTTAGAGCTCTGTGCATTAACTTCTCTGTGTTTGCATGTGAATTGATTTGTATTTTTGTGTTTGAGATTCCACGTTTTGAATTCAGACTTATAAAACTCATTCATTCACTAAGCCTGGGGAATTCTTGACCATCCATTATCCTCTTTACCCATTCCAAGTGCACATTTTCTGACACCACCCCCCACCACCAAGTCAAGGTTTCTCTGTGTAGCCTGGCTGTCTTGGAACTCACTCTGTAGACCAGGCTGGCCTTGAACTCAGAGATACCCCTGCCTCTGCCTCCTGTGTGCTGGGATCAAAGGCGTGGGCCACCTCTGCCTGGCCAATATTTTTACTTCTTCATGCATTCTATTGTGTATCTTTTCACTGTTCTTCTATCATTGTTAATACTTCATCTAGAATGCATTCTGAGTAATTTCCTCAGACCTATATTTCAATTCATTCGTGTTCTCTTGGGCTTCATCTGATATATTACTTAAGCCTCCTATATAGAATTTTAATTTCAGCAATTATATTTTTAATGCCCAGGAGTGCTGTTTCAATCCCTTGTGGTGTCTGTTTAAAGATTTCTAGGGTTTACTATAGTTTGTTCCTTCCTTACATTCACAAGTCTCTCTTGTGCACTCAGTCGTCTTGAACACGTGTTTTCTGTCCTGTAAGTGACTGTGCTGTGGCACCAGCTTCCAAAGGCCTGGCTTGTGGGGTTTGTACCTGCTTAGTTTGCAAATAATGGCTTGTCCTCCCTCATTTTAGAACAGTTTCTACTGGGTCTTGTATTTCCAGTATCCCACCACTGGAGGCCCAAAGCTTCCTGTATCTTCCTGTAGACAGCAGACACGCTGCCAGGATAATGAGACGGAGAGCCCCCCACGGGCAGTCATGATGCCATCTCATTCCTTGCCCTTTGTGTGTCTTCTCAACTCATTTCTGCATTTTAAAAATCCGTATATTCCACCCGGCATTTCTGGCTATTGCACGGGAGATCTGTGGTCCTCTTAGTCCGTGTTTCTGCTTTTACGATCTGTGGAATTCTTGGTTTGCTTCCCACGCTGATAAAAATAAGAATAAGCCTCTGTGTGTAGGAGCATGCGTGCCCAGAGCAGGGGAGTGTCCCCCAAAGGTAACAGAAAGGAAAGTGATCGGAATGTTACCATCTCTCCCCTCTGGTCCTTTCTGACAGGTATTCCCTGAGCACACCTTTGTCTCGTCCATCTTGTTAGAAACCCACCCTAGTCTCATTCCCGTCTCGCTCTCAGTTCCACCCTGCCCTTACCTCTACCGTGCACCTGTAAAAACCCATTTCTTGCCTGCCATCGTGCGGCTGTGAACACTGAACCTCCTGGAATTCTCAGCTTCGCATGAGCGCGCATGCATGCCTCATTGGAACTGCCATATTATCCTCTTGGGCTGAGTATTGTCTTCACTGAGTTAGAATAACTCAGTGGTGTAGGACAGAGAATGTTATAGTTTTAAGGGTGTGTCTTGCTTTGTGGATCTTTTGTTCGTGTGTGTACAGATCACTGTATTTTCACAGGGGTGGAATTTCCAGTTGAAAAAGCACCAGGAACCTACAGAGAGACAACACCTGTGTCTCTCTGTCTTCTACATCTTCTCTCCGCCCTCCTCTCTCTCCCCACAGCCCCAGTTTTTAATGCTATGCATACAGTGGGTAGTAAATGTTTTGTTTTTAAAGAATTATTTATTTTTATTTTATGTGAATGACTATTTTACCTGATGGCATGCTTGTGTACCACATGCATGTGTTTGGTGCCTTCAGAGGCCAGATGAGGGCATCAGTTCTCCTAGAACTGGAGTTACAGGTGGTTGTGAGCCACTGTGTAGGTGCTGAAAACTGAACCCCAGTCCTCTGTAAGAGCAGCCAGTGCTCTTAACCACTGAGTCATCTCTTAATCCCCAGTAAATGTTTTATGAGTGAGTGAGTGTGCCAAGAAATGAATGACCGAGCATTAACAGAGTAGCTAAAAAGGAGTACCTTCATGGGAACCCATGTATTTTGAAGACCATCTTGCTCACCTCTACACTGATAATCAGGGGGCTTTCTCTATCCTTCTTACGTTGTAGTGTTGTACAATAAGCCACACAGAAAAGACATTGATTCTTAGTCTACAAGTCTCTGTTTATGTGGCACCTGCCACTGAAGTCTATTCCTTTCTCAATAAACTCTGTTTAAAAACAAGTCCCTTCAGCTTTTCCAAGCCCAGGATCCTCATCAGTTTCAGCTTTGTCAATTGGATGGATACAAAATGATAAAGATACAAGCGGATATAAAGATATAAAATTATTTCGGGGAAACTGATTTTGATTTGAATCTTTTTTTTGTAGCTTTGCCCCTTTCCTGGAACTCGCTTTGGAGACTAGGCTGGCCTCAAACTCACTGAGATCCGCCTGGCTCTGCCTCCCAAGTGCTGGGATTAAAGGCGTGCGCCACCACCACCCAGCCTTGATTTGAATCTTGATTCCGCCTCTTCAGGTGTGTGGTCCTGGGCAAATGTCAGCCTCTTTTCCGCATTTGCAGGATGAGTGTCAGAGTTTAATTCCCAGGATGACGGATGGGGCCCAGTGATATGTGTGGAGCCCCTGGGATACTTGTGTAGGCACGTGAGGCGCTCAGCCCTCCTCCCTGCCTTCATAGTTATGATGGGGCACTAGGATCAACTAACTCCATCATCTGGTGTTTCTTTGGAAGGCAGCCTCTCTTGGTGTGCAGAGTGCAGTCCTTGAGCAAGCAGTTGGCTGCCCACTTCTGGCCAGATTCTTCCCCCTGAACTTGGCCATGACACATGGTACAGCCAGAACGATTTAAAATCAACTCCTTGAGGGCCCTCTGTGTACTTACGTTTGGGGGGGTCAATAGAAGCCAACAAATAAAAGTTCTCAACAGAAGACAACACAGCCACCCTCCCACTATGTTTCCAACAAAGCACTTAAGGTTCACACAGATGTTGTCTTAGATGCTTTTTGTCTGTGAGCGAACATCTTGAAAAGAAAAAGCAACTTAAGGAAGAAAGACTTTGTTCAGGCTTGTGGATCCAGAGAGAGATTCCATAATGCTGGAGGCAGTGGGGTAGGAACCTGACAGATCACATCTTCAAGCTGAGAGAGTTGAACTGGAAGTGGGGTGGGGCCATAAACTGCCAGAGCCTACCCACAGTAATGCACTTCCTCCAGCAAGACTGTACCTCCCAAGGGTTCCATAGACTTCTAAAACAGCACCACCTGCTGGGGACCAAGTGCTCAAGCACATGGGGGAGGGGCAGGGGGGGGGAACATTCCTCATTCTAAACACCACATATGTGAACAGTGAGGACCACAGCAGTGTAGCCAGGATATGAAGTGATCCCAACAATGATGGTTTTCAGAGACCTTCAAAGAAGAACTGTTGAAAGTTCCTGAGGATAGGCAGGCACAGAGACAACTGTGAACAGCGTAGGGCCAGGTCATACTGAAAAGCCAAGTAGCCTACCATAGGAAAAGATGGGTTGTTGCAGTTAGTCCAGAATTTCAAGAAATGTTCTGTTTTCCAAGGTGGCTCGTTTATCTGATCCCTCTCCTATAGTCTGGCTGATATTCAGAAAACTTCCTTTCTATCACAAAGTGCAGGTGACCTATGCTTCTGGCAAAGTCACTTAGTCAGGACCCAGCGTCCTCTACTGTAGGGTGAGAGCAGTCAGGCAGCCAGCTGTAGTCCTACTCTGTGTAGTCATAGCCCTAATATGTGCAACCAATGTTTTAACTCTTGCACCTCTGGAATTTTCCATTGTCCCTGTAAAGAACGGCAGTGGGAACTATTTGGGGCATTGGCAAATGCCCGAGCCTAGAACTCCTGACAGGAAGGACACTCCACTCATTTGACCAAGGAGTTGGAAAGAGCTGTGGTTTTGTTTTTGACTGGAATCTCAGAAAAGGCAAATATCCACATGATTTCAAAGGCAGCCAGCCTGTAGCTTTCACCTTGTCCTTCGGCAAAGACGGAGATGGAGAGAGAGAGCCCAGTTGCAAGTCCTTTCACGATGAAAGATTTTGTGAAGGTGGAGTTTTCCGGAGCCAGGTTAACTGTCCCTCACATGACGATAGCGCACTGGCTCAGACCTGGCAGGGTCTTTCAGATACTGGCCCTGTGCCCCGTCAGAAGCTCAGGGGTGGGCTGGCAGCTGTGATAATTCATTAAGATATTAATCGAGTTACCACAGAGCTGGAATAGAGGCTTTGAAAAAGCATAACATGACCTAGCTGGTTTGCTAACATCAAAGAAATAAATGAGACCGAACATAAACGGGAAGTAACACAAACTATTCTCTTGAAGCAGGAAATCTTTGAAGAACCTAGGATAGCAAACTATTGCAGCACCTAGTGTATGTGATGAGGGATGCCATGTCTTAAGACTAAACCTGGTTGAACCACAGTCACAGCCAGCTGGCTTCGGGGAGGTCAAGCACTTCTCTAACGATGGCATTACAGCATGCTAAAGTTCCAGGTGCTGGAAGGAGGGTCTGTGACAAACCTCTGTCCCTAGTCTCAGGCTTCGTCTCCTGGGCATTGGTTTTAGAACTGGCGTGAGGACAACTTGATGTCTGCCTGACTGGGGCTGAGAACGCCTTGGCCCACCACCAGCCATCTCTATGGGACCAGTTCAGTTCTCATTAAACTCGACTATGGCTCTAAGCAGTGAAGCCTTAGGCAAGTGATGCACACCCACCCTCGCTTCTCTGGTGACTCTAGAATCTACCTGATAAGAGGAACAGACCCACGTTAGGATGTTTGCTATATATACTCACAATAGACCTTTTTTCTTTTCTTTTTTTTTTTTTTTTTTTTGTCTAGGGATTCAATGATAGAACATTATCTTAGTGTGTACAAGGTTCTAGGTTTAATCCCCAGTAACCCCCTCCCCCCCCCAAAATAAATCAGCTAATCAGGGCTGGAGAGATGACTCAGCAGCTAGAAGCACTGGCTAATCTTTGGAAGACCTGAGTTCCATTCCCAGCACCCACATGGCAGCTCGCAACTCTCTGTAACTTCTGGTCCAAGGGATCTGGCGCCCTCTTCTGGCCTCCACAGGCATTGCATGCACATGGTGCACATACACACATGCAAGCAAAACACTTTGACATGCAAAATAAAAATAAGTAACTCTTTAAAATAAATAAATATCCATCAGTCAGTCAAACAATAATTCTATAGATCAGTTTTACTTTCCTTAAGACATAATCCAGAGACTGAACATCTAGCCATCATTTTGCATTTCAACTTCAGATGGCCTGTGTTTCCCTGAAACTTCCAGATCTCAGAAGCATCATAAAGATCATACCCTTTCATCTGGAGCCCTTCTTAAATATTTAAGGAGTTTGTGAGTTGGGAAATCCTTCTGCTCTGAGGGACAACATTACTACCTCTAATTAGGTTCGGATCTTTACATGCCAGATCCTCATGAGGCCTGTTGTAAGTCATATTTAAAGACTTACGAACCTCACCCTGGTATGCGTCAGGATGGCCAAGCCTGAAAGAGGGCAATTTCCCTGCACCATTGTTCCTGCCAATCTTTCTGTGCTAAGAAAACAGTGTGTGTTTGTTGGCTGGGGATGTGTAAACATCAGGGACATGACCTTCAGATCTCTGCACAGTGGTTTCAAACCGATGTCCCTTCCTATTAGCCAAAGCTTGCTCTAATCCGAGGCCACTGTTGCTTCAACATGTCTGATGAAAGGACACAGAGAAAAATCTAGCTTGAGCTCCCTGTTGAGCGTAGTGATAAAACCTAGAGTCAGAACAGAGACCAGAGGACTGCAGGCCATGGGGGAATATTTACAGCATGAGGAACTGGCTTATTTTTCCACGTCTAATTAAACCAGTGGCTTTTGAACTGGCTGCTCGGTAGTGAACCACTGTAGTCATGCATTTCCCCGCCTTATTCTCTCTCAAGTCATTCCCAGGAAATCTGTAGACACATCGTAACTCAGAACCAGAGCATTGCCAGCCACTGAAAGCAGAGATAATAACTGAGGAAAGATCCCAGTGGGCAGCTGCGTGAGATGCTCTCCCAAATGAGCTCACAGAGTCACTTTTCTCTGCATGTGGCTACCCCTGAAGTTTGTTTTCCTGATTGTGAGTATGCCTGGAATCATGCAGGTGGAACAATACTTCTTTTGTGGCTCCTAAATGGGAATTTTTTTCATCAGTGAAATGAAATTTAATGTCCCACCATTGTCCAATTGAACTTATAGCAAAGAAACCATGTGAAAAGTATTTTGAAATCAGAAAAAAAAAAAATCAAAGGGCTTTGTATTCCAATTTAGTAGTATTCAGTTGCTCCAGGGGTAAGGCTGTAATCTATTCAATATTTTTATTTATTCTTTGAAATTTTCATACATGTGTACAGTGTATGTTTGTCATATCCACCCCTACTCCCTCTCTCCAACTTCTACCAGGACACCCCCCCCCAGCACATCTCCCTCTCAACTTCATGTCCTTTTAAAATAACTCGCTAGGCTGAATTAGTGTTGCCCACATGTGCATGGGTGTGGGGGTCATATGCTGAGGAACAGGCAATTACCAGTGACCACCCCTCCCAAAGAAAAGGGACTCTCTCCCTCAGAAGATATCTATACACACTCTCCTCCCCCTCTCCCCCACCCTCTGTGTGTGTGTGTGTGTGTGTGTGTGTGTGTGTGTGTGTGAGTGAGAGAGAGAGAGAGAGAGAGAGAGAGTACACATGTGGAGATGAGGAAGAGCTAATGGGGATCAGTTTTCTCTTCCCACCACGTGGGTCTTGGAGATCAAACTCACTCAGGTCAGAGGCTTGATGGCAGGCTCCCGTACTCACTGAGCCATTATACCCAGAGATGCCATGAAAGATTACCAATGTTTCCTCTTTTTTGAATATATAAAATGTGGTAGATGTTATTCCTCAAGTTATTTTCAACCTGGTTCTTTCTGTTCACATCCCTTACTTAACCATTCACAGTGATACCTTTGTATTCATGGAACAAATGAACTTTATTATAATACCTTCATGTGCATAGATAACATACTTTGTTATCTATGTTTCCACACATATCCCCCCACCACCCTCTCCTGCCTTTGCCCACCTCCCCCTGGTCCTCTTCCTCTTCTCAAACTGTTCCCTCCTGCTTTCATGCCGCGCATGTGTGTGTGTGTGTGTGTGTGTGTGTGTGTGTGTGTGTGAGAGAGAGAGAGAGAGACAGAGACAGAGACAGAGACAGAGACAGAGACAGAGTTAGAGAGAGATCTAGAGTCTACATATAGGAGAAGACATACTCAATGGCGCTCTCCAGCTCCATCCAACTTTGTCCGTATAACACACCTCCATGCATCTTTATAATTAATGTAAACAGTAAAACTCCACTGTGTGTATCTACAGGTTTTCTTCACCTTTGTCTGTTGCTGTGCTTATTTGGGGTCCATACTTAGGCTACTGTAAATAGTTTTACAATGAACTCAGATGTGTTGGGGTCCATACCTCGGCTCCTGTAAACAGTGCCACAATCAACTCATGTGTAGGTGTTTATGTTGACCTAGATCCCTCCAAGCATCTACCCAGAGCAATATACATGAATCACACGCTAGTTACAATTTTAGCCTTTTGAAGAATCCCCATACTGTTTTCCCGTTGTAGACACTCCACTTTGCAGTGGATGGGGGTTCCTTTTCCCCGAAGCATCCTTGCAGACAGTTGTTTCTCTTCTCGATGCAACCATGCTGCCTGGGGAGAGATGGAATGTTCCAGTAAATTGGATTTTCCCTTTTTACCCGGTCCTTTGTCGTTGGTGCCTCTTTTGAGAACTAACAGAAGCGTCATTTCTTAACACACGTAAGAGGTCATATGAAAGTATTTTGTGTTTTAGAGTGACAAAAATTAGTAATAAAAATTCATTCAAGGGTCACCAAGATGGCTCAGCAGGTAAAGGTGATTGCTACCAAATGCTGGCAAGGCGAGGCCAGTCTCCAGATGCTGTACAGTAGGAGAAACACAACTCCCTTGGAGTGTCCTCTGATCTCCATATGCGACAGCACACACACACCCACACACGCACACTAAAGATTGTAAAAAGCATTTTATTAGATATTTAATATCCAAACATGCATATAATGTGTTTGGATCGTATCCACTTCTTATTCCTTCTCTGTCAATTCCTCCCCTCTTCTCCCCACCGTGTCTCCCTCCCAACTTCAAGGGCATTTTTCCCTCTTTGGTCACTCTAATACCCACTGAGTCCTTTTAGAGCTGTCAATATGCATATATGCATGGAACCAACTACTGAAACATGGGCTGGCATCCCTGAAGAAAACTGACTCTCCCTCCCCCAGTGGCCATCAATAGCCCACAGTTCCTCAGATAGACATTCGACTTCATGACCTTCCCCCACCCCATCCGTGTGGGGATTTTGACTGGCTTGATCTTGTACGTGGTTTTTTGTTTGTTTTGTTTTGTTTCCAGAGAGGGTTTCTCTGTGTAGTCTTGGCAGTCCTGGAACTCTCTCTGTAGACCAGGCTGGCCTCGAACTCAGAGATATCTACCTGCTTCTGTCTCTTGAGTGCTGGGATTAAAGGTGTGCACCTCCGCCTCCGCCTCCGCCTCCGCCTCCGCCTCCGCCTCCGCCTCCGCCTCCGCCTCCGCCTCCGCCTCCGCCTCCGCCTCCGCCTCCGCCTCCGCCTCCGCCTCCGCCTCCGCCTCCGCCTCCGCCTCCGCCTCCGCCTCCACCGCCACCCGGCTATCTTGTCCACGTTTTGTAGATACAGTCACAGCCACTGTGCATTCCTGGGTTCAAGGCCCTATCATATCCAGGAATACTGTTTGGGCACAGTCGCCCACTCCCTCTGGCTCTCACAGTCTTTCCATCCCCTCTTCTAGGATCACCCCAGTCTTGGTGGAAGGGGTGTGATATAGAACTATCTATAGTGCAGTCAGCTGTAGGGACCAGAGGTGCCACTGAGGAGCAGAGCATTTACCAGGCATTCACAAGCCCCCGGTTTTCAGTCTTAGCAGCAAAATAAATTAAAACAGATAAGCAGATATATGCATAGTACTAGTAAAGTCTTGAATGTAATATGGTTATGTTTCCACACAGCATTTTAAGTTTTGACACTTCTAAAAGTTATCACTATAACTTCAGCAGTAGGGATGCTTGCTCTGGCATGATAACAGTTTTAACCTGCTTACAATTCATGCCATTGTCATCAATCCTGTGACTCATATTTTATTAGATATTTTTATTGGTATCTATGCAGATATCCAGTGCATTTCTTCACACACAATATTCTATTTGATGTTCCTGATACCTTTGGGGGTTTCTTCCTACTCAGTTCCTAGGTCAAAGAGAGGTAAACTTGGAATGTTCCAGGAGGTTTTCTCAAGATGGTTCAGCACTACATAAATATTTTAGAGGCACGAGTAGCCTGAGAAAGCCACGGGGGAAAATGAGAGCTGTCCGGGGGTGGTGATTCAAGGGGGAAGAAAGGAACCGTCCCAGTGCAGCTGGAGGTCAAGGGAGTCGGGTCCTGGAAATGGCCACCATGTTGGAATTTTCTAGGGTCTCTGGGGTGCTATTTTTAGTGGTGAGGGAAAAGCCAGCTCCCGGTGATTTAAGAAAGAGTGGAGGGGAGAAGAGAAGACATTGGAAAACCAGGTAGAAGAGTAGGGGGAAAGGAACAGCGGACAGAGGGCGGGTACGGTAAGCAAGACCTTGAGACAGTGATGGCCGTGAGAGGGACAAGAGGGAGAGGCTGAAGACAGAGGCTGTGAGGAGCTTCTGTGTGGAGCAAGGACCTGAAGAAACAGGCAAAGATCCGGCCAGATGAACGGAAGTCCGTTTATTAAACACAGTGAGGCTGTAAAGCAATAAGCTAGGAATCACCAACAACAGAGAATAGAATAATTCAGAAATGAATGAGTGAAGGCCGTAGCTCGTGTTTCGTGGTAGCTACTGTAGAAAGAGAGGAGTGTCTGGGAGCCCTTCTCTTCTCCAATTAAAATAAAAATTAACTTTGTAGCCAAATTTAATTGAAGTTTCCCCTCTGCTGTTCAGATGATGGGTTTGGCCTTGGGACTGTGAATTTGACAGACAAGTGGGCTCCGCTGGCATGCGCAGAGCCTGCTGCAAAGAGGGCAGACTGTCTCAAGAGGTTTCATTTCCAAAAACAGGTACCCAGATAGTCTACCATCATGCTTCCCGGCATAGCCTCACCCACCCTGGCAGAGCATTGCCTGCCTGTGTCTTTAACTTCTTTCAGACAGTCAGTATCATCTCTTGATCTTGAATTATTCCCCCAAAGCTTTGGTGGAAATCGGTGTCTGTTATTTTCCTTACAGAAACTCCTTTTTATTAGCTGAAGGGATTAAGGGGCAAGCAGATGTGTCTACCTCTGCAGCACACATCCCTATCCACCGGAGGATTTTAACTAGCGCTGGGGAGCTGCCCAGGGTGTCATAGAAGGACACTCGCTGTTACCTGTGAACAGACAGGCACACAGCTCACATCCTGAGGTTCCAGACAATTCACACCCTCAGGTGCCTGGCTGCCCCTCCCCCACCCCACCCATCACAAGGGAGTTGCTTGGGGTGAAAGGTTATTATTATTATTATTCAGACCATGTTTTTAAAAATCAAGTCAGAGCTGCCACTAATAAGATATGGAGAAAAATGTGATAGCCAGGAAATTATTTTGTGCCCTGCTTTACTTTGGTTCAGGCTGAAACAGCCACTCCTGCTGGAGTGCCAGGAGCCGAGAGTTCTGGGCTAAATGCTTCAGTGGATTGGCAACAATTGGGTCCCCAACCCTCCACTCTGTCACCATGGTTATGGGATACCATGTGACTCAGCATCCTCTTCGGCCTGGTGAAGAACAGGGAAGCTGTCTGAAATGAGTTTTGAGATTTTTGACAACTCATATATAATGTATGATATAAATTTATATGATGTGAATTTTCCATGCCCATAATATTCAAAGCCTTTCAGCTAATGGTGCGCCAAACATGTCCTTAGAGGCAAAAAACATAAGAATCAATACTTGTAAAGTCTAGCACTTAGTTGAAGTGTGATTTTGGTCATTTTAATAATCACCCTACCATTCCATTAGATTTCCTCTAAATTAACAATTAAAATTAATGTCTTGGGGCTGGAGCTGGCTTACAGTTAGGAGTGCTGGTTGTTCCTCCGAGGACTCAGGTTCCGGTCTCAGCATCCGTAGGTTCCGGTCTCAGCATCCGTAGGTTCCGGTCTCAGCATCCGTATGGTGCTCACAACTGTCTATAACTCCAGCTCTACTGCACACACATGATGCACAAACATACATGCAGGCAGACACTCATGCACACAAACCAAAAATGAATATATATTTATTAAAAATATTAAACTATTTCTAGTAATGTGGGATTTTTGCTTTTGCTTTTTTAAAGAAGGAAGGATGTTTACACTTCATAGAGTACCCCACACTTGTTTTTACAATAGAACTCTTTGGTTATGGAAACATTCCAGGAAGTTCAAGTTAAGATCTTAGTATCAGCAGGGGTATTATGCATTATTCCAAGAAAACACGTGGGATTCGGTTTTAGATCCTGGACATTATACAGGAGGACGCATGTCTGTCTCAACATAACCCAGATAGTAACGGCACCAAAAGAAATCCCCTGATAGGCCACCCACCAGCAGAGTGACATCCGACACTCTCTGACACTCATCTTTCAACACTGCAAGTGGTTGGTTTCTTTGGGTGTTTCTCCATTTTACCTAAATGGTAACTGGAGCTTAGTGAAGGTAAGAGCCTTCCAGGTTACCAAGGATGCTGTGGATCCCCGTCCTGTGCCCTCACAAGTCAATCCAGCTACTGTCCTAACTAGGGCCTACTAGGATCTAGGTGGATGACACACTCAACAGTCAGAGTATCATATGAGCCCCATTCCCCTACTGATGGGTGTGACTCCACAGACAGTATAATTTGAGTCTGCTAGCTTCCTAAAATCTGTGTGGGTCCTGGTTGGAATTTGGGAAGGAAAATCAGAAAGGAAAAATAAATGTGCTCCTTGAATTCTTAAGATAAACTTGCCTTTCAGCCATAGACCTCTTGAGACTTCTAACTGTCTGAGATTTGGCCTGTTTGGCAACCTTTCTTCTTAGGAGTTACAGAGTACTTGTTTTTTGGTATAAAAAGTCTGTGAGGTGACCGGGTAGCTAGAACACACTGAAATTGTTTGAAAATAAGGTGGATGTCTGTGGCTTCACTCTGGCCTTTTTAGGAAGATATGGACACACAAAGCATTTGAGGTATGTTTTCTTAAGGGGGTGGGGAGAGGGGAGGGGGGAGATGCAAACTTCGTCACATAGCAAATAAGATGCACAAGCCTTGGGACCATGGCTAATGGCCCTTGGGGGCTGGGAGAGCCTTGCTCTTCCATTCCAGGGAAGAAGAGCTTGCTTCAGAGAGCTCCAGCAGGCTGCAGAGCAGCAAGGTGTGTCCCCACACTGTTGCACAAATCCTAATCAGTCTTAATAAAAACCCAGAGCTGCCGGGCGGCCATGGTGCACGCCTTTAATCCCAGCACTCCAGGCAGGGGCAGGCAGGAGTTCGAGGTCAGCCTGGTCTACAGAGTGAGTTCCAGGACAGGCACCAAAACAACACAGAGAAACCCTGTCTCTAAAAACCAAAAAACAAAACAAAACAAAAACCCAGAGCCAGATATCAGGGTAAAAGTTGAAAGATCAGAGAAGCAGAGTAAGCCACCTCTTAACTCACCAACTCCTCAGCCTGAAAAGACCCGAGTTCCTGTCTCCTCCTCCCACCTTATAGTCCTTTCTCTGCCATATCACTTCCTGTCTCAACCTTCCTAGTGCTGGGATTAAAGGTGTGTGCTCCCAAGTGCTGGCGTTAAAGGTGTGGGCCACCCTGCCTGTCTGTTTCTCTTTTAGACTGGATTAATCTTGCGTAGCCCAGCACGGCCTTGAACTCACAGAGATCCTAACAGATCTCTGCCTCTGTCTCCAGTGTTAGGATTAAAGGCGTGTGCCACCACTACCTGACCTCTATGGCTAACTCTGTGGCTAGCTCTGTCCTCTGATCTTCAGGCAAGCTTTATTTCTTAGATTACAAGCAATATATCACCACACCACACCCTCCTGTAAGTGGAGGAGACAGAGGGCCGGTCTACAGCCAGCTCCACCGGAAGTGAAGTACATGCTCTTGAAGTGAGTTTAGAGATGGCTGATAACCGTCTGTCTTTAAAAGGGAAGCATCATATGATTTAAAGTGAAAGGAAAAGAAAAAAACAGGAAGAGAAGTAGATATGTCAAGGTGTGTCTCAGTTGTTTGTTTAATTATAAGAATTCAAGCATAAACTGAGACGAGAGCGGCATGTCAAGCCCTGGGGCCGTTTTCAAATGCTCGTGGTGGATTTGTTACAACTCTCTGAACTCCCTTACTCCAGCATTATATGGGGTGGCACAGTTGTCCTTCAGAGTTCAGCCTCCTCCCCTGCAAATACCAACTCCACAGATGTTCAAGCCCCTTATGGAAATGATGTAGTATTGACATAGGATGTGCACTGTCTTCCATATACTTTTCATTATTTGATTTGGAGACAGGTTCTCACTATGTAACCCAGGTTGGCTTTGGACTCTTTCTCCTTTTTAGAATACTTTTCTTTTTTCTTTGACATTTTATACATGTATACAATATATTTTAATCATGCCCATTTCAACTTCCCACTTCCCCCAGGCCACCCGACACATCTCCTCCAATTTCCCAGACCCCCCACCAATCCCCTTCAATTCCCCAGACCCCCCACTAATCCCCTCCCATTCCCCTGACCCCACAACAGATACCCTCCAATTCCCCAGACCACTTAAGACATTCCCTCCCATTTGCTCAGACTCCCCAACACATCTCCTCTCATTCCCCAGATCTCCCACTCTCCAGACCCCCCAACAGATGCCCTCCCACTCTCCAGACCCCCCAACAGATGCCCTCCTGTTCTCCCTGAACTCCCTACATATCGCCTTCCCATCTTCATGCCCTCTTCTTTCTTTTTAATACCAAATCTAGTTAGCTCCCTCCCTTCTGCTCTCTCTCCCCCTCCCTTCCTCTATTCCTCTATCCCTCCATCCCCCATTCTCCTTATCGTTTAGATGGTGTAATGTTCTTTCTCCCAGGGCTGCTCTTAAACCCACTGATACTGACAAATCCATACTGAGCCAGAGATGATATTTGTAAGATTTAAATGTCATCTTAGGGTGATAAGGACATAGTCACTGTGTGTAGTGTAGCACCCCCAGTGGTGAATCCCGTGTGTCAGGGTGCGGGAAAGTCAGATGCCCACAAGAGAGTGGGACTACTGACCAGAACAGCTGCAAAAATGCCGTCTGTGAGGTAACAGGTAATGTTGATCCCGCCGGGATCTTAAGCCAAATTTGAAGCAAGCTTTATTAAATATTGGCCAAGACAATGGATACTGTCCAGGTCCACACTCAGGATTCCCAGAGCATAGCACCAAATTACATTAGTCAGAGGCTTATAAAGGCAAACCCACGAGGCTACATGCTCCCCACCTTCATCCAAACAGGGGCAAGCACGTGTCTTGATGGGCTTCCTGCCTGTACACCTCCTACCTTTGGGTGATCAAGCACATCCCATACAGTGGAGGCAACCAAGCTTGTTTAAAGAAGAGAAAACATGTGGCTTGTCACCTGACATGACCAACAGGCCCCAGCATTCCAGGAAGTTGTCTGTCCTTGGGCAAGTGGGGCTTACAAGTTAGAGGCTCTTCTGTATATTATTTGCCTGAGGCATCAAGCCCACATTCTCAGCTAATGGACTTGAGTAGTGGTGTGGTAATAACTTAGTGTGTGTGGTAATAACTTACCCTACTGACTAGCTCTGTTTGCAGAATGTTGCTTCCTTCCTGTGTATACAAGTGTGTATGCAGGAAGCACCATGGCTATGAGCTCCCCACCATTTGTAGTAAGAAAAAAAATTACTCTCTGGGGTGTGGGAAGCTTCAGAGTATGGCTGGTCTAGTCTCTCTCTCTCTCTCTCTCTCTCTCTCTCTCTCTCTCTCTCTCTCTCTCTCTCACACACACACACACACACACACACACACACACACACACACCCCTACTCCCAGCAACAGAACCCAGCAAGAGAAGGGAATCACACTGTGGGTTTATACTCCTGACACATGACAGCATTTGCTTTGGGTTGATCTTGGGTCTCATGTATTGATGCATTCCCAGTTTCTGAACTTATATAGAATAAATAAATGGTCATGTATCTATAGTACAGAGACACAGAAAACTATCATAGAAGCCAGGGCACCAACTCTGTCATCATGTACGATTTTAAGCAGTACTAAGTAATTAAGTAATACTAAGTACTAAGTAATACTAAGTAACTAAGAATTACTCTCTTGCATAATGGCACAGAATTATTCATTTAAAATGGCAAATGTTACCAATGTTTTCCACAATAGAATTTTACTATTTATTTGTTGAGACAGGCTCTCACTATGTAGCCCCAACTGGCCTGGAACTTATATGTAGACCAGACTGGCTGTGAACTCACAGAGATCTGCCTGCTTTTGCCTCCCAAGCACTGGGATTAAAGGCATGTGCCACCACACTTTGCAAATAATGCATACACATATAGATTACATTTCATTTTTAGCTCACACAAACACGAAGAAGGCCTCATATTTGAAGAGAGGAAAGGCCACTAACTGGCACCTTCCCCAGGACCCTTAAATACTGAGAGACACTGGTGGAGGTTTCTGCCTGTCTGGAGCTTCCTGACAAGTAGGAGGGGCGTGTGGGACATCACTCGTGCACACATCGCTTGTAATGTGGCCTTGGGCCATGGAAAGTATGAGAAAGAAGGAATAATAGGACCTTGAAGGTTTGAAAGGTGGGGCACGGAACTTGTATTGGAGGCTAGCGCAGAAAGACGTCCCTGAGGGAGTGATGGTGGAGCTGATGTTTGAATGATGAGCAGGCATCCATAACACACAGGGTATCACTGACCCCATTTCTCCCAGACTCTCTTTCCCAGTGGCAGGAATCACGTACTGCTCAGCTGTCCGCCCAGCCTGGAGGTTGGGCACAAAGTGACCCCCTCAGTCCCGGATGAATAGAGAAAATTCCAAGTAGAGATTCTCACCCCACATTTGTTCCAAGGATGTCTGGGGGACCTGATGGCCCACCTGTTTTCACATTGTATCACCATTGCTAATGTTTGCATTTAGCTGACTTTACAAAGAAAACATCACTGTAAGCTTTACAGACTCAGGAAGAGCTTTCCAATTTAGTCAGAGAATGGATCCTTTCTATGCAATGAGCTAAATCTGTTGTTTCTCTCATTGTCTCATTGTCTTTCTTCTCATCTACATTTCTAGATCCACTCCCCGATTTGTATGTTCTAGACAGGATAGGTTGAAGAGAAAGGCTTACTAGCCAATGGGAACACAGCATTCTCTTTCGTTTAGATGCACACCATTTGACAGTGGATAGTCCCCAGATAAGAGAGGGCAGTTGATTCCCACGTCTCCTGAGGAAACCTCAGGGGTGTGGACTGAGACCATAATGGCACCTGTCATGCCAGTGCCCAAGAGCCTGTGGAAGAAGGCTGTCACGAGTTCAAGGCCAGCCAGAGTGGAGATGGGGCTAGCATCAGCCTTGGGTGTATGTCAGCTTTATGACGGGAGAAGTGAGGGAGCCATGGGTCTGTGTGATAGGCTACATGTAGAGGAAGTTATCTAGGACATTTATTTATGCTGGCCAAATACAAATTGTATAGACATACATTCATTCACATATGTGTGTGCAGATGTAAACACACACACACACACACACACACACACACACCACTCATATAACTTTTACATGTTTTTTGTACTCCTGTAGTGGTTAGCTAGTTTTCTGTTGTTGTAAGGAAGCACTGACCAAAACCGACTTGGAGAGGGAACAGGTTCAATAGGAAGTGAAGCCGTGGCCACCGAGCATCACCGCTTACTGGCTTGTTTGCCATGGCTCACTCAGCCACCTGTCTTGTCTAACCCAGACCCACCTGCCCGTGAGTAGCACCGCCCAGACGCCCACACAGGACTGGCCCACATGCCCACACAGGACTGGGCCTTCCTCCTTCATTCAGCAGTGAAGGTTAAGGCCAGGCTAGCAGAGGAATACTTTTGAACTTATTTAAAAACAAGCATCACTTGGGCCATAAAGGGAAAAGTGAATGAGAAAAGTATAATAATAATGGTACTTCTATTACAGTGTTATAATCCTCGATAATTACTCTTGTATATGTTATTTGTTGTTGTTGTAGGAAAAGCCATTGACGAAATCTCTACAGCGTGGAGAAGACCCCCAGTTTGATCAGGTATGTGACATCAGCTGCTTCGCGTGTTGTGTGCTTTCTGTTTATTTCAAAGTGCACAGGGCCGGGGCTGGGGATGGATTCAGCGGCAGAGGGCTTGCCCAGTGTGAGCCAGGCCCTGGTGTCTGACACAGCCTAGGGTGGGGAGGAGGAGCCACAAGGAAAAGAAAGAAAGAAGCAGGGAGGCTGGGGGAGGGGGGAGCGGCAGGGTGGGGGGGGGGGGGGGTGCTCACCGCTATGCCGGAAAAGCCATCAGTGTGTGGTTGTGATACCCTCGGGGTCTGGAGAGGCTAAGAGGTCTGGGTTGTGATACCCTCGTGGTCTGGAGGCTAAGAGGACCTGGGTTTGGTTCCCAGCACCCACATGACAGCTGACAACCAGCTCCTGGGGATGCGACAGTGTTTTCTGGCCTCTGAAGTCCCTGTGTGACAGAGAGGCTGCACACACATCAAGCAAAATGCTTACACATAAAATAAAAGCCTAATGAAGCTCAAAATACCTTGCACCCTGGGCATCTCCAGCTGGGTGTTAGAGACATTCAGGAGACGCCCTGCGATTTGAATTAAGTTCCAGAAGAATATAAGTAGGCCCTCGGTGGTTTGTTTTTCCCTAGAAACTTAGAGGCCAAGCAAAGATGGCTTTCAAGGAACTCCACTGAAAAACCAGCTCCCTCTGAGTTAGCTGCAGTCTGTGATGACCGGCTCTCTGTGCTAGAGCTTCTTTACGGTTTCATCCGGTTATTTCCAGGCCTGCCAGACTACATGGCACACATCTGGAGCCCCAGCCCCTGCAAGGCAGAGGCAAGAGGATGTAAGCAGGAGGCAAGCTTGAGCTACAGAATAAAACCCAGCTGGAGGCAAGCCTGAGCTACAGAGTAAAATGTAGCCATTAAATGAAAAGAGAGATGTGGATACAGGCAGTAGAGTGCTTGCCTAGCATGTCTTGGATTTGATCCTCAGTTCCGGAAGAGAAATTGGGGGGTGGTGGGGGGATGAATTGACAATTCTGAAAGAGAAAAATTGCCTCAACAATCATTATAAAAACATGGAACCTTAGGCTCCAATGGAAAAATAGTAAATTTAAAAAATTATTTTAAAAAAAAAAAGCAAAGAAAGTCAACATTAGGTAAGGACATCAACATCCAACACCATGTACTGAGCAAGTGACTTCAGAAGGGAGACCCTGGCCTTGTCACCTCAGAGAACAAGGCGTAGCAGGACATTGGAAGAGGCTGGATGGGTGTCATGGTGCTACCCAGACTTCAGGAGTATATGACATACAGAACTAAGTGTCTTCAGACCCTTTAGCAGGTGCCTGTATTTGAGCCAAATAGTTCTTACTGCTCTATGGCCTACGACCCTCTCGGGGTTTTATGGTCTGGGGACCATGCAGAAGGAGCACACTTTCTGTAGAGTCATGTTTGCAGCGTTAGGGGAGACACCCCAGGTTTCACAAGTCTGCGGTATTGCAGCCACAAGCACTACAGAGATATAATCTCAGTCCCAGGCTGGTGCCCAGCCTCCTGAGCTGCTGGGACCCGGGCTTGGCTCTGGAGCTGGCAGACTTGGCTGTTTACCTGGACTCCAATGAGATGGAGAGTGGACCCCACCCCTCTGCCCCGTGGTGTCAGTTGTGGTTGTTACCAGGACTCGATTGGTCAGAGTCGCTTAGTGAACGTGTCCATGTGCTTGGTGTTGCCATTTCATGAGTGGTAGGTCTGGGCTCTTCCTGCTCCCGTCACTGTGTTTCACTTGACATGATTTTTCATTTCATTTCTTAGTCTTAGTCTCTTTATCCCCCGTCACCACCATTTCTTGGGGAAAATTTTTCTCTAGCTGAATGTTATCTCCTTCCTTACTCTCTAAATTCTTCTAAATTAACACTGCGGTGAGTACTTATCCCAAATCATCCAGCTTAATTACAGTTCGTTTTTTCATTCAGGTATTTCATTCAACATTGTAGAAACACAACACCATTTGGAGTTAGACAGACCTGGGCTTACATCACAACCTCCGCACGGAATTCACTAGATCATGTCACCTTATGACACAAACTGTGGCCTGTGGACCTGTGTTAGGAACATCGCCTGGCTGCCCTGGAGCTACAGACTTCGCAGCTCAAAAAGAACCCCAGGGGGCCCATGCTGCCGGGTCTGTGCTCTGAAGAGGGCTAATGAAAGGCTGGGGGGTTAAAGAGGTTTTTGAGGAGTTGTAGACGGATAAGACATATTTTTCCATCCCAGAAGAAGGCTGCTGACCAGGTCATCACCAGCAAGCACCCAGGCACATGCTGGCACACATGGGCTACAGAAAAACACACACAGGCAGGCTGCCTAAGGCTGACTCTGCCCTCAAGGCCGTGTTCACACAGAAGCCACACAAAAGTGGCACTCTGCCAAAAATAGTTATGGAGCAGATTACGTCACTGTTGATTTGGGTCCCCAGACATCTGGTATCAGCCATTTTTTGCTAACGTAGAGCCACCCCGGGCCACGTCCAGTGTCAGCTAACTTGTACTGGATATCCATATCTGCGCCATATTGTCTAAACATAAACTGGCTCCTACAGCCTTCTGTTCCCTATACACATATGCACTGAAAGCTTGGGAAGGCCCATTCTGTACCACTGCTATCTGTAAAGATGCTTTAAGTATCAACCAATAGGAAGATGGTCACCCAGAACCATAAGACATGGAGCATTGCCCCTGATCTAGCCATAGCCCAGAGCAACACTGGCCCTTTCCATGTAGAAGAGTCATCACCTGAAGCTTTCTGGTCAGTTTCTTCACATCTATGACCAGGATTCTTCAGCATTGCCATCAGCAATCTAAAATGGTTTTAAGAGACCGAAAAGGTGTAGGAAGGTCCCTGGACTTAAGAATCACATGAGTTCCGGAAAAGGAAATGTTCCAAGTTTCCTACAGTCTACATATGTTAGGAAAGAACTTAGCCTGCACAGGTTGGGGGCTAAGATGTGGAAGACCCCAGTGCCTGTGGGATGGGGCTTAAGTCTTCACGTGTCAGTATCAAAATGGCCTAAGTGAAAAGCCTCACGTGACCACCGGGAGGCTGTGTTGTGGAGGTGCAATGGGAGACCTTTGAAGAACAGGTATTGGGGAGCTTGGAATTGATGATGATTAGACATGAACTAAAGCAGAGGCAAGGAGACCATACACAGGATGGTTACTACTAACATTATTCAAGAATAATCAATATTGATGGAAGAACGAGAGACAGAAGAACCCAATGCAAACCAGCTTTTGGAAGTAATTTCCTCTTAGTTACAGAGTACCTGGAATACGCTAGCTGTGTGTGATGGCTAATCTTGGCTGTCAGCCTCACACACTTGGGACGAGCAAACCTCAGCTGAAGAATCACCTCCACCAGAATGCCATGTGGGCCTGCCTGTGGGCATTTTCTTAATTGCTAACTGACATGAGAGGCCAGCCCACTCTGGGTGGTACTACCCCTGGGCAGGTGGACTGTATAAGAAGGGTTGCTGAGCAAGCCAGTAATAACGCTCCTCTATGGTCTCTACGCATGCTTCCGGGGGTGTGCCATGAGTGCCCGCCTTGGCTTTCCTTAATGGTGGACTGTGAGCTAGGAGCCAGATAAACCCTTCCCTCCACAGACTGGTTATGGTCAGGGTTTATCACAGCAACAGAACACCTAGGACCCCGTGCATGTGTACAGATACCATAGAGGTCCTAGCCTCAAGAAACTCAAGACTTATGCTTAGACGTCCACCACAGGAAAGCTAGAGGTACATGTCTAAGTTATCCGGAAGGTCAGAGATGAGAGTAGCGGATGAGTGTCACCGTGAGTTGTCAAAGCACGTGACTTCATCATCTAGATGAAGAAGATGGGCCGAGGAGGGACCCATGGATACAGCTGTCGAAGGGAGAGAGAGGAAGTCACTGCAGTGGGAAGCGGGGAGGAGGCTCTGTTGCAGTGGGTCGCGGGAGTCACACCAGAGGAGCCTGGACTGGGTTCTGTGGATTAGGATTATCAAGCAGAGGGAAACTGTTTATGGGGCGAGCAGTGGGAAAGGCTGTAAGTCAGTTTTAGGTCAGGGGTGGGAGAATCTAGAGAAATGACAGGACAATTCCTTTGTATGGTCACTCAACACAGATCTGAAAGGGAGAGGGAAGGAATGAAGGAGAGCATCATAGTTTATGTTCACACAAGGTTCAGATTTAAAGTGCTGGAAGCTGACTGGGATGGGGCAGCATCACAGAGCTCTAGAGGGGAAAAACCTTTCCAGGAAAAACACACCAAAGAACAGAGTGCCAGGAACTATGGGGGGGAAAGCCTAAGAAGATGCACTGTCCAGTGCACAGTCAAGGATATCGGGGGCAATAATCATAATAAAGGGACATTGGGGGTACAGAAAGAGCAAAGGGGTAGATTGGATTTAAGAGCTCAAGGGAAGTTGGATGTGAGGGAAATCTTGGCTGCAGGGACTGTTCATCAGTGTATTAAACATATGTTCTTGCTGAGGGTGGTGGCGCACGCCTTCAATCCCAGCCCCTGGGAGGCAGAGGCAGGAGGATCTTAGTGAGTTCAAGCCAGCCTGGTCTACAAATTGAGTTCCAGGACAGCCAGGGCTATTACACAGAGAAACTCTGTCTCGAAAAAAAACAAAACAAACAAACAAACAAACAAAAAACCAAAAAAAAAAAAAAAAGAAAGAAAAGAAAAGAAAACCAGAACATATGTTCTTGAGACAGGCCCTTCTATGTGGCCTCGGCTCACCTCTAATTCCCCTCTGACTCCCATCCTTTCGCAAATGCTGGGATTCCAGGTGTGCACCTCTATGCACAGCTGTTGAACACTTTGCAAGGTTGAAAAATCCATGTTAAGTGGTCTGAGGGCCTTGATCGCACACCTAAGCTTTTGCCCCTCATTGTGATTGGCAACACCTAAGGAGCAGCATGCCAGAGCAGGACCATGGCACCTCTCGTGGGCTCTGCTTTGTGATATGTGGAGAATGTGCTGTGACCTGTGGACTAGCTATTTTACCTTCAAGCACCTTTCTTCTGTTATCAGATTTAACAGGCATCCTTCTTCTGTTTGTTTTAAAAGATGTGGCTTTAAAAAAAATCATTGTATGTGTATGCATGTGTGCCTGAGTGTGTACAATAATGCCATGCCTGTGCAGGAGCCCAGGGATTCCAGAAGAGACAGAACTTGGAGTTACACGTGGTTGTGAGCTGCAGAATGTGGGTACTGGGAGCCCAACTCAGAGCCTCTGGGAGACAGCAGCAGAGCTGCTGAATCTCCTCTCTAGCCCCTCCAGACATCCTCTTTTTAAGTTTAACACCCCAGGCATGTGATTTCTTGATTTTGCAATAAAACAGCAGCTGATGAGGATGGACCTGGGTGAGTGGCAATCAAACGCAGTTAGAAGAGAAATGGATGCCAGTGTTCAGAAATGTCCCTTCACTGGGGGTGGGGCGGGGAGGGGAATCTCAGCACTTTCCTAGCAGAAGGGGCTAGACACATGCGCAAACGTGACAGTTGATGAAGAATCACTCACTATTCTTGTGAGCACCTCCCAGCTGTGCACACCTGTTTTCTCTGACCTTAGCTTTTAGACCTTAGCTGTTGCCTGGGTGTTGTCTAACAGTGGAAAACAAAACTGAAATGGCGCCTGAATGACCCTCACACAAAATACTTAAAACTGGGGTGGGTTCAGATTCCTGATTTTTACGTACATGTAGAGGGATGGGACCTAAGTCAAGTATGCAATCTGTGTATATAGCATATACACTTGTAACACATAGCCTCAAGGTGATTTGATGCAAAGAAATGTAAATAATTTTATGCATTAGTAATTCAGATTTGTAGCATTTTTTCCACGTGAGGTGTCAAATGCCAGCACTTTACAATGTTCAGATTTGGGGGCTTCAGAAGCATTTGATTTATAATTCAGATTTTGTATTCTCTGTGATATTTCACTAATTGGACTACCCCACCACCAACAACAACTTAGTGCTTGGAGCAGCCTCTGTTGGGGAGTGGAAGGCATTTCCTCTTTATCTCTTATTGCTCCCCAAAAGAGCTTTGGCCAGAGCATCAGGTGAGAGTGCAGACATCAGAAGCAGACCGTAGTTGTCATAGTTGAATTGTCTCACTGTGCTCTGCGTATAAGGATGAGAGAAAGCGCTGGCGGCTAACTGGGACAGGGCAGCACCGTGGGGCCCTGAGAGCTGGTGCTTGGACAGGTAAGCTAAGGCTCTCCCCACTGCAGTTGCCCCTAAAATGCATTTGATTAGCTCTGGTGGATAAAATTCTGCTCTCAGCTTTAGTCATTCAGCCAATAGTCTCATCAGGATCATTTAAATTGTATCCATTAGCATATAAAGTAGCAAGTTTTTTCTTTGTTTGTTTTTGTTTTTGTTTTTTTTTGGTTTTTCAAGACAGGGCTTCTCTGTGTAGCTTTGCACCTTTCCTGGAACTTGCTTTGGAGACCAGGCTGGCCTCGAACTCACAGAGATCCGAGTGCTGGGATCAAAGGCGTGCGCCACCACCGCCCGGCTAGTAGCAAGCTTTTTATAGCATTTTCATACATGCATACTTTTGGTTGGTTCTCCCTACTCTGTTTCCCTGGCCCCCATTACCACTGTATTCTCCCACCCAGTGTTCCCCCTTCCCTTTCATACCAGACGCCTTCTGTTATCCTCCTCACCCTGTCCCTGAAAGCCCATTTTTCCCCGGTATAGACCCCTTTCTACTTTCTCAGCCTCCACCTGCACTCACTTCCACATGAATGCATATATATAAAATTTCAAGCTGGGTCCACACATGAGAGAGAACATGCAGTATTGGTCATTCGAAGCCTAGGTTGCCTTGGTCACTATAGTACCTTCCAGTTCCATCCATTTCCCTGCAAGTTCCATGATTTCATTTTTCTTCATGACTGAATGAAATCCATTGTGTATATGGACTGCATTTCCATTACTCATTCATCCACTGATGGACACCTGAGGTGCTTTGACCTCCCTAACTCTGAGGTAGCATAGAGAGCGTTTTGGGTTTATGATAGCTGGGTCATATGGTAGTTGTAGTTTCCATTTTTAAAATGTTTTCTTTTTTATTAATTGTTTTCATTTATTTTTACATACCAATTACAGTTTCCCCTCCCTCCTCTCTTCCCAATCCCTCCCCCTATCTCCTATTCTTAATTAATGCTATATAATAATTGGTTTCATAACAACCTTTTCATACATGTACATAATGTATCTAATCACATTTACCTACCATTACCTACTCATGTTAATCCTTTCCTCTTCCCAACTGGCTTCTTTCTCTCTCTCTCTCTGTGTGTGTGTGTGTGTGTGTGTGTGTGTGTGTGTGTGTGTGTGTCTGTCTGTCTGTCTGTCTGTCTGTCTGTCTGTCTGAGAGAGACAGGGAGAGAAAGAGGGAGAGGAGGAGGAAGGAGAGGAAGAGGAGGGGAAGAGAGGGAGGAGGAAGAGAAGGAAAGGGAGGCAGAAAAGAAGGAGAGAGCGGGTAAGAGACTCAGGACTTCGATTAGGGCTAGTTACAGAAGTGTGGCATGCTGAAGGGGAGGTGTTTACAGGAGCATGGGCACCTTACCAGAGGTTATTCCACTGAAGAAGAATGTTTCTCCCACTGCCTTGGGGATTGCCTCTATGACATGTCCCTTCTATGACATGCTGATTTTAGTTTTTGAGAGGCCTCCACACTGATTTCCACAGGGATGACCAGTTTCCATTCCTCACACCTGGAAGCGTTCTTTTCTCCCCACATCCTCTCCTCCTTCACTGTCCTGTCGACAGCCACCCTGACTGGAGCGTGGTGGCAGCTCTGAGTAGTTTCAATTTGCATTTCCTCAAGACCTGAGGATGTTGAACACTTAAAAAAAAATCTTTCACAGATTCATACGTATATGTCGTCTATTTTGATTCTAGCCCCCAGGATTCTTCCTTCCTTCCATCCCATCCTCACTGAGCCCTTCCCTCCCGACAAGTCCCCTTCCTGGATTCATGTCTGACTGTGTCTGTCTGTCTGTGGCATGCATGAACTTGATTGGAGTGTCATTTACTCTAGCAAGGACAACTACACCCCCAAGGCCTGGGACCCTCCCTGCCAGCAGCCACTAAGGGCCTACAGCTCTTTGGAGAGATGTTGTTGGCCTTCACAATCCCCTCCCCTGCCCCTGATAGAACGGTGTCAAGGGCAGATAACCACTCCAGCTGTGAGGTGAACACTTTTAAAAACATTCACTGCCCATCTGGTTTCCTTCCCCTGTGAACTGTCAACTGAGTTCATTGGCTTATTGACTGGTGGGCAGTTTTGAGGCTCAGGTATTGAATGTTTGTGCCTCTTTGTGTGATCTAGATAGTAACCCTTGTCTGAGGGGTAGTTAATAGTTGCTCACCTTCTCCATAGTTTCCCTTTTTTGTGCAAAAATCAGATGTACTTTACATCTGGACTTTTGCTTCAGTATTTGGGAAGGACGAAACTGACCTTCTAGAACGTTTACTATATGCCCTGCATTTTATGGCCTCTCGTTTTTGTCCCCATTAAAACCCAGTGAGATTGCGTATTCCCAGCCTAGATTTACGACTCTGCTTCAGAGAAATGGTGCCAGGCCATAGAGCTGTAATGTGAAGCCAAGACCTTCTGAGCTTCTCAGTGCCCTCGGGAAATTATGAAAATGTGCCAAGTGAAGGATCAGTCACCTCCTGCTGGGTTCTGAAGACATTCAGTCACAAGCGTTTGCCGTGCAGTATGGCTTGGCTTACTTTGCTTGTGTTATTCAATGCTGTAATTTCCAGATAACTTACTCAGACATTCTGAGTAACTTCTTTTTAGGCGTTCTTACAGGTGTTGTCTGCGTCCTGTACTGTTAGGCACCTTATGTTGTTAATACGCGAAAAAATACCTCTTAGTAACAGGAAACTCATGTATCCATACACTAGAGTTGAGACAGCATTGTGGGCACTTATGGTTTTCTTTAAAAGGAAACATGAAATTGCGGGTTTCAACATTCGTTGTAATTCTACAATGCAGTGAACGTCTATTTAAAATATGTAAGTGATGGAGAGGCTGGAGAGACAACTCAGTGATTAAGAGCACTGGCTGGCCTTGCAGAGGACCTGAGTTCAGTTCCCAGAACTCACATCTGGTGGCTCACAACTGCCTGTAACTCCAGCTCCAGGAGATCTGATGCCCTCTTCTGGCCTCTGTGGGTACTGCATGCACATGGTGTATATACATGCATGGAGGCAAACATACATAAAGTACAAAAAATTACTAAGTCTTTAAAAATGTATAAATGAAAATCAAAAATCAATTAGGAATAAAAATAACCGATGTTGAATATATACATTATTAGTGTTATTTGGTATTTCTGAAATTACTCATGTAAACCAAGATGTTAAAAATGAAAAAAAAAAATGATTACTAATCTTCCCCAAAAAGGTACTGAATTAAGTCTTTAAGCCTGTTACCTCTTAAAAGGACTATAATTAAACAGTAGTGCAGTGTATGATCAAGTCAAATGAACTGCATATGCAACTATTTTACAATGTCAGTATTTTACAGAATTTACACAGTAGGTACCCTGACCCCCAGTGTTGCTTGGCACTTGAACTCATTTGCAAAACTGAGCCATCACTGAAGTGACTTAAATTGTGCTTAAGTGCACCACTCATGACAAATCTGTCTTATTACTATAAAATACGGAGTGACCTCATGAAGTAAGTATTCAAGCGCTTATGTGCGAAGCTCCCCTCTTTGCATTCAGCAAGGATAATGAAATGTTTCAGAAAAGCCACCCTCTTCACTGCCCCATAATGGACAGTCTCTTTTAGCCTATTTACACATAAAAAGCCAAAGCAAATATTAGAACATTTGCAAAGTTCATTTAGTCCTCTTCTATGCACTCCCAGAGAGAAAACACCCTTTGAAATGAGCCTGTGATTCCATATACTCCGTCTCCACCTGCTGCCCAGTCTCTGGCCCATCGATGGTGGAGGAGCATGATTATTCAGAGGCAACAAGGACATCCTTGTGCCCAGCCTGCCCGCCTTCAGCAGCAGGACAGAGCTGGAATTCATGTGGCCATTGGCTCCACTTCCCAGAAAAGGAGGAGTCGAGTAACCAAACAGCCAGCGAGACCTTCCTCCCTTCCTGGGCTTTGAGAGCCAGGCCTCTGCAGGTTCCTCCCTTCCTTCTTGAAAGCCTGGCTCCTGAAGAACAGTGACAGAGAAAAAGGCATATCCGTCCCCCTGCTGTCCTGTCATCCCCTCTGAGGTGCTGGAAAGTGCCAGCAGATGCTTTTGAACTGAGGCAGGCTTTGTGGGGACCGGTTCTATTAGTAGCTGGGGTTGGCAGGATCCTGTGGGCGCCCTCTCCTGAGACTGTGGGGGTCTTAGCTTGCTTCTTTGTTGCCGTGATAAAGACCATCATCAAAGCAACTTGAGGAGAAAAGGGTTATGTGGCTGACACATCTGGATCACGGTTCATTATTGAGGGAAGCCGAGGCAGGAACCTGGAGGCAGGAGCTGACGCAGAGGCTATGGGGGAGCGCTGCTCACTGGCTGACTCCTTGTGGTTTGCGCAGCCTACTTTAATATAGAACCCAAGACCACTAGCCCAGGGGTAACTCTGCCCATAGTGGGTTGGATCCTCCTACGTCAATCACTAATCTATAAAATGCCCCACAAACTAGCCCACAGGCTAATCTAGTAGAAGCGATTTCTCAATTGAAGCTCCATCTTCCCAAATGACCATTCTTATATCAAGTTAGCAAAACAATAATAATAATTAATTAATTAAATCAAAACTTAAAAACACTAAGTAGCACAGATTGTACCCAAGCGAAGCAACTGAGTACAGTGAGCTCCACACAGAGATGTTTGGGAACGAGATGTGATCCTGTCTCATACATAGGTTTGTAGCAATAAGAGACTGTGATATCCTACACAAGATTGGTTTTATCATTGTTCTCTCTCTCTCTCTCTCTCTGTTTTTCCAGACAAAGTTTCTCTGTGTAGCCCTGGATATCTTGGAACTCACTCTGTAGACCAGGCTGGCCTCAAACTCAGAGATCCACCAGCCTCTATCTCCTGAGTACTAGGACTAAAGGCGTGCGTGCACCACCATACCCAGCTAAATTTTACTTACTTTTAAAATGTTGTGTATAAATATTTATTTGCATGTGTGTATGTGCACTACATGTGACCAGTGCCCACAGAGGTTAGAAGAGAGAGTCAGATCCCCTGGAATGAGTGTTGCTTACAAATAGTTGTGAGCCGCTTGGTAGTTGCTGGGAATCAAACCCAGGTCCTGTATAAGAGCAGCCAGTGCTCTTAACTGCTGAGGCATCTCTGCAGCCTCAAATGTGCTTTTAATAAGCTTTTTTTTTAATGGTCTGTGGTCTATACAAAAGTTGCACAGACAGCACAACATGGCTGCCTTCCTCTGCTGCTAACAACACAACATGGCCGCCTTCCTCTGCTGCTAGACATGGCCGCCTTCCTCTGCTGCTAACAGCACAACATGGCCGCCTTCCTCTGCTGCTAGACATGGCCGCCTTCCTCTGCTGCAAACAGCACAACATGGCCACCTTCTTCTGCTGCTAACAGCACAACATGGCCGCCTTCCTCGGCTGCTAAAGTCTCATATTCCCATGGCACATTTGTTGGAGGGAACCAGCATGGGCATATTATTACCAACCAACATATATGCCTTATTTATAGTTCATTGACTTTCCCTGATCCCTCTTTACTGTTCCAGGATACCATCTAGAATAGAAACCATGCTCCAGCCAATGTCCGTGTCTCCTTGGTCCTCCCCAGATCAGTTTTAAATACTGAAATAGCAAGTGCATTTGGAACTGTATTATAAATCAGATGATTGAGACCATTACCCTACCTTAGGGACTATGAATTCTGGTCCATTTTATCTCTGTGGGAAAATCTACTTTATCTCCCAAATCAAAGTATTTTGTTTTTTAAATCATTACTTATATTTTACTGGATTAGGGATTGAACCCAGGGCACACTACCACTGAGTTAAAGTATGGCCCCCATTTAAAGCATATTAGTCAGTAGCAATTTGGAGAAATTCCCTTTCATTACTTTTTTAAAATTTATTTATTTTTAAATTATGTGTATGAGTGTTTGCCTGCATGTGTGTATATGAAATCATATGTGTGCAGTGCTGGTGGAGGCCAGAAGAGTGCATAAGATCCCATGAACTGGAGTTACAGGTTGCTTTGACCTGACATGTAGGTACTGGGAACCAAACCCAATCCTCTGCAAGAGTAGCAACTGCTCTTAACTGCTGAGCTATTTCTCCAGACTCAAATATTCTTTCCCTTTTGTAGGGGATGTTAGAGACAGGCTTTCTCTGTGTAACAGCTCTGGATGTCTTGGAACTCACTCTGTAGACTAGGCTGGCCTCCAACTCATAGAGATCTGCCTGCTGGTGTTAAAGGTGTGCACCACAAACAACCAGTCAAAATTTTCTTTCTTTTTTTTTTAGTTAACTTATTTTTTAAATTTTATGTGCATTGGTGTTTTGTCATGGGTGTTGGGTTCCCTGGAACTGTAGTTACAAATAGTTGTAAGCTGCCATGTGGATTCTGAGGATTGAAACAGGGTCCTCCCAAAGAGCAGTCAGTGCTCTTAACCACTGAGCCATCTCTCCAGCCCCCAAATATTCCTTCTTATGTTGGAATAACTTTAGCAAAAACTAGGAGATCTTTCTCATGACTTGCTTTCTTCCAAACAGTTACTGTTATATGGACAGTCATATCAGGAAAATGTATTATGGCTGTGGGCATAACCAGGGTGAATAAAGGTCACTTTTGGTTTTTTCAAATGAATAGATTCGTTTCAGTTTGGAAAGGCTGATAACCAGATTCACAGTAGGGCCCTGGTCCCTGTTTTTTGGGTAACTGTTGTCTTGCTTGCTGACCTTGACCTTGATATCCTCCCTATACTAATTCCCTGCCAGGTTCTACCCCCCTGAATGCTTAAGGGAAGTTCCTTGTCTGAGTATCCTGCATATTGGGCGTTAACAGCTTAGATGCAAGATTGTAAAACATCAGAAGCTAACTTCTGCCCTCAGGGGTTCTCCCATTGTGCTGTAAGCCTGTATTTAAGACCTCCTCCCTCCTTCAATAAAACTCAAAAAAATATATATCAAAGACAAAAGAAAAACAAAAACACCAGGAAACTCCAAAAGAAAAATATTCTAAATACAACATCATATTTATGTTTATTTCTGTTAACCCATGACTCTTGTGTATGTGCTTACAACCGTTGTTATAGAGAAGGAGATTAATGTATTGAATAATATAACCTTAGAGAAAAGCCATGTTTGCTCAGTCTAAAGGTTTTAAAGGGAATGGTGGGGAACTCTGCTCACAAGACAAGCACTTCACTCTAGAAGGAAGTTAGACCTAGCTTGCTTAGCTGAAGATGTAGGTTACTGAGGGTTTCTCAATATATATGTATATTATATATATATATATATATATATATATACTAAATTTTTCCTTTAAAGTAATAAAATTAAATTATTCCTATTCATTGGTACCTGGAGCCTAATTAGGGCATAGCTCAAATGATTGCTTATTGGTAGAAAACATTAATTCTTGTTATCAGGAAGGTTATTTGTTTGGGAGCTTGGTTTACTTATTTCACTTGAGCAATTTAGGATTGAATTATATTGATTTACAATATAGGAACTTTTGTTTGTTTGTTTTGTTTTTCGAGACAGGCTTTCTCTGTATAGCTCTGCACCTTTCCTGGATCTCGCTCTGTAGACCAGGCTGGCCTTGAACTCACAGAGATCCGCCTGGCCTCTGCCTCCTGAATGCTGGAATTAAAGGCGTGCGCCACCGCCGCCCGCTCATATAGGAACTTTTGAAGACCTAAGCAGTACAGTTGTTATGGTAGATGATGATGGTGAATATTGGTGATGGTTTCCTGAAGAACTCGAATGCAGTGAACATCTGAGCCTTGCAATGAAAGGCTCTCAGAGCGACGAGCTGTCTTGAGCCATAGAATTATTATTTTATGAGAACTGTCTGCCCAGAATAGGCTAACTTATGAAAGAAATGACTGGGCATGTGTACGGAAACTTGGCGGTACATACTGCTTATGGTTGATTATTCACGTAACAGCCAGTGTCTCAGGAGCTGGCCTCACCAACAAGCCATCTGATGGCCTACGCTCTCTTTCCCTGAAGGTCATCAGCTCCATGAGTTCCCTCTCTGAGTACTGCCTGCCTTCCATCCTGCGGACGCTGTTTGATTGGTACAAGAGGCAAAATGGCATCGAGGATGAATCGCATGAATACAGACCGAGAACCAGCAATAAGTCAAAAAGGTACTTTCTTTAGGGGTCAGGATTCTGTGTTTCATTCCTGCTTCATGCAGGCCCTCTCTTTCCAATATGCATCAAAATGAGGGTTATGTGGCACCCTGGAGCCCCAGAAAAGGCATGTGGAGTACCCTGTCACTGATATCTCTCACTGGTTGGAAATGCACAGGGCCTTATTTATGTATGTGTTGGGACAGGCTAACACAGGCCCCAGGTCATCATCTTGCTTGCTCCCTTTCTCTACAGTCCCCACTCCCTGAGTCTATACCCAAGATTAGGCCTCTGAAGGCTCAGAAACCCCATCAGACATTTTAGCCTGTTAGCCAGGAAACCCAGAATGCTTAATGAACCATGGTAGAAGGGTCCAGGCTGCAGCAGTCTTGGGGCTGGCTGTCTCTCCGTACCTCAGTGTGAGGGTATAGATGGGGAAGTTAAGTTCATGTCTGTGACTCCTCCTGACAGCTGTCTGGTACTCTATGATCCCTCGTCCCTGTGTATTTGAGAAGTGGAATTCACTGGAGCCATTCAGCAGCTGACAACATTCTTATGGGCTCAAGTTAATGTGTGACTCCCAAATATTAGACAAACATTGCATTCCCTAAGTTTGAAGTTAATATATTATACCTAGGCATCCGAGGAAAGAAGAGAATTATGGATATAAAAAAGGATTAATAGAACTTTTAAAAAACTAATAATCAGATACTGGGCCAGAGGGATGGCTAAGCATCTGAAGTTACGTACTGCTCCTGCAAAGGACCTGAACCACATTAGACATCCCACAGCCACCTGTGTCTTTGGGAATCAGATTCTCCTTCATCTTCTTGGGCACCTGCGCTTACCTACACACATACACATAATTAAACCAAAAATGAATCTTTCAAAAAAAAGAAAGCTTTTAAAAAAAAAAGAGGCTATGTTAAAAGTGGATCTATTTCTCCACATGAATTCATTGTACATCTAAAAAATGTCTTTAAACATAGTAACTTGAAATTCACTACTAAAAATCAGAAAATCAGATGCCCACCGATTTCAAGTGGTTTTGTCTTTTTTTTTTTTCCCTTTTTTTTCCTTTTCCCTTTTTTTTTTTTTTTTTTTTTTTTGAGACAGGGTTTCTCTATGCAGCCCTGGCTGTCCTGGAGCTAGCTCTGTAGACTAGGCTGGCCTTGAACTCACAGAGATCCACCTGCCTCTGCCTCCCAAGTGCTGGGATTAAAGATGAGTACCACCACCCAGCTGTCTTTATTTTTCTTGATAAACCTGATAACTTTGTTTAAAAAAATATTTTTATTTAAGATCTGTAATTTTATCAAATACAGTAGCTTAGTTTTATAAAATGTTTGAGTTTTTATAAGATTCAATAATATTTATCACTTTTTTAAAGAAACAATGGGGCCAGGCAGTGGTGGCACACACCTTTAATCCCAGCGCTCGGGAGGCAGAGGCAGGTAGATCTCTGTGAGTTGGGGGCCAGCCTGGGCTACAGAGTGAGTTCCAGGAAAGGCTCTAAAGCTACACAGAGAAACCCTGTCTCGAAAAGAAACAAAACAAAACAAAACAAAAAACAAAGAAGAAGAAGAAGAAGAAGAAGAAGAAGAAGAAGAAGAAGAAGAAGAAGAAGAAGCAGCAATGGATAACTTTTTCATGCTGAGTAAGTTTTGAAGGAATTTTTAAAAAGAAAATAAACAAAGCCAGAGCCTCACTCTCTAGCTGGGCTAGCCTGGTACACTCAGCAAACCTCCTTTTCCAAGCTCCCAAGTCCTGGGCTTACAGGCATGAGCTGCAGAAATGTCCAGTGGCACTGTCTATATCCTGTAACAGTCGCTGCCGTAAAGTGTGTTCAGAGTTCTCGGTAAATTCTCAGCTCTGCACCAGCTCTCACCACTATCTGACTCCACAGTGTTTCCAGATTCCAAAAATAAAGCCTATCCCCATTATCAGGCTCCCTTTAATCTTTTATTTTGTTTATTTTCTGATTTTTATTTTCTGTACTTACCTGCATGTATGCATGTGGACCACATGTGTGCAGTGCCTGTGGAGGCCGGAAGAGGGCGTCAGATCCCCCAGAACTGGAGTTACAGATGGTTGGGAGCTGCCATGTGGATGCTGGGAACTCTGGTCCTTTGCAAGAGCAGCCAGTGCTCTTACCTGATGAGCCATCAGCCCCTTAGCAGTCTGACTTCAAGAATAGCTTTTTGGTTTTGTTTGTTTGCTTGTTTGTTTTTGAGACAAGGTTTCTCTATGTAACAGCCCTGGCTGTCCTGGAACTCACTCTCTAGACCAGGCTGGCCTTGAACGCAGAGATCTGCCTATCTGCCTCTCAAGTGCTCGGATTAAATGTGTGTACCCCCAACACCTGGCCCAAGAATAACTTTTTAATTTGTTAAAATTTGGATGGGCTGGGGATTTAGCTCAGTGGTAGAGCGCTTGCAAGTGCAAGGCCCTGGGTTTGATCCTCAGCTCCACATACAAAAAAAAAAAAAAAAAAAAAAAAAAAAAATTTGGTGGCAGAATTTCTGTCGTGTGTCTGAAAATGGTTTGCACTAAATTCATGGAGTCACTTCTGTCAGACAATTGGGAGTGCAGAATGGGCGACTCCCTGGGGTTGGGGGTGACTCTCCACAGGGACCCTGCAGCCATCTGTAAGAACTGAACTGAGTGAGTTTGGTCTTTTTTTCCTCAGCCCTGTCAGAATTAGGTTACCAAGACTGGATTCTGTGTGAGCTGATTTCCTGATGAACTGAAAGTGCAGGCGTTTGTTGTTTTTGTTTGTTTGTTTGTTTTTGCTTTTGTTTTTTAAACACTACTGGTTCTTTGCTGGAAAACAGTCAGTTTTGAGGTCAAATGCCCACAGAATTAGAACAGTTAAGTTTACCTCAGTAGTGTTTTAGCTAGGCTTCAACAGTCGATATATATATATAACAAAAAACTGGGCCTGGGAACAAGCTAAGAGAGTGAGAGTCTTGAGTGCCTGATGTCTCAGCAGAGACTAAAAGGGGAACTTCGGGGAGAGGCCTGAGCAACTGAAAATAGCTGAGTGGGAGGAACTGACCCTAGGTCACGGTTCTAAGATCAGTGTAATAGCAACATTTTCACTGCCAAAAGTGCGTATCGGATGCCTCTGGCTCCTACCGGATGAACCTCAACTAGGTCTCAAACTGAATTAATTATTAGAAAAGTATTTATCTTTTATCTGAAAGCATAATTTGCCTTCTTAAATAAAAATCAAAGATTTAAAAAGGTTTTAAAAGGCTTGGGGGTTTTTGTTTGGTTGGTTGGTTTTCTTTTTCCTTTTGAAACAATTCTAAGTTTTATTTGTTATTAATCTTAACATCATTGTCATTATTATTACTGGGGCAGAGGGGGGTATGAGTGCATGTGAACATACCCTTGTGTGGAGGACAGAGGACAGCTTTGGGGAGTCTGTGCCACTGTGGGTTCTCGGAATCAAGTTTGGGTGTCAAGCTTCCCTTCAAGCAGGTAGTGTGGATCCACCACACTCTCCGGCCACTTTTCAAGGGCCCTTACCACCATCTGAGGAGAAAGTGCTCTCTGCTGCTGCCCACTGTCTTGAGAGCTTTCTTGCTCCTGCTTCAAACTTCCTGTCTCCTTCTTGGGTGCACATACATCAGTCTCCACAAGGGAATCTCTCTGAATACAGCCTGTACAATGTCCAGTCCCCGACTACAGGACCACTTTCTAGCATCCAGCTCAAGTGGGTCTCAAAGGACTTTCAGATGGATTTGTCTGCAGGCTTCCTTCTGGCCGGCTGCTCAGAAACGCGCTGAAATGATTTCTCTTGGAAAAGTAAAACCACAGCTTTCCTTCATGGCTTCCCCCTAACCTCACCAACCTACTCAAATGTGACTTCCCACAGGCCTTCCAGAAGTGTGTGTGTGTGTGTGTGTGTGTGTGTGTGTGTGTGTGTGTGCATGTATTCATATGTATCTTAAATCCCCTTTTCTTCTTACTCTCTGATACCTAAAAACAAAAGCATTCCATGCGTAAAATTCCTTTGGCTTATTTTGGAAATACCTTCCAAAGAATGCATATCCTAGCATCTCAACAAGTACGGACACTTCATGTGTTTAGATTACACTAAATACTGTATGTGCCTGATCACATCAAACCTTCATGTAAGTAACGTTGACACCATCCCTAATTGGAAAAATCCAAAACTGAAATGCTCAAAAAAAAAAGAAAAAGAAAAAGTTTGATTTGACAGGAAGTCAGAAGTAAGATGGTTCCACCTCTGATCTTACGCCACAGACATGAACAACACAGCTCAGTTCTAATTGCCATCAACCTACATAGAAGGGACTCATGAGACGTAGTGGGTTTCATGTTTAGATCTGGGTCTTCTCCCGAAGATTTAACAGGTACAAATACTCCAAAGTCGGAGAACATCTGGCTCTCTGGTCCCGGCATTTGGGGGTGGGGGACACTCCACCTGTATATTATTTGCATTTCCATTTCGTAGGTAGAGACAGGACTAGCAAGCAGAGGAGTCATATATAGCTTTAAGTCAGGACCTTCCACCCCACCGTCCCTGCAGCAGCTGCCACTGGAGGCGGAGGGTGTCATTCGGTTTCAGAGTTTCAGAGTACCCGCCCAGTAAGCAGGAAACTGGGACACGGATGACGCATTTCTGCCCCTGACATTGCTTTTTGGGCTCCCTAATTTTTGAATGAGTACAAACAACTCTACCTCTCCCTTCCGCTCCTTCTTCTGGCTTCATCGCTACATCATGTCCCAAGATCCTTGGAATTCACACCTCTGCCATGGAAGCGCCGTCTCATGTGTAGATCAGATTTTATGAATAATAGCATTCCTGGGCTGTATGTAAGGGAACTATAGACAAGTCCACAGAATGAGACTAGAGAACCACAGATCGCTGGCTACTTCCGCTTATGTGGTTGGGATCTTTGAAGCCAGATATCCCAGCAGTACCTGCCCATTGATCCATAGTAAAAACGGAAGCAGCCTTCCTAGGCAGGTAATGTGTGATCTCATCATAACAGAAAGGGTCTCGGTCCAGTGGGGCTGAGAGCAGTCTTCTGATGAAGTATTTCACCTAAATGTGACTTCAGTGCCATTTACTATGATGTTTTAAACTTTGTAGTGACGAACAGCAACGAGACTATTTAATGGAGAGACGGGACCTCGCCATTGACTTTATTTTTTCGTTAGTATTAATAGAAGTTTTGAAACAGGTGAGCAATTCATTTATTTTCACTTTTTTTGTTAACACTTTGTAAAACTAGTTAAGTTTTAAAGGTCTGAGTTTATGGTTTGTGAATTCCAAATTCTAGGCAATGAACATGTGAATCATGTTCACTGACTGCAATGGTTCATAGGTAATCAGTAGAATCACTGCTGTTGACAGGCCATTCCAAACTCAGCATCATCTTCTTTTTTCAGATTCCCCTTCATCCTGTAATCGACAGCTTAATACATGATATTATCAACCTGGCTTTCAAGCACTTTAAATACAAAGAAGGGTAAGATGATTTCTCTCCTTAGGGCAGTGACAAAGTTGAGTGCTTGAAACTAAGTGAGCTCTTTTCTGGGCACCAGATCCCTAACTTGTCTAATTCTGTCTCACTCAGGTACCTGGGTCCCAACACTGGCAATATGCACATTGTGGCGGATCTGTATGCAGAGGTCATCGGAGTACTGGCCCAAGCCAAGTAAGGGAACATCAGAGCCCCGGAGTGCCCTAACTGAACAAGGATTTGCATGGGAACTGGCACTGATTTTGGTATATGTGCCCATCCTGAAACCAACCAGAGCAATGGTTCCCAACCTGTGGGTCACGACCCTTCGGCGGTCAAATGATTCTTTCACAGGGGTTACATATCAGATATTTACATTATGATTCATAACAGAATCACACGATTCATAACAAAATTACAGTTATGAAGCAGCAAGGAAAATCAAGTTATGGTGGGGCTTCATCACAACATGAGGAACTGTATTAAAGGGTCGCAGCCTTAGGAAGGTTGAGCTACTGAACCCCTTCAAAGCAAGTCCAAACGAGCTGTTTCTTCTTGGCAATTTGGCCACTTCCCACTACATCCCTATGTCTCAGGCCATGGCTTCCAAGTAAAAATGGACCTGACCAAATTACTTTTCTCTGTGCTCAAATATTCCAAAGATGTTTATTGGCTTTTCCTGTTTTAGTTTTGTATCATCCAGGACCAGATAGTTACAATCCATCATCTGTAAGTGGGAAAATTCCACTCTCCAATGTCCCTTTTACTACAGACCTTACTTAATTCAGCTGAGCTAAAAATGCCCCAGACATTGTCATGGAAACAAGTCAGGGGGGAAATTCTCATTGCTAAATTTATCTGGCCCCAGGATGCTACTTAGCAGGCTAGAACAGAGCCCTGTTAGACTGTGAGCAGTGATAAACTTATTCCAGAAGTGACGTCACACCCTACTCACCAGCCTTCATTTATACAACCCAGAGGCAAGTCAGCCAAGAGCCTGAATGTCTAGATTAGGTAAAATGAGCTAAGGATATGGTATGAATTCAGGCCAAGCGAGCAGCTTACAGCAAGCGATGCCTCAGTCCTGGTGAAACACAGTCCTCAGAAAGACTTTTAGCTTCAAGAGATGGAATTCTTCTTTTTTTTTTCCCCCCCAAGATAAGATTTCTCTGTGTAACAGCTCTGGTTGTCCTGGAATTTGTACTATAGACCAGGCTAGCCTCAAACTCACAGAGATCTACCTGCCTCTGCCTCTCAAGTGCCAGGATTAAAGGTGTGTGTCACCACCCAGCAAGATGGAATTCTTTATACCCATACATTAAGGGAAGAAACTTCTTTCTGCAGTAGAAGACAATTAATCCAGAGACCCACAATTGATCGAAGTACAGTGAGAGACTGTGAGGTGCTGTATCACACTCCTTGTCTCTAAGGTTCAGGAGGCATCAGGGAAGAAAGGAATAAGGATTGTTAAGAGCCAGAGGTTATGGTTGCCTGTGGTGAAACGGGTTTGCTAGACATGACAGGACTGTTTCACGTCTGAACTCACAGCAGCTACGGCTCGGTGCATAAGACCCATGTAAGAACATGCAAGCCAAAATCCCCAGCATGGGGGTGGGGCGTAGTACTATTGGCAATTGATGACTGCTGGAGGAGAGAGGTTCAGTTTTCTTCAGGGATGTGGGACTGGAGAGTCTGCCCACACCCTAGTAGATCTTCCTTCACCTCCTCATACATGGGCACGGCTAAGTGAACTCAATGGGTTTTTAAAAGAGCACATAAAGTTGGGAAGGAAAAGTTGGGGGAGGGTGGAATAGGGGATAGAGAGTTGGAGGGGGTGGGGCTGGGTTTTATCAAAACACGTTATATACGTGTATGAAATGCTCAAATATTTAAAAGGTTTACAAAAATTAAAAATTATCTGTAAAACCTTATCAACTCACCTAAAGAGGAAAATGCTTAGCATTCTCTTAATACAGTCGTCTTTGGTGTGTGTACTTTGGTACCTTGTTCCCAAGGATACCAAAATCTGCGATGCTCAGTTCTCATGTGAACAGCACACACAGACTTTACCTATAAGCTCTGTTCTTCCTCCATACAGTTAAGTCATATCTGGGTAACCTAGAACCCCAATACCATGTGAATGCTAAGTAAACAGTTAACATGCTGCATTGTTTAGGGAGCAGTAAAAAGAAAAATATCCACCACCCCCGCCCCACCCCAGAGAAAGGGATTTCCTCACTTAGCATAGAAATACATAATTTATCCAAACAAACTTTTTACGTCATCATCATTATTCCCTTATTAGGGGGCATGGATAATTGGCAAGAGTTGATTCTCTCCACTGTTGGGTCCTGAGAATTGAACTCTGGTCATCAGGCTTGGCTGCAAGCACCTTTATTCCCTAAGCCCTCTCACTGACCCCTCCAAAACATTTTCAGATACTCCCACAGAAACCTCACCCAGTAAAAGAGACAAGACCATAGAAAACAGAACCGCCCACATCATGCCTCACGGTGATTTTTTGTCTCACTGTGATCCATGTTTCCTGCCCACCTGAATGACTTGTTTCAAAGCCAGGAAAACATCAGTGTTAGAAAGGGAAGGGAAACTTCTGGAGGCAGGCCACGGGCACAGGAGACAGTGCCAAGGTCAAAGGCAGATAGCGACAGAATCAAACCAGACAAAGTACACATAAGATTTAAGGGAGGGACAGAGGGGCTGGAGGACCTGACTTCAGTTCCCAGCATCCGCGTGGTTGGCTCTCACTGGCTTCTGACTACAGTTCCGAGGGAATACGCTGCTTTCTTCTGTCCTCCCCGGCACTGCGTGCCCTTGGGCCTGAGTCTGGAGTGTACTTTAAAAAAATCTATTAGGATAATTGTGGTTCGTGAGTCACTCAGGAAAGAAGAATAATGCATCTTAAAAGATTTCTACTTAATTGCATAGTGTATTTACTGGCATTAAACTGAATAGAGCTGCAGTTCTCTGGTAATTAATCCCTGTGTACCTATAAATGATTTTTTGTTTGTTTGTTTTGGTTTTTCAAGATAAAGTTTCTCTCAGCAACAGTACTGGCTATCCTGGAACCCACTCTATAGACCAGGCTGGCCTCAAACTCACTGAGCTCCACCTGACTCTGCCTCCCCAGTGCTGGGATTAAAGACATATGCCACCACCACCCAGTCTAGAAATCATTTTTAAGAGAAGGCATCAATATGTGTATTAATACCACCACACTCTGATAATCTCAATATTTTTCTTGTGATTATTCTAGCATCATCCTCTCATACTATAATTTAGAGAGTTTAGTATGCTAAAACAACATGAAAATAAAATTTTATGCTTCTTAGTTTTTATGAATAATGCATCACACTGGATGTTGTCAAATGACCACCCTTGTTATTCGGACTCTGAACAAGGTGAGAAGTAGTGTCAGGCCACATGTGATGGCTCAAGCCCATCGCCCCAAAACTCAGGTGACTAGAGCAGTAAGGTTGCTGCAATGTGGGGGCTAGCCTGGGCTACATAAGTTTCAGGCCAGCTTGGGCTACAGAGTGATAGCTATCTCAAAAACTGAAGGGAAGAGAAGAGGCAGGAGGAAGAAAGAGTAGAGGAAGCATCCCATCTAAGCACCAGGCAGCATCCAAAGATTACAGCAACCCCTGTACAAGCCCAGAGGCAGGATCCACTAAACCTACATAGTTTTTATGTTCACGATGCCAATTTGTCCTGACTCTGTTATAGCTGATTGTAGTCTTTTGTTTGTTTTTCAAGATAAAGTTTCCCTGTGTGTAGCCCTGGCTGTCCTGGAATTTGCTCTGTAGACCAGGCTGGCCTCAAACTCACAGAGATCCACCTGCCTCTGCCTCCCCAGTGCTGGGATTAAAGGAGTGCGCCACCACCACCCGCTATAGCTGATTGTAAGAAATACCTCAAATTAGTTATGTTCTAGCTCTCTCATTTCCTTGGCAAATTCCATAATTCCTTTCATTAAAGTTTTTTCCCCCATCAGTTATGTGTTGATAGTTTCAAAGTTAATTATAACTTGAGAAGATACTCTGGCCAGTCTGCTCTTAAAGTATTCTCAAATCTGACAGCCCATGAGACAGCCTCAGCCAGGCAACATGCCATCTTTATTGATAAATGGTGCAATCTTAATGTCATACCATGAAGTATGTCTACATACACCACTGCTTTATTGTTTGGCGGGGGAAGTACTACTTTCTTTGTTGTAGGAAGGGGAAAGGATGCATTGTTGGCTGGCACAGTGTGTTGAACTCCCCCCCACTTTATAAAACTGAATAATACTATTCTGATTTTACACTGTATACCAGCCCATCCCCCTCGTTATCAGGCTCTGTTTGGTCTCTCTCTTTTAGCAGAACTACATAATCCCCGGCTTTAATGTCTGGTTTGATATTGAGATATTCAAATAAAGTACCATTTTTTTCCTAAGAGAAATTAAGTTAAAATAGATTTTCTAAGTACTTGAGTTAAAATTTGATAGTTTGCTTAGATCATGATTGCTTCAAAGATTCATAGACTTGAACAGCAGGTTTTCTTTTCTTTTCTTGCATACCTATGTACTATACATTTTAAAGCAAAGGCTTATCTTCATGTGTTTTTCTTTTCTTTCCTTTTTCTAATGTACATGGGTGTTTTGCCTGCATGTGTGTGCGCGTACTATGTGCATGCAGTACATGCAGAGGCCAAAGATGGTATCAGATGCCTTGTAGCTGGAGTTACAGATGGTTGTAATCCTCCATATGGGTGCTGGGAATCCAACCCAAGTCCTCTGTAAGAACAGCTGGTGCTCATTTCTGCAGGCCCCTTTATGTGAGTTTCACAGAATACCACAAACTGAGCCATTGTTTAATTACTGTGTATGCTAAATATGGCACCAAATGAAGTATTAAAGGAAAGACCATGGCATAGACAAATGTATTCTTCTTTAAAACTCATTATGAAGGAAAATAGATTTTAAGTGGAAATAGATTTGCAAGTTACTTTTATCTTAAAATAGCATGTTTAAGCCACATGGAAATTTTCACATGAAAAAATAGTCATATCTCATTATAGTATTGACATACTGAATTACGTAAGCAACCTGCCTTTTTCCTAACTCTCCTTGTTTTAGCTGTGGATTAGGATTAAAAGACTAAACGTTTAACTGTGGGCCTTTTCTGTGAGAAATGCCTGTGTTCACCAGGAGTAGTGAGTCGATATTAATAACATCTCAACCTTGAAAAATGTTCTAACCATGTTCACTCTATGAGACTCTTCCCAATGACATCCTCATTGTGGGTGTGCAAGGGTGTGTGCACAGCTTGTGCTTAACCACCTCCGTGTCAACAGACACCACCACTCCTACGCAACTGATGCACTCGGCATGGTTACTTTGTACCTACTGTGTGCCTGACCTCGTGGACCTGTGTCCAGCCAGGTGTCAGACAATAGGATATTAAAACAGTGAACTGTAACACATTCAAGTTGGGGGCCTTTCTCCCCACACCCCATCCCCTTCTGTCTTCCTCTTTTTTTCCTTTTCTTTCTGTCTTTCCTTCTTTCTTTCTGTGGTAGTGGGACTTGAACCTAGGACCCTGCATATGTTGGGCGAACAAATGCTGTTGAACCTAGCTCCGCAAGCATGCTAAGTGAACACTCTGCCCTAATCTAATCCCAGCCCTCATGTTGGTGTTAATGCTTGCTTTGCTTGCTGGCTTTTTCTTTTGAAACAAGGTCTCTGTATGTTGCCCAGGCTGGCCTGGAGTTCCCTCTGTATCCCAGGCATCCTGCCTCAGCCCCTGAGTAGCTGGGATTATAGACCTGTACCACAGGCCAGGATGCAGTTTTGAGAGTCTCCTTGTATTCATCTACACAGACACTGTTTGGGTAGTTGAGGAAAATGTCCCAGCCTGTCAGGCCAGCCCACTGTCAAGCTGTAGGCATCAGCTGGCTAAGCAGTTGCCCACTCGGTCTATCAGCATGCTGGGGATGCTGTGACAAGAATACCACACTTGGGATCCTTACTGACAGACATTTCCTTAGAGTTGCAGACGTCAAGTTCAAGGTATGGGCAGGGATGATTTCCCTGTAGAGAAGTTGCCTTCTTTTTTTTCAGTTTCTCAAGACGGGGTTTCTCTGTGGAACTTGATCATGTAGACCAGGGTGGCTTTGATGTTATTGGAGTTTGGAATTTGTATTTAAAATGTTTAAGAGTACAGTTTTAAGTTTCCACTCAACTAGGTGTTACCTGACACCAAATCAAGCTTTCTAAATTTAGTAAAATTTACATTTTACTCTTTGCTGGTATCCTCATCTGAAATTATCACAATCCCTGTGATCTTTTTACTTGTAAACCATAACACAGCTGATATTTCCTCCCTTATTTCCACAGTATTCAAGAAATGTCAGCAATGCCAGGATGAGCCAGTTTGGAATGTTGTCTTGAAAATAGATATTTTATAGAAGTCCATGAAATGCCACCACAGGTCAGAAATGAGCCCTTAGCTATGACACCAGCCTGCTAAAGAATCCCTCATTCAAAATGCGTTCAAATCCTCGAATAGCCAGTAACTCTTCTGCTCCATTGCCCTTCTAAAAAAACATGCAGCTAACATGTAGAAAACCTACAAACTGCACAGTTCAGTAAGGCATGACGGGAGGGCACCGTGCGGCCGCTCTGGCGTCTGCCAGCCGGACATCCCTGTGCCTGCTTCCTCTCTCATGTGTCCTGTCATTTCTTCTTCGGGACGAGAATTGTGCTGAACTAGAAGACTCTTTTATTAAAGTTCAGCTTTCACGAGCACAGTTGCCCTTTCTAAGTGAAAGATTTGCTACATTTTCTGTCCTCCTGGCCTTAAGGTGGATTCTTGTATTATTATTATTTATTGAAACTTCGTTATAAAGAACTCCCAAATAAAAAACACCATGTGCCAACATTACCAACATCTACACATCTCAGTGACCTTGTGTCCATTTAGAACAGCCACTGGGAGGCTTCACACTGGATGTTACACTTTCAAGTATGTTTTTACATCTACATCCTCTGCCAAAGCCTGAGAAACCTGTGACTGAGTTAGAGCTAGAAATGCAACTCGCTTTGGTTGATTGGTTGGTTGGTTGGTTGGTTGGTTGGTTGGTTGGTTGGTTGGTTGGTTTGTTGGTTTGTGACAGGTTCTTACTGTGTAGCCCTGGCTGCCCTGGAACTTTCTCTGTAGCCAAGGCTGGACTCGAACTCATGATATCTACCTGCCTCTGCCTCTCGAGTGTGGCAATTAAAATTGTGTACCACCACACTTGGCCCAAACAATCAACTTTATATCCTTGACTTGATTTTAAAAACCTAATGATATTACAGGTGTAGGTGCAGGTGGTATTGCTCTTCTTCCCCAACAATTCAGATGACTTAAGCAGCGGACAGGGAATGCGCCTTTTTTACCTGTCTTCGCTCACCAGCTCATACCCTACAAGCCCATGCTTGTAATAGACAGCTCATTCCTATTTATCTTTTTTGTTACTGTGGTACCAGGAAACCAGGACTTTGTCAGGCAGGGCTAGTGCTGTGTGACTGAGATGCACCCCCAGTTGTCGGTTCTTTGAAACAGTCTTGCATATAGCCCAGGCTAGACTCAAGCTCATCATTCTCCTTTTTGCCTCTGCTTCTGGAGTGCAGGGGTCACAGGCTTGCACCAACCTTCACCCTTTCCTCTCAGATATCATTTCAATTTTCCCATTACTAGACATTTCCCTCAACTTAAAAATACATTTTTCCATGATCATTAACCTAAAATTATACAAGAACAACAGAAAACGTTGGCAATGGAAATTGGGGTATTTTAGGCATTATTTGAGATACAGGTCCAAAAATTATTTGTGGTCACTGTCAGAAATAGCTGATCCTGTAAGCTGCTTGCTGTCAGTCACTTTGGGCCCTAGGGACCTGCAAGTATTTCAGTGGTAGCTAAGCATGAGAAAATGGAGGGGTGTGTGTCTGTCTGGAATGCTTGAGTTAAGAGCTAAACCATCATGAGAGGGTTTGGACAGCTATAGAGCTCAGTCCAAAAGAAATGTGGACTGCCTTATCGACCAAGGAGAAGGGATGTGGACCATCTTATTGACCAAGGGGAAGGGATGTGGACCATCTTATTGACCAAGGAGAAGGGATGTGGACCATCTTATTGACAAAGGGGAAGGGATGTGGACCATCTTATTGACCAGGGGGAAGGGATGTGGACCATCTTATTGACAAAGGAGAAGGGATGTGGACCATCTTATTGAACAATGGGAGGAAAGGAGCCAGGTGGACCCTGTCAAACCCTTATGGTCTGATGGCCACTGCACTTCACCTGAGTTGGGGACCCCGTCACGACGCCCAGTCTTGGATGCCGGAGGCCCTGATGATAGTGACCTTCTTGACTGTTGGTAATCTTTTATGTTTTCTTAGGTTCCCAGCTGTCAAGAAGAAGTTCATGGCAGAGCTGAAGGAGCTGCGGCACAAAGAACAGAGCCCCTATGTTGTGCAAAGCATCATCAGCCTGATCATGGGGATGAAATTCTTCCGAATTAAGATGTACCCGGTGGAGGACTTCGAGGCATCCCTCCAATTTATGCAGGTAAGGTCCCTGAGCCACAGCTGTTTACCCCAGCTGTGGAATTCCTTCCAGCAAAATACTGCAGCTGGAATGTGAGAAACCTACACAGGCACGTTCAAACTTCTCAGCACTACGGCATGATGCACACGCAATAGAAACCATATTTCTTGTTGTAAAGAGCGTTTGCAGTATTGAGGGTTGAATCTAGCTAGGGCCTCGCTTGTGCTTCAGCAAACTCTGCCCCACTACCCTACAACCCCAGAACTTTTAAAAGTTTTAATTGTATCTCTTGGTTAACCAGGCTGGCCTCAAACTTGCAGTCCTCCTGCCTCAGACTCCCAGGTCACATTTTGTACTTGAGTCTTTTGCTTGCTGGCACCATGTAGTCTAAACTTCTGGTGATGCTGAGCCATGACAGTTATGGCATTTTCCAGGTGAGCCACACAGCCACCGAGGAGACCAAGGACTGTGCTGTGTACTCTGCTATTGTGGAAATTAGGGGTTTAAGAGAAAGTTCCCTTTATGATATGTTTCACTTAGGTTAAATGTATTGTTACAAAATGCCATTATTAAATCAAAGAGTGTCTGCAATTGACTATATATATATATATATATATATATATATATATATATATATATATATATTCTACCTTTTAGGTAAGTCACAAAATGCCTTGATACCAAATAATGAAGTCGCCAAAACGTAATTCCTTTTTCAAATTTCTAGTCACCTTGGGAGTTGGCGCACCATGGAATTTCCTTTTCTTTTCTTTTCTTTCTTATTTTTTTTTTCTTTTCACCATGAAATTTCTTATTGGTTGACTTTTCCCTTTCTCCTTCATCCACTGATACATATCACTCTGTGATTAAACCATAGCTGATTCTTTGGCCATTTATTCAGTGGCCCTATGCTGGCCATAGTGGTGTTCACAAGCATAAGGACTTGGATAAAGAAATCTGTCTCCTCTGTACCATAAGCGGGAGTCTTAACTTCGGATATCCCCGACTAGCTCATCATGATGTTACTTATGAGGATTTACCAGGATGTAAGTTTCCCTAAGAGAGGAAGGGAAAGAGCTCTATCTACAGGGGTTCCTCTGTGGCTGCTGTCACGTGATTTGGCATTGATCTTACTAGAGAGTTGAGATGTTGAATCAGGAATACAGGGCTCTACAGCTTTGGCTTCCTAGTTCCAAAGACCACAGTCAGAAAGAGACAACAGCTATGGGTGAGGACACGGGGGAGTTGGAATCCTCCTGCACTGCCAGCATGAGTGGCTAGAAACACAGCCACATGGGGATGCAGTACAGCTAGCTAGCCTTCCTGTTAGAGGCAAGTACAGAGTCACAAGAGATCACCACGCCAACAGAAGTGCCCGGGTAAGGCAAAACTTGATCAAGAGGGTATGTTCCAGAGCACAAGCACACTGGAAGAACCTGGTTCCCAAATGGGGCTTGGTGGGCAAAATAAGTGGAGTTACAGGAGCAGAATATAAGTATAACAATTTAGTCATAATGACCTCCTGAAACAAAGACATGATTGCAAGGTGGTCGTAACAAGGCAGTCATAGCAAGGTCTCCATAGCAACAGGTCGTCATAACAACCTTCTGAAACAGAGGTAGGGTTGCAAGATGGTTTCATAGCTTTTTGAAACAAAGGCATTGTTGTTTCCTGGGACAGGCAGTACAGAACCATGTGCAGTTAAGGTTACAGGTGGGGCACAGCCCAGTCCTTGAGAAACAGATTTGATTAGAAACAGGATGAGTAACTGCTCATGCATCAACCTTCCTGGGCCAGGATTCAGGGCCAGGCTCCCTTAGCACCGCCCGCACTCCAGCCTCAGCTACCTTACCTGCAAGTGGTGATGTCCCCAGAACTCGGTGGCTGTCAACTATTATCTTGTTCCAATCTCAGTTAACAATGCACATATCTGCCAGGAGTCCTAGCACTCAGCACTCAGGAGGCAGAGGCAGGGGGATCTCTCAGTTTGAGACCAGCCTGGTCTACAGAGTGAGTTCTAAGACAGCAGGGCTACCAAGAGAAACCTTATCTAGGAACAAACAAAAACCATACTCACAAAAAAATAAACAAAAAAGCAATGCACATATCTATATACCTGAATACTTACTTGGGAAATACTTATATACCTGTAGAAAATGGGACCAGGATCCTAGGACCCAGAGGCTCCATCCTACATGGTCAGTCTGTCTCACTTCATAGGCACAGATCATGCAATCTGGGATGAGATTTGGTGGTACAGTGCTGTACTGAAGACCTTAGGAATTCTTTTTGCTAGTATTCCTACTAATGACTGAAAATGAAGGATGGGAGTTGGTATAAACATGTGATAATCTAAGCCACAGGAAGTCACTCACACAAGGGAGAGGCTGGCAGGCCAAACTTCCTCCAGAATGAGTCCCTGGGCAACCAAAATACACTCCCTAGTAGGCAGTAGCTTCACAGGCAAAGAGAGTAGGGAAGTGTTCCAGAGGTTTCCTTGCATGAAGAGAAGCCATCCAGACTTGCTTAAGAAATGATGGGAATAATAAATACATCTAAAATGCCAGGCCTGCACGTAAACAGTTTTGTAGGAGGATGCTGTCAGACGTTGAACCTGACTGCAATTTACTGTTGGCTGCCTCTCTCCTGGGATCTCTGTTTATAGGCTGATCAAGGGCCCAGGACCCCATGGGGGGTTAAGGAAGCCATAGAAATCTGTTGGAAATGGATGGATGGGTGGATGGATGGATGGATGGATGGTTGGATGGATGGATGGATGGATGGACTACAAGTGTGGCTGTTAGTCTTTTTGGGTGTCTTTTTTTAAGTAGAAACAGGAAGACAAAGAGAAAACAAATCTTGGAAAGGTCCACTGGGGTCCTCACAAACATTTAGACCCCATGGTAGTCCTTGAATACAGTGATTTTTAATAGTTCTCAGAATATTCTTTGTCCGTGTACAGGATAATTGGGTTTATTCAAATGCACATTTCAACCCTGTTCCCTTTTTCTGCTTTCTAGGAATGTGCACATTATTTTCTAGAGGTTAAAGACAAGGACATCAAGCATGCCTTGGCTGGGCTCTTTGTGGAAATCCTTGTCCCTGTGGCTGCTGTGAGTTGTGTTTTTATTTCTAACAACTTCTTCAGCTAGGATGGCACACCCAATGGATTCTTGAGTAGAATATTCACACGAGTCTCTGTTGTAGGCTGTGAAAAATGAAGTCAATGTCCCCTGCCTCAGGAACTTCGTGGAGAGCCTCTATGACACCACGTTGGAACTCTCCTCTCGGAAAAAGCATTCCTTGGTTAGTAACCATGAGAGAAGCCAAGCACGGTCCCAGGTGGAGAGACTGGAACTTTTAGGAAGAAAATTGACTTAAAAGTAGGCAAAGCATGGGAGCATTGCCTCAATGTCTCAGTCTTGAGAGCTTGCATTTAGCACAAACCCATGAATCACTAACACATATCACCTCAGACGAACCTTCTAGTCCGATGGATTTGGCTGTTTACTTTAGAGACTGGCTAAACTGAGATTTTGTTTGAGTTTCTGAGAAGTTTTTCTAATCTAAAGGCTGAAGTTTATAACAACGGTTTCTCTTCTCCCTCCCAGGAGTGAGCCTACACTAGCTAATTCCTACCTAGACACTCAGAATCAAAGTTTACACAGAATGAGAAAGAGGTGGGGTACAGGCAGTTGCCTGCAGGCCAAGAGTTTCTGAAGATTGGGATGGAGTTCTTGGGGAGGCAATATATAGTTTTTCAAGTTGCTATGTGGTGAAATAAACTCTGGTAAACCGCCAGGTGTAATCATGGCAGTGTAAGGAAAGTCCATTGTTAAAGAGCTGGCCACAGCACTGGCCTGTGCTGGTCTCCAAAGCATGGGCATCCTTGTCAGGGTCTGAGCCGGTACCTAGCTGTTCAGCTGTTAGCTGTGACAATTTTGCTCATTTGCCTGCACCCTGTGGTCATTGTGACTAATTGCTTGCATAGATTGACTGGTATTAGAGATGTTTTCAGAGGGCATAGTAGTCCAGAGGACTCTAGGACTAAGTTTTTGCGAAGAAGAAAAATGCTGAGTTGAAGTGCAGACAAGCTCATCCATTGGTCATTGTTTCTTGCCAGTCCGAGCGAATAGGTGTGTTTCTCTTTAAATCTCCCCTAGCCCTCAAGGCGTGCCCTACTTGGTTAAGCAAAATGGTGGTGAGCTGTGTGTGTGGATGCGCGATCTTTGGATGGCTACTTGTTAGCTTTGCTGTCTTCTCCAGTTGCTGTGGGAAAGGGGCCCAGTTAGGCAGGAAAAGCACAGTAGCACCTCTGTTTATTCCATCCTGAGCAAATTCCTGCTGTGGTTACATTTGTCTTGGTAGTGTTTACCAGGACCATAACAGCTCTTTCAGGAATCTCCCTTAATTACCGGAAAATCGCAGGAGAAAGTAAACACGTGTATCTGCTGCTAAGACAAAGGACAAACTACTAGATATTTATAAGTGAAAAAGCCAATAACATTTTGAAACTGAATATGCCTTCATGGCTATTCTAGCTGGCTTCTCTGTTGCTGTGGAAAAAAAAACAAAAAAAACAAAAAAACAAAACAAAACAAAAAAAACACTAACTAAAGCAGCTTAGGGGAAAGAAGCATTTCTTTGCCTTGAGTTATTATCTATTATGGAGGGAAGCCAGGGCAGGAACTGGAGCCAGGAACTGAGGCAGAGGCCATGGAGGAGTGCTGCTTACTGGCTTGCTCCCCGTAGCTTGCTTGCTCAGCCTGCTTTTCTTATATAGCCTAGGACCTGCCCACAGTGGGCTGTGTCCTCCCTATTAATTAGCAATTAAGACAATGTCCCATAAACACACCCACAGGCCAATCTGGTGGAGGCAGTCCCTCCATCGAGGCCCCTCTTTCCAGATGACTCTAATTTTGTGTCAAGTTGACAAAAGGAATGAGTGGGGTGGTTGTTTTATTTCTGTGGTGGCTGAGAGTACAATCTGAGTTTCTAAGTTGGTTTTAAAAGTGCATAAGTGAAAATTGAATTAGTGATTCGGCCTTCTGTATCATTGTACACGAAGCAAACACATTACCGTGTGTTTATTCCTAGCCAGAGTTCTAGACGGTTCTGTCCGGTCATTATCAGGAAGCACTTAAGAGTTCTTGTGTTTATATAGCATTGCATTTATTTGGGGCCACACGACCACAGAGGAGGTAATGAAGCAAGGTGCAGGGAATGTGTGTTTCCTGGTTATTGAATTGTCAGTCACCCTGAGACCTCTGCTCCTTTCTTCTCAGGCCTTATACCCCCTGGTGACCTGTCTTCTCTGTGTCAGTCAGAAGCAGCTGTTCCTAAACAGATGGCATGTTTTCCTCAATAACTGCTTGTCCAATCTTAAGGTTAGTATTTTTCAACTCAACAACAACAAAAATATTTTATAAAAAAAAATTTCAATGAACTGTTATTTATTTTTGTGTGTTTGAAACAAGGACTTAACTATGTTGCCCAGGCTGGCCTCAAATTCACAGACCTCCTCCCTCAGCCTCCCAAAGGGCTAGTATTACAGGTAGAGGCCTCCACACCGCATTGCAATAAAATCCTTAAAGGAATAGATTCATCTGCCTAGAAATAAAAGATCTCTGCAGATTTAGGGGATATATATCTGCTCCAGAAAGAACCCCTTTGAAGACAGAATTAAAACAACCTTGTACAGATCTTCCTAGGTATGTAACTGTTGTCGTGTGTATCTGAGCAATAGGAAAATGAAATAATGGTTATACTTAGCTGACCTAAACAGAATTATTTCAGATATACTGTGACACCTGTCCCTTTTGGTCTAGGTAGATATTTTGGAAACAAAACTCTGTTCTGTGGAAAGATTGTTCCAGCAGAGTGTTGCCTCCTACCAGTCTGTGAATGTTTGTGTACTAACCACTTACTGCTCTCCAGGTGACCAGCACAGGTGTTGGGTGATCTGATGGGTAAAGTCACAGCCCTTGAGACCAAGGAGCCTATAATGAATACAGTTATGATAATTAGCTTTAAAATCGCCTTTGAATCAAATAAAAACATGCTCTCAATTTTAGTGACTAGTTGACACAGGACAAGTAGACAAGAACCCTCTGTAACATAAGAGCAGACACTTCTGGCATGATGATGCATGCCAATAATCCAAGCGCTGGAGAGGCTGAGGCAGGAGGATCCCAAAGTTGAGGCTAGCCTGAGCTATGTAGAGCAAGGCCATTTTTCAAAAAGAAAAAAGCCAGGAGCTGGAAAGATGGTTCAGCAGTTACAAGCATTGGCAGCTCTTATAGCAAACCTGGCTTCAGTTCCCAGCAACCACGTGGTGACTCACAACCACCTGTAACTCCAGTTTCAGGGAATCTGACGCCCTCTTCCGGCCTCTGTGGGTGTCAGACACACAAGTAGCACATAGATGCACATGCAGGCAAAACACTTATGCACATAAACTAAAATAAATGATTTTTCCTTTGTTTTTTTTGGGTTTGTTTGTTCGTTTGTTTGTTTGTTTGTTTGTTTTGACACACGGTTTCTCTGTGTAGCTTTGTGCCTTTCCTGGAACTCACTCTGTAGCCCAGGCTGGTCTCGAAATCACAGAGATCCACCTGCCTCTGCCTCCCGAGTGCTGGGATTAAAGGTGTGCGCCACCACCGCCCGGCATGAATTTTTACAGATTATTTTAAAAACAAAACAAGTGCAAATCAAATTCTCCCCTGTTGTCCAAAGCTGTGGCTCAGCTTCCTTTTCTGGTTCAATGTTTGCTACTTGTATTACAAAAAAAAAAAAAAAAACACTAAAAATTCTTGCATGTGCTTATACATGTTGCCTTGTTTTGTGTTTTGTTTTGTTTTTTCCCAAGACAGTTCACTTTGGAGAAGTACTTAAGATTAATTATGTTATTTTGTCATTTGCTGTAATTATATAATAATCTACATGGGCCTGATTTCAGCACTGACTAGGTCCTGGCTCTAAGAGCTCATTGTGAAATCCAAGATTGCAATCGTCCATTTCCTTCAAGTTGGCAGGGAAATCTCATAGCAGTGGGCAGCCAGTGAGGCTTTCATGTGCTGCACAGACTGAAATGCCTTTCAGGGTCATCAACGGTTACACAGTGACCACTCTCAGGCATTTATCTGAGCACCACCTAAGAGCCACCCAATGCCTCTTTCCCTATTTGGTCCACTTTGGCAGTTACTAACTCTAGTACTTCAAATGTATGTTTTACAGATAGAAAGTGGTCACTTTGTTCAAAACTGCACCCGTGAGTTTTTGTCAACGTGCTACAAATTAGAGTCGCCTGGGGAAAGGGAACCTCTATTGAACTGCCTCCATCAGATTGGCCTATGGACAAATGTATGGGGCATTATCTTGATTAATGATTGATGAGGCGGGGCCACCCCTGTGCTGCTGGCCCTGGGTTCTATAAGAAAGCAGACTGAGCAAGCCATGAGGACCAAGCTAGTAAGCAGTGTAAAGGGATTTTTCTTTGGGCTACCAGCTCGCAAAAAATGACATGGAGACTTATTATTAATTATGAAAGCTTGGCCTTAGCTTAGGCTTGTTCCTAACTAGTCTTATAACTTAAATTAACCCATATCTTTTTTTTTTTTTTTTTGGAGCTGAGGATCGAACCCAGGGCCTTGCGCTTGCTAGGCGAGTGCTCTACCACTGAGCTAAATCCCCAACCCCCCATATCTTTTTTTTTTTTTTTTTTTTTTTTTGGTTTTTTGAGACAGGGTTTCTCTGTGTAGCTGTAGCCCAGGCTGGCCTCGAACTCACAAAGATCCACCTGACTCCCTCTCAAGTGCTGGGATTAAAGGCGTGCGCCACCACTGCCCCTAACCCATATCTTTTTATCTATCTTCTTTTACGTGGCTCAGTTACCTTTACTCTCTACCACCCATCCTGTTTTCTGTCCATGTCTCCTGGTGTCTTCCGAGCACCTAGATTCTCCTTCTCTTCATTTCTCTCCCTAGAAATCCCACCTGTACCTCCTGCCTAGCTATTTGCCATTCAGCTTTTTATTACACCAATCACAGCAATACATCTTCACACAGTGCACAAATATCCCACAGCAAACGGTGTTCTCCGTGGCCTCTGCATCAGTTCCTGCCCACAGGTCCCTACCTTGGCTAGATGCTGAACTATAAGTTTGAGGCCAAAACCATTTCCCTTCCCCAAGCTGCTTTCAGTTCAAGTTTATCAGAGAAACAGAAAGGAACTAGAACAGGATTATTTTAATGATGAAGAATGCTTCTAACACAGCTTTCGAATATATTTAATACATCTGGAGTTAAAATTAAAATGTTTTGTACAGTAATTTATTGCTGTGGTCCAAGGAGCCATTCGGGAGGGATGGTCCAAGTTGTTCTTGAAACAGCAGAGCATTTTGCTTTGAAAATGAATTCTTTCAAAATTATAATATTCTTTAGAGCTCTCCTGTCAAAGCCCACAGGAAATCTGAGTAAAGGGTTATAAACCACCCCGGAAGGACGTGAGTGTAGACTCAGACATGCTTCCCTACACAGGCATTTCACTCACTAGAAGGTTCTAAAACAAGCATTGGTAAGATTGGGCAGAGCCTGCGGGATCAGTGCTACAGAGGCTGAATCATGTTCCAAACTCCAGTTCCAGCACCAGGTCCGCACATGCCCACCGCTGGTGTGAAGTGCTTGGAGTTGTCTGCACAGGGAAAGACCAAGTGTGAGCACTGAGCGACTCCGTCCGTGAAGAGCTTCAGGCTGTATTTTATAGAAGTCTTGTACTCCAAGAAACACAGCAGAGCCACTTGTTAGCCAAGATAAAGGCTCGGAGGGCCTGGTGTGATGGCTCAGTGGTTAAGAACACTGGCTGCCTCCAGAACCCACACCAGGTGGCTCATAACCACCCGTAACTCAAGCTAGGGGACCTGCCACCCTCTTCTAGCCTCTGTGGGCACCTGCACACACACACACACACACACACACACACACACACACACACACACTCTCTCTCTCTCTCTCTCTCTCTCTCTCTCTCTCTCTCTCTCTCTCTCTCTTACAAATAAGGACCTTTAGAATAAAGAAATGTAAGGAAACCAAGATATGATAATGGGCCCCTGTGACCCCAGCTTTAGGGAGACTGAGGCAAAAGAATTGCCACCTTTTCACTACCCCCCATCTTTATCTTGTCTTCTTTTCGTTTATGAATTTAGTAAAGGATCTTATTATATATTCATCCTGGGCTACATAGAATCTTCAAGCCAGCCTGGGATCCAGACCAAGAGCCTGTTTCTAAATTCACAAGTAAATGTGAGGTTATATATATATGGGTAGTAAACTGTTAGAATTCACTGCCCCAAGGGCAAAAGATATTCAAAGTGCTTGATGAATTTCAAGCAGAATAAAGTTCTGTCATTTATCTTTAGATCTGAGCCCAGTAAGGATTTGAATGAGACGTTTCTAATATCGCTAATATATAAACACATTCTAACCCCCATTTTACACACTCCATAGAGAGGAAATACCTGAAGAAAATAACATGGCTTCAAAAGCAAACTTTACCTTGAATAGCTTCGGGATTTTACATTTTCTGTTACACCATTCCATTACAAAAGGTACCAAAGCCTTTTGAATGTAGCCTTTCCACACTCTCTTCCCCTCCGGCCTTCTCTGCCCCGCCCCCCATGCTTCAGAATGAGTGGCCCAGCATTTGCACCCTCTGCGTTCACCTGGTAGCTTTCTCTGGGGTATTTTGCAAGCTCAGCTGGCAAAGCGCATTCTGACTTACGTGAAGTAGAGGGGCTGTGCACACAGTCGCACATTCTCAAAGTAAACCTGCTCATTTGACGGCAGCGCCTTAGTCTGTCCTCATCGCGAGATGGAGAGGAGCAAGATGCCTTGGGAGCACGTACCTGAAGTCTTTGGTACTTATATTTAGTTAACTTAGTCACCCGTATTTATCAAGATGCCACTGCAGCATGATGGGGAACTTACAGTTCCTTGTCTTTGAGACATGCCCACCTCTCAGGAACTCTTGGTCAGTTATTTTTGTCTGTTGGGTTTTATGTCAGAATCTGGACATATTGAGCTGTATGCAGTTGATGCCTACCTTCATGTCCGTCATACAACACTTAGCTGGAAAGAAGGAGACACACTTTGAAATGTTAGTGGTACTTTTAAAAGGTCATGTTCATTGCACTGATGATTACTGCATGCTAATTTTTTATCTTCCAAACTATGTAGTTAGGATCATTTTAAATTCTCTTTTCTTGAACAATAACAATAAAAGAATATACCAGTGAGGTCTAGATATTTTTTAAAGGAAAGAAAAAAAAAAACCTTGAAGGTCAAGAAATTCCCTTCCTGAGATAGCTCAGTGGTTAAGAACACTGGCTGCTCTTCTAGAGGACCGAGGTCTGGTTCCTAGTACCCACATGGTGGCTCACAACCATCTGTAACTCCAGCTTCAAGGGATCCTTATCTGGCCTCTTCAAGCACTTCTGGCATGTGGTACACATACATACATTTAATTCAATTATATAACCAATAGCCACAGATCTCATTAACTGCACATCCATTAAGAGCTGCATAAATGGTGGCAGCTATATATACATTGTCATGAGGTCATGATAGTGCCCCGGGCCACACTGCCAGTGTTTTCCTGCATACTGTTTCTTCTGAAACGCTGTATAGGTCTTTAGTTGAAGATTAGGCACTTTGTAGTTGGAGAAACCAGAATACCTAATAAGAAACAGTTCTCAGGCTAGAGAGATGGCTCAGAGGTTAAAAGCACTGACTACTCTTCCACAGGTCCTGAGTTCAATTCCCAGCACCCACACGGTGGCTCACAACCATCTGTGATGAGATCTGGTGCCCTCTTCTTGCCTGCAGGGACACATGCAGGCAAACACTGTAATAATAATAATAATAATAATAATAATAATAATAATAATAATAATTTAATAAAAAGAAACAGTTCTCCATCTGTGTCAGTCACCACTGTGCTTAGGCTCAACAGCACCTCCCCTTGGTCAGAGTCTGGAGGTGCAGTCCAGAAGTCTGCAGGTTCCTAAACAGCCAGGTGACTTGATGCAGAGTCAGGTGACAGGCCAGGGGAATCGTTGGTCGGCGGCAGAGGGTGTACCACTGGTGAGTCCAGCTGCCACTGTCTGCTGACCTCGATCCCAAAAGGCTTTAAGTGAACTCAAAACCGTGAAAAAGCTGCCAAATCACTGATGAGTGCCAAGGTGACATGTTAGGTCCCGTGGAGATTGGCACTAAAGCCCATTGGTGTCCTAAATGATTTTCTCACCAAGCCTCAGAGCCATTCTAAATTCACACATGTTCATTAGTGGTTAGTTAATAGAGACAGATTCTAAAGAGAGGACTGGCCTTTGACTTAGAAACTAAAACCTTGGACACTGAAATTAGTGGTGTGAGAATATGCCAATCATGACTTCATCCTGAATACATCTGTTGGATACATAAAGGAATACAAAGACAGATGAGGAGAAGAGGCTGTCTTCAGGTAGAGCAATCCACTGCCACAGCAACACTGCTGTGTAGCACTGAGTTATTTTAGGCTACTGTAGAAATCTGTGTATTTGCACACTGTAAGTATCCTGGGGCTAGACTGCCTCGGTCAGACTCTGGCTCTGCCCTTAATTGGCTGTGTGGCCTTATGTAAGTCATTTGACCTCTCTGTGCCTTCTTGATTTACTCATCTGTAGAATGAAAACCACTTGTCTACTCTGTATATTTTTGTGAATATCCGAGTTACTAACTACCAAGAGCTTTTCACCGCCTGACGAGATGCCTGAGGTAATCCATTTAGAAAGGGAAAACATTTGCTTTTGACTCATAGTCATGGAGATTCCTGTCAAGAGGCCCTTTGCAGTCTATAGTAAGCAGCACATCTGGATGTGACAAGGCAAAAGGGCTCACCTGGTTGCCAAGGAGATAAACAAGGACTCAGTTCCCACAATCCTCTTGAGCCCAGTAAACTGCAGATTGCCCACTAAATCTCTGCCTCCCAGCAGCTCCAGCTCCCAATAACACTACAGTGGGCACTAAGCCTTAAATCCTTGGGTTTGAGGGGGATTTAACCATAACAAACTCTGAGGGTAGCGTCTGACGTAACCAAGCAACGTGTACCACATGCATTCCAGCTTCTGAGATGACGGTTCTCACTAAAGCAGAATTCCCAGCCATCCCTTGCTAGCTAGTCATTTGTCCCTTGAAGGTTGAGTGATTTGTTCTCAGTTGTCAACCCTCAAATGATGCCATGGTAGTATAAAGAGCCCTGGGCCTTCGACCTGCGTTTAAACACACTAGACTCTGTACCACGGCACTATCTCGGGGGCCAGTCCTCACACGTTACCACACACTTTTCTGTGTTCTACCACTGTTTGTTTGGGGTCTTGATACGTATTTAACCTGCTGGACAGTGGTCACTGGGGATGGAAAGATGAGCAAATGGAGTTGCCTGGAGCTCACAATCTGACAGGAAACTTGCAAAGAGCAGAAAACCATGAGGAGAATCAGCAGGGCCACCGAGAGCCTCTCCAGGGCCTGTGGTAGGAGGGTGGCTTCTGGGGCTGACCAGTCAGGATTTTCCTAGTAGAGTTTGCTAGGGAAGCATCCAAGCATTTAGGGAATTGTAGAAGGATGCTATGATATGAAGGGTACCTTACCTTGAGGTAGGGACCAAGGTGGTCCCTAGCCAGGCATGCACCACCACCACCCGGCACAAACATGATTTTTAAACTTCTTTATTTTAAGGGTATTATTTAACTGTACAAAGAATAGAAGAGAGACGCAGAGCCAGCTGCAGCAGTCACTGTCAGCATCCGGAAATGGCTGCCGTCAGTTTTTACTACCCACTCCATTGGCAGAACCACATTGCTGTTCTCTCTTTAGGAACACTAGAGATATCAAGCATGATCTTTTTTATTTATTTTATTTTTTGAGACGATGTCTCATATAGCCCGCACTAGCTTCTAGAGCCAAGCATACTTCTTATCTCCTGCATCTACCTCCTAGTGCTCAGATTATGAGTCTGCCACACCATGCCCAGCTTTGGGCAGTACCAAATATTGAACCCAGGGCTTTTTACATGCTACTCAAGCATTCTACAAACTGAGTTACATCCACAGCCCAAGCACAGCTGTGGGCATGAAAGAATATCGGTGAAAATCAGCTGTACCAAAAAGAGTGAGAGTCAGAAGGTCAGAGGGACTACTAAAAAGTTTAGGGGCTGGAGAGATGACTCGGAAGTTAAGAGCACTGGCTGTTCTTACAGAGGACCTGGGTTCGGTTCCCAGTACCCACATGGCAGCTCATAACCATCTGTAACTGCAGTTTGGGGGGCGCCCTCTTCTGGTTTCTTCAGGTACTGCACCTGTGGTACACATACATACACGCAGGCAAACTTTTATGCGCACAGAATAAACATAAAGTTTTTTTTAAGGTTGAAATAAATCAGAAAGCATTGAGAAAAGCCATTGGAACTAGAGATTTCGGTCCACAGTCAGGTTGAGATGATACAAACCCTCATGATTCACGGTTGGAGCTCTATTATATGAGAGAATTTCAGATGAGATACCATGCACTGTGCATGCTGAGAAAGAAACTTGGTAAGGGAAAAGATGGTCCCACTGTGATGGAGACAGGTGCTGGTGTGGGCTCAGAGTGCACAGCATCGTTAAATGAGAGGAAAATTTACATGTAACAGTATTGGTTTCATCTCCACTTAATGAATCATATCATTGTACAGATCAAATCATTAACAGGCAAAAACCTATTTTAAGCCCCATATATAAAAAAGCACTTCCCAAAAGTTGAATTCTCCACCCCTTCCTGAGCTAGACAGGTACATACAACATTTATATAGAAGGGTAGGCATGCAACAATGTGAAAAATTTTTAATTTTTTTTTTTTTTTGCTTTTAAGTACTAATATATGTTATTTTTATTGCTTTTTAAAATCTGGTACCGAGTACTGAATTCAAGCATTGAGCATACTAGGCGGCCGTCTTATCACTAAGCCACACCCTCGGCCCCTATTTTGCAATTTCTTTTTTTCTTTCAATTGCCTTACAGGGATCTGCTGTATTTTGAGTTATATTCCTGCACACGCCCAATTCCTCCTCCCCTCCCTTCCCCTCCCCCCTGCCAATTCCCTCTGTCCCCATGGATAATTTCACTTCCACGTGCATTTAATATGCACATACTGGACTTTACATGACTATATAAAAGTCAGGGTCACGAATGAGCGAGAACGGAAAACATTTGTCTTTCTGAGACTGTCTTAAGCCACTCAGTCGGATCACCTCCAGCTGTACCCACTGCCTGCAGACAACGTCACACCACTCCTCCTTGCGACTGAAAGGGAACTCCACTGTGTTTGTGTATCACGTTTCCTTGTCCATTTCTCTGTTGCCAGATGCTACATGGAACACTGTGGTGAAAATGTCTCTGTGAGGGGACTAGGTCCAGTCACAGTGCCTAAGTCAGCTAGGACCTGGTGTCCTCTAGATAAATATACAGCACTAACGTAGCTGGGTCTGACGGAAGACCTACTTAAAAAGCAGTAGACAGTAGAATGTACTATAAGACTTCACTAATTAAACTAATACACCATTCTATCTATTTGGGTAGACAAATAGAACAATAAAAAATTAATAAACTAGGAGCAGATATAAATACATACTAATAAATGAATATATAATAATTTTATATTAATTTTATCGTTTATTTTATTATAATGATATAATATGATGTTAATATTTATTAGTAGTAGTACAATAAACTAAGCAGATACAAACACAAAATCTCTCCCATACCACCCTAAGACACAGGGGCTATTTTCTCTATGTCTAGGTTATACCATGGTGTGTAGTCCATGCTGGTCTCAGTAGGCATTGGAGAATAATCAGATGGAACAGGGGATAGAAAATACAAACAATAACAGTACTGTAAAGGACATCATCTGCCATGGGAACAACATCCGAGTCTTCTGTGAATGCTATGCAATTCTTTTGGTTGTTTGGCAGTCTCTTGAGTTTCCATTTTGGCAAAGAGGGCTTCCCATGGCATTCCTGTCTCACCATCACGGTCATAACCCTCGTGGATGATTTATCTGATGAACACTGGAAGGCAGATGGTCCAGCAGTCCCTGGTGATGGCATGTGCCTGCCGTCCAAACATTCCAGCCTTTTCCAAGCTCTTGAGGGAACACTCTCCTGCATGGACCACCATTCAACAAGTAACCCTACATTTTGGATTCTGTTACAGAATAAAGACCCCAAAATGGCTCGAGTCGCCTTGGAATCTCTCTACAGATTACTCTGGGTTTACATGATTCGAATCAAATGTGAAAGCAACACTGTAACTCAGAGGTAAGGACGGGTGTGTGCTCCGGGGAGCGGGTCCCTGGAGTCCGGCTGGGAACCGTACTGCTCAGCCACTACACAGGGTGTTCTCCTGGGTTGTTACCTACCCTGGCCCATCTAAAACATGCTCAGAGCTGACGGTTCCTGCATGGCGGCGTAAGGCCTCAGAACTTCCCGGCTGCCTCTGTAGCCTCTGCCAAAGCATTGGTCTCCACCAAGACTGACAGGGTCTGCTTCTGGACAGCATTTGGCACTGTGAGGAGGGAAACCACTGTCTTTTCAAACTGCCCTGGGTTTTTTTAAAAGAAAAAAAAAAAGGTCTTCATAGAGTAATTATGCTAATGGAAAGGGTTTGGCTTTTCTGTGTTTTGTTTTGTTTTTAATCCTCTGAAGATGAAATGTGCGCCATCTCCCTGACAGCTAGATCTCAGCCAATCTCGATTGTTTTCTCTCTTTCCTGCCCTTATCTTCCAGCCGACTCATAACCATCACCACCACGCTTTTCCCCAAAGGGTCCCGAGGCGTTGTGCCCAGGGATATGCCTCTGAACATCTTTGTGAAGATTATCCAGTTCATTGCCCAGGTAATGCACACATTTCTGCCAATCTTCTTCAGGTGAGGTAATCAATGAAAGGGGCCACAGTCATCCTTAATGTGTCCAGACTTCTTAGAAAGGGATTATTTTCCCACACAGCTGGCTCATTTGCTTCCAAACAGTCAGGTGAACACATCAAGTGCCTTCAGCATCTAAGGAAGAACCGAGAGGTGGAGTTGAAGTGATTCATCTGAGGTCACAGAGCCCACCAGTAAAACAGCCATGGCACAGATAAGATCCTGGGTCAGTCCCAGCGATGACAGAAAAGAGAAAACTTCGGTGACAGAGACGCTTGGGTAATCCCTTCCCACTTTCCCCAGATCTCTGTTCTGTATTCTCCAAGTTAAAAGGAGGCAAAAGGTTTGGTATTTGGCAGAAACTTAATTTTTTTAAAAAAGACAATCGAGTGAAATTGAAGAGTAAATAGTAATTTTCCAATTTTTCTCTGTGAGGAGAAAATACTTTCACGGGGAGATTAGCATTTATCAGTTATGCTCAAAAGCATTCTAGTCACTTTACACATGAATTAATTTACTTTAAAAAGAGAGTCCAGTAACATTAAAGCTAGTTTGGCTATAACTTATTATTCAAATATAAGATTTCTCCTTGGGGGAGGGGTTGGTGGACTGAACCCAAGACCCCACTCATGCTAAGTGTTCACCCTACTACTGAATCGCACCCCAAGTCCACTGTTTCATTTATTTATTTTTGAAACAGTGTCTTATTTTTTTTTAACCCTGACTGGCCTATGACTAACTCTGTAGACCAGGCTGACCTCAAATTCACAGTCCACCTGTCTCTGCCTCCCACGTGCTGGGCTTAAGGGCACGTGTCACCATACCCAGCTGCCCTTTTCTTTTGGAAATACTTGGTGAGTACATTCTTTGGCCCCCACTTTGACCTCTGTGACTTACACACACACTGGGAGTCTCCCATCCCAACCCGGGCTTTGTCACCAGCAAACCTGCCACCTCAAACTAAAGAACATCTTCCATCTGTAAAGTGAGGGTAGAAATTCTTGCCCAGTGTGCCACAGAACATTGTATGCTGAAAGGAAATTGCAGGTTTGCAAAGGTTGCTGAAGTGCAGTTGGTATTAATATAAAAATGTAAGATTTGGTGCATGCTGTTTGATACATAGCATCTCTCTCTATATTGGGCCCATGAGAGGTTTCTTTCATACATATCCTTAGAGAAAGTGCATTGCTAACCCTGCAGATGAAAAATTTCATATGCATTTTCTAAATGTAGTCACACGGTATATGCATTTTGACTATTCTGGAATACTGTATATAAAATGAACATGTGTCTTAGTCGTTACTAACTTGTATGATCAGGTTCCACCTTAAATGGTATGTCTTATGTCTTAATTCTTCTCCCCCCCCACTCATTTTTATATATGAGCCAGAGGATGTTTTCAAAGTTAAGGAACAGAGGGAAACAGTCACTGTATAGCGACATCATTACAAATATATTTCTCAGCTGAGTATCAAAAAGTTATCAACATTTGTAGTACAAGTGGAAAGAATCGAAGCCGTCTTTCTTAGGTCCAGACGCCCAGGTGTTGTGTGTTTTTGGTGTTTGGCTCTGTGTCTCCAGCCTCAGCCACTGAGCTGATTCTATGTACTGCATAAGGAATGCGGCCCTAGGGCAGTTCTGGTGCATCTGGTCTTCCTTCAGGGGCTCTCCAGGAAACCATAAAGCCAAGCATCACCTCAGCCCCTCAGCGGCCGGCTTTTGCTTGTATTTTGTGTTAAACTCAGCATTCCATGTTTTATTTTTGTTTGGTTTCTACCCACCCCCACCCCCACCCCCATCCACCCCAGGAGCGTCTGGACTTTGCAATGAAGGAAATAATTTTTGACTTTCTCTGCGTGGGAAAACCAGCCAAGGCTTTCAGCCTCAACCCAGAGGTATGAACGACTCATCTATTCGAACAAAGCACTTATTCACAGAGCCCATCCCTTTGCTCTGAAAGTCTGGGGCCCTCGAGTCGGGGGGTTGGGGGTGGTACCTCTCAAGGGTCTTAAGACACAGGAGCTGTTTTCTCTATGTCCCGATTTGGGCGTCCGTTTCTCCAGAGTAAAACTTGAGGTGAACTGATTCAGGACGACCCATTGGCCGTGTGCTGTGGTCTTTGGTCTGGTAAAATGGAATCATTCTTGCCTCAAAGAACGTGAAGACAAAGATTGGCAAGTTTCATGTCGGGACGCCATGAGTAAATGGACAGAGGGCTAAGATTATACAACACAATGAACTTAGGTAGCCAGTAAACAAATGCGCTTCCATGACAACATCCCAGCTCCAGGGCCAGGCACCTCGCGGAAATGCGTCCCTGGTAGGTGTTACATTCGTGTGGGGCTCTTGGCTCTGCAAATGAATGGCAGTTCAGTCTTAAGCTCTTAAAAACACTAGCAGCCAATCTTTGCGGTTCTTTTTCTGCATATTGTGGCTGGACCAAAAGCCAGAAAGCTGGTTTTGCCACTTGTCATGGGCTCAGCTACGTTTTCTAGTGTGACATTTACTTCTGACTCTTGGCTTTTATTCTAGTAAAATGGACAAAGTGTGTTTCTAGCTCCCTTCCCAGGTGAGTTATACTAGAACTAGCGTATTGCAAACTAAAAAGGACATGAAGGAGAGAAAGAAAGAAATCAAGGCAGGGGAAGAAGTCCCGTACGGTGGAGCACAGTGAATGCTTCTCTCTGTCATCACTGGGATGTCCTGGTTCCTTCATCTGGCCATTAAGGAAAGAGGTCCAGAGCCCAGGGGCACAGCATAGCTCTTTAGCTGCCCCACATCCCTTGCCCCTTCTCACCATACCCTGAATCCTGTTGGTTGCCACATTCCTGCCAACAGAACAAAAAACTGAAATGGAGGAGTTTCTGTGTTGTGGCTGATGGCCTCTCTGCTGTCACAGTCAGCAGGTCAGAAGGAAGTCAAAGCCAGGGGCCGGATGGAGGCCCAGAGCTGGCCGGTAACAGACTTCTCTTGTGGATAACATTCCCAACATCTTTTTCATTTTCTCAGTAGCTATAGATCTACTATTTGAACAATTCTCAGAATTCCTGGGTTACTTGTCCTAGTCAGGGTTCTGTTTCCACCATGAAGCACGGTGACCAAAAGCAAGCCAGGAGGAAAGGGTTTATTTGGCTTACACTTCCACATCACAGCCCCTCACTGAGGGAAGTCAGGGCAGGGACTCACGCAGGGCAGGAACCTGGAGGCAGGAGCTGATGCAGAGGCCATGGAGGGGTGCCGCTTACTGGCTTGCTCCTTATAGCTTGCTAAGCCTGTACTCTTATAGAACCCAGGACCACCAGCACAAGGATAGCCCCATCTACCATGGGCTAGACCCTCCCACATCAATCACTAATTAAGAAAATACCTATAGGCAGATCTAATGAAGGCATTTTCTCAATCGAGGCTCCGTCTCCTCCAGTGACTCTAGCTTGTGTTAAGCTGACAGAAAACCAGCCAGCACACTAGTCTAACATGAACATCTCTCATGGTAACACTCACCTGTCATCTTAGTCCTTGGCCTGCATAGCAAGATCCTGTCCCAGGCAAGCAAAGCACCATTGTTCTCACCACCGTGGGTCTGTCTACAAACTCTTCATCCGGCCAATGGCTTGTGGGCTGACCTGTCTGTGAAGAGCAACTGGGGTTACAGTTTAAATGGAGAACCCAATAGGAAAAAAGATTTGAATCTTCTATGTCTCTTTATTTTTATTACACTTTATCTATTGTGGTTTCTTTATTGTAAGTGCATGCTTGTGTTGTGGTGTGAGTGTGGAGGTCAAACAGCATCTTGGGGGATTCAGTTCTCTCCTTCTACCTTGAGGGTTACAAAGCTCCACTTAAATTGCCAGGTTTGGCAGTAAGTACCTGTCTTAGTTAGGGTTTCTTTTGCTGTGAACAGACACCATGACCACAGCAACCCTTACAAAAGAAAACATTTCATTGAGGTGGTGGCTTACAGTGTCAGAGGTTTAGTCCGTTATCTCCATGATGGGGAATCTGGCGGCGTGCCGGCAAACATAGTACTGGGTAGGTCTTAAAAAGAAGGCAACAGGAAATGGACTATGTGTCACACTGAGTGAAGCTTGAACAAAAGAGACCTCAAAGCTGGCCCCATAGTGACACACTTTCCCCAACCAGGCCACACCCACTTCAACAAGGCCACACCTCCTAACAGTGCCACTTCCTTTGGGGGCCATTTTCTCTCAGACCACCACAGTGCCTTTGCCCACTGAATCCATCTTGGCAGCTCTCTTCCACGTCTCTTCCTCCTGTAGGGCACAGAAGAAATTGCCTCTTGCTGCTTGACAGTTATGAGCCCAACAGGGCACACATGACTGGCACATTAGCATGTCTCCAGGGAAGGACCTGCCTGGGACAGTGAAGTCATGAAGAAAAGACAAACACAGAGGAATACCGGACAGAAGGCTGGGACTTGGGTGGCCTAGGCTGTTGGCTAAAGAAGCCACAGGCCTCTGGAAGCTCCGTGTGTTTATTACATAGAGTTGAACAGCAAGGCAGCAAATAGGATGCAGCTGGACACAGGAGACAGGGTTATTGCTTCTAGATAAACAAGGAGGTAGCAGGATCAAGGGGAGAGGTTTAGCTGCTCTCAGTAAGAGCAGCCTCTGTAGGGGAGCAGTCTTTAGGACGTAAACATCTAATGGGAGAAAACCATAGCAGATAGACATGTTCTGCACACACTGTCAATACTCACTCAGTCAGGTGAGGAGGTCCTTACCATTTCCCTCTGATCCACACCCCAACCGGGGAAGGCTTTGGTATTCCTGTATGGGTCTGAGGCTCTGGGGTCTTTGACATGGCCAGCTCACATCAACACGCACATTCACTCAGGATTTCACTCACTCAGGCTTTCTCTGTTCCCTATACAAGATCCCCTTCAGACACAGGCACTCAGCGGTCGGTGCAACAGAACTTACACAGTGGATGAAAATACTCCTGCCTGGCACAGATTCTCGTAGAACTAAACCAGGTTGGCCTTTGGGGAGTTGCTTATTTGTTTATTGTTTCATTACACAGGGCCTCACACTGGCCTTGAACTTGCTGTATTACTGAGCATGACTATAAGCTTTTGATCATCCTGTCCCAGGCTCTAAAGTGCAGGAACTACAGGAAAATGCCATCATCCTGGCTCCATATTGGTCCTTAAATAATATTTTGGAATCAGCTTGTGTAACAAAGGCTCAGAGACCTACTGAGTTATCTTAATACCAAGTGTGTTGAGCACAACTCAGCAGTTAGGGAGTTTCTAGGTAACTGTCTTACTTGGTTTGGGCCTGGATATGTACTGTAATGTGTCCATCCTGAGAAGTGGCATGTCTGAGATGCACTTCTAGGCTGCCAGTTTCTCTCACTTGTGATCTAAAAGAACATGGAACTGGAAGTCCTATTCAGTGCTGGAGGCAAGAAAAGAAGAAACAGAGTTCTGGTAGACAGGAAATGAAAATATAAAGATGTCTTCATTGACAGGCAACTATTGTAGAAAATTGCAAAGAGACTGTGTGAGGCAGGACACACTTTTAACCCCTTAGCATGTGGGAGATGGAGGCATGAAGACCAGGAGTCTACATAGGGAGTTACATAGAGAGTTCAAGGCTAGCCTGGGCAACATGAGACCCTGTAACAAGGAAAACACTGGTAGCACAAATAAAGATGTCACTTATTCTAAAAAAGAAGGAAAATATCAAATGATTTGGAGCTGCTGCATGACTGTAAGAAGTTTGCAGGATACAAAATAAATAAGTAATATATTTGTATATTCTAATGAGCAATCAAACAGTTTACACTATTGGTGAAAAACAAAGTCCTGTACACTAAAGCAGACAGAATGTGCACATTGCTGTATGCTTTTTTATTCCAAAAACTAAAAATATACTGAAAGAAGGCAAAGCTCCAAATAGATAGAGATAAGTTCTCTTTAGAGCAAATCAAAAGATCTGCCATTGTTGAGTTGTTAGCCCTCAAATTGACTTAAATGCGTTAAAGTATCATCTTAATAACATCTGACTTATAATCCCTACAGCTTCTTTTAAAATAGAAATCAATGAGCTGGCTTTAAATTTGATATGGAACATCAAACTGCTAAAATAACTAACATAGTTCAGAAGTAAAAGAATAAAGCTAGGCTAGCATAGCCTGATTCTAAGACTTAGAATCAAACTATACGGTCACCAAATAAGTATAAAGATGGGGGTCGATCTAAAGAAGATCCAATGAGGATGGGGACCCACATGTGAACGGTTGGCTCATTTCCAACTTTGGGAATATATTCAGAGAGTAAAAGTCTTTCCACTAAGTGGTGCTGAGCAACTGGGTGCCTACCTTGCAAAACAACAAATTCCAGTCCAGTGTTCATTGTAAGCAAAAACAAGCTCAAACTGTATTGTGCAACCTAAATATAAACCCAACGCTGTAAGTCTTCCAGGAAAGAAAAAAAAATGAAAACCTTTGTGGTCCTTGAATGGGCAAAGCTTTCTAGACTACAGAAATCATAAATCACAGAAATATTAAATTGAGTTTGTGTTTTAAAGTTTGCGTGTTGATAAGGCATTTAGTAGAGAGTCAAAGCATGGGATAAAATATTTTCACATCCTCAACAAAGTACTTCTTTCCAGAATATATAAAGAATTCTTGTAACTGATAACAAGAAAATAAACAACATACTTTTGAAGTGAGCAAATACGCTCTTCATCAAAGAGATCAAAGCAACCAGTCAGCCTGTGAAAAGACGGTCACTGTAGGTGGTCACTAGGGAACTGCCAGGTAAAAATGATGACTAGATGTGCTGGGGTGGGGTCTAGAGCAGGATGCTTTACACTGTCCCACTGAGAATGTGACAGAGAGCAGGGCTGAGTCCTCCCTTGAGTCAGCTTTGGGGTTTAGCTGGACTTTAGAATTCTTCTCACATACCCATGTGTTTTCATAGCTTTAATATCCTTCAGACTTGCTGGCCTTTATAATCAGAGATCAATAATAGATGTTGGCTGGGTGTGGTGGTGCACATCTTTAATCCCAGCGCTTGGGAGTCAGAAGCAGGTGGGTCTTTGAGAACTGAGGCCAGTCCGACCCACATAATGAATTCCATTTGTCCCAAACTAAATAAATAATCAGAGATATTTAATTTTGTGATTCATATTTGGAACTCAATTATCTTCCCACTGTCTTTGAATGAAAAATTATAGTGTTCCTTTCTGTGAAGCATTTAAGTCTGTTTCCTGACTCAGTTTACCTTGGTTGCAGCTGCCCACAGGATGAGTACCCATCTCTTTTGATATTCCCCCTCCACACACATGCATTTCTTTAAGAGATGTGTGCCCATTTCAAACATGCACAAACATCCGAATTTGGTGAACATCTTCCTGGCTGTTTCCTCTCGATAAACCCTGTCGGGTTATTCTAGCTAACTGGGTCTTTCCTTGCGTCTCTTACAGAGAATGAACATCGGTTTGCGGGCATTCTTGGTGATTGCTGACAGCTTACAACAGAAGGATGGTGAGCCGCCCATGCCCGTCACAGGAGCTGTGCTCCCGTCGGGAAACACCCTGAGAGTAAAGAAAACATATTTGAGTAAGACGCTGACTGAAGAGGAAGCCAAAATGATAGGTGGGTACGAGTACTGAAAATCACTGTCAGGTCCTTGCTGGAAGTGAGAGGAACTCAGGGAAAAAACACCAAATCTTTGCCAAGTAGCTGGTGAGACATTCCTGCACTGTTGTGTTGACAGATTCCTGCTGGGTTCCGACCCTGGAGCCATTTCAACGCTTTAGGACTTCCTGCTAACTATTGTACCATTTAAATGTTGGCTTTCATCTGGGTCCTTGTAAACATCTAATATTGGTTATTGTTTACCTACCTACATTGTACAGTAAGTTTCCAAGATATCTGTGTGTTTGGACAAATAATCTTATTTATAATTTGTTCATTAATTCATTTTTGAAAGAAAATTTCTTCCTTTCTTTTTTCTTTCATTTTTTTTTTTTATGTAACAATGATCTAATTTGTATATTTGTATTGTAAGCATGCCAATTCCCACAGACACCTCAGGAGAATTTTTTTCTCTCTCTCTGATATTATCTTCCTGAATCCAAAGAAATGATTTTTTTTTGCACTTGTTTATTCCCTTTTAAGTCCTCAGAATTAGAAACTGTTCTAAACTGTACTAAATAATTCCTAAATTCCAAAGATGTGAGAGAAACACATGCAGAACTCTTCACTTTACCTTTAGTTTTGTTATGCTCCCTGAGTTCAAAAGACTTCATGCGTGAGAAATGGCTATTAGTACTTATTTGGTTAAAGTATGATGTCATTTTTTTGTTTGGTGTGTGTGTTGTCTTCTAACTATAGACCACTCATAGTACATTCAATGGGAGCAATACATTTCCCTCATTTGAAAGTTTATAAGTGAAGTCCATTTGTTTATTTTACTGTAGAATCTGCACATGCATCTCAGAGAACAACATACAATTGTTCAACTCTTAACCCCAAATGAAAATTATCACTTATTCATGTAATCACTAATGCTGGTGGGTTTTCTTATTAGTCAGATACTTGAAAATTCAAAAGCAAAATTAATTACTTTAACTTTTATAGAAAATATTTCTAATTGAAATATTGGGGCTGGAGAGATAGCTCAGAGGTTAAGAGCATTGGCTGCTCTTCCAGAGGTCCTGAGTTCAATTCCCAGCAACCACATGGTGGCTCACAACCATCTGTCATGAGATCTGGTGCTCTCTTCTGTCATGCAGGCATAGATGAAGACAGATCACTGAGTACATAATAAATAAATAAATCTTAAAAAAGAAAGAAAGAAAGAAAGAAAGAAAGAAAGAAAGAAAGAAAGAAAGAAAAAGAAAGAGAGAGAAAGAAAGAAAGAAAGAAAGAAAGAAAGAAAGAAAGAAAGAAAGAAAGAAATATTGGAATTAGGGAGGCTGGAGAGTTGCCTCAGGGGTTAAGAGCTCTGGCTGCTCTTACAGAGGATGCAGGGTAGGTTCCCAGCACCCACATAGCAGCTTGCAACTATTTCTAAATATAGTCCATAGGACCCAGTGCCCTCTTCTGGCCTCCACAGGTACTGCACACATGTGGTACACATACATACATGCAGACAAAGCTCTCACATAAAAAACCACTTAAAAAATATTACAACTCTTATTAAGTAAGTTGAAACAGTTATTTAGTGAACACTTGCAAAGTGCATGCCAGTGCAGTTGGAGCCAGGCAGACAGAAAGGACACCAGTCTCAACCCTTCTTCTGCTCAAGGAACTCCCAGGTACAGAGGACCCTCCTCGAAGGGCAATTTTGTAGAGCTTGGGTGGACCAGGGTATGACTCTTTGATCTATTTAGTTAAAAGTGTGACTAACGCATGTTTTTCAGGAATGTCCTTGTATTATTCCCAAGTCCGAAAGGCCGTAGGCAACATCCTAAGACACCTTGATAAGGAAGTAGGGCGATGTATGATGCTGACCAATGTCCAGATGCTAAACAAAGAACCGGAAGACATGATCACGTGAGTACTGCCAAGGAGACTCGATGAACTGGGGATCCAACCCACATACGTCTCTCCTCCTTGACTCAGGTTCTACGGTAGTAAAACATATGTATTGATGATACTTGCCTGAGAGCCAGTTCAAAGCTGAGGTTGGCCTATTTTGGTTATATCTTGAGTGCCATTAAGCCGGCAAGTTAGAAAATGGTGCCCACAGCTCATTACCAATCCATAAAAGGCCATTTTGTGTGTTTGTTTAAGACAGGGTCTCACTATGTAGCCCTGGCTAGCTTGGAATTGACTAGGTAGACCAGTCTGGCCTCAAACAGACATTCTGCTGCCTCTGCCTCCTGAATGCTGGGACTAAAGAGATGTACCCCACACCAGCTGTCTTGTTTTAACTGGCACTTCAACTTTTTGTAAGGTCCTTCTTTCTTTATACTCAACCAGCTTGAAAACCCCAAATAAGGCTAAGAATTTTCTTCACAATAATAAAAATCTTAAGACAGATTCTTGAGTGGAAAATCACTTGTTTCTTTCCTTCCTTCCTTCCTTTTTTTTTTTTTAAAGATTATTTATTTTATTATATAAATAATGTTCTGCCTGCTTGTATCCCTGCAGGCCAGACGAGGGTACCAGATCTCATTACAGGTGGTTGTGAGCCACCATGTGGTTGTTGGGAATTGAACTCAGGACCTCTGGAAGAGCAGTCAGTACTCTTAACCCCTGAGCCATCTCTCCAGCCTCCTTCCTTCCTTTTTTAAAGGAGAAACTTCAGGGAACCACACAAACATTTAGAAGAGGGTAACAGGAAGATTGTCTGGCCTGAGGGAATGTTGGAGGCTGACCCACCACTCTTGGCCCTAAGCAGGGTGTTCACTGGATCATGGGGCCCTGAGCAGGGTGTTCACTGGATCATGGCACACGGTTTTTGCTTAATCCCCATTCCTCATTTCTTTTGTGTCACATTAAAAAAAAGTGAGGGGGGGTGGGGGGTGGCAGTGGGTGCACACCTTTAATCCCAGCACTCGAGGCAGAGGCAAGTGGATCTCTGTGAGTTCAAGGCCAGCCTGGGCTACAGAGTGAGTTCCAGAACAGGCTCCAAAGCTACAGAGAAACCCTGTCTCGAAAAACAAAAAATAAAAATAAAATAAAAGGAGCCATGCATCCATTTAGTTTCTAATCTAGGCTTGCTTTATTGGTTGAAAAAGGATGTCAGAGTTCCCCCTTAGACTTCAGGCTAGGCAGCATCATCTGCCTTCTGACAGGTAAGAGAAAGATCCCAGCTGTTGAAGACATCTGGGAGGTAGGCTAGGGGTACTGCATAGGCACCTGACTGCTGCAGGTGATGAGCAAGGAGCCATGTTAGGGTGTAACTGCAGCTCCCGAGGGTGTCTGTCCGTGAAAAAGGAGAGGAAATAAGCCATGGCTGTCCACACAAGTGTTTGCTCTTCCTTCTGTGGGGATATCCAAGGGTTCGGCTTGACTGTATTCTTGGGTATTTTCTTCAAAGTGCTAAGCTGGGACCTAGGACCTTACATGTGCCGGGCGAGGACACTAATTACTGGGATGTACCCCAGCCCTGTATTCATTTCCTTTTATTTATTTTTGTCGTGTGTGTGTGTGTGTGTGTGTGTGTGTGTGTGTGTGTGTGTGTGTGTCGGAGAAGGACAGGGAGAGAACGAGAGGAGGCTTGTGTGTGTGTGTGTGTGTGTGTGTGTGTGTGTGTGTGTGTGTGTGTGTGTGTGATTCGGGTGTTGAAAGGCAGTCCATGGGGACTAGTCCCCAGGAAATCCTACTGAATGGCCATCTTGTGATTAAGTGCTCATGTGCCTGTGTTTTCAGAGATCTGGGCCTTGGAACTAAATTGAGACTTGTTTTGTTTTTTAATTAGATTTATTCATTTTATTTTGTGTATGAGTGTTTTGCCTGCATGTACAGGTGTGCACCTTATGCATGATTGGCACCTGCAGATATCAGAAGAGGGCATCAGGTCCCCTGGAACTGGAGATGGTTGTGAGCCACCTGGCGGGTGCTGGGAATCAAACCTGGATCCTCCGCAAGGACAGCCATTGCTCCAAACAGCTGAGCCATTGCTCCAGCCCCACATCTAGACTTTTACAAGCTCACGGGCCTAATAACGCTGTCAGGGGCAAACACTGGGTAGTGACGTGAGACCAGCACCAGGCTGTACTTGAAAGCTCTGCATTAGGCGCTGGCTTTTGTTCGCATACTTAGTCATTTTTGTACTGTTTTTTTAATTTTCATGATCTTTAGACTTGCTTCAATTTTGCCTTCAATTCTAGAGGTGAACGAAAGCCCAAAATCGACCTCTTCAGGACCTGTGTCGCTGCAGTTCCTCGACTGCTGCCCGATGGGATGGCCAAACTTGAACTTACTGACTTGCTGGCCAGGTGGGTGAGAAAGTCTTGGATGTTAGTCATTCAAAATTGATTATAATCTTTTGTCGTCATTCAAAAAATAGAATTGTTGGGCAGTGGTGGCACACGCCTTTAATCCCAGCACTCGAGGCAGAGGCAGGCGGATCTCTGTGAGTTCGAGGCCAGCCTGGGCTACAGAGTGAGTTCCAGGTCCCTGCACTCGGGAGGGCGAGGCAGGTGGATTTCTATGAGTTTGAGGCCAGCCTGGGATACAGAGTGAGTTCCAGGAAGGGTGCAAAGCAACACAGAGAAACCCTGTCTCGAACCACCCCCCCAAAAAAAAACCATAAAGCAAAAAATAGAATGATTACTTTCAATTGATGGAGATTTCCTTCATAAGGTATTGTCCTAGGTCTTCTGTGTGAACATGAATAAAAAACTTAGTTTTTGTGTTTTAATAATGGGGCTTGAACCTAGGGACCACTCATGCTAGGTACATTCTCTGCTACTGAGATCCATTCCCCACCCTCTCTTTAACTCTAATCTGAGACAGGCCATCACTAAGTCACCAGGATAGTCTTAAATTACAGCCTTCCTGCCTCCACTTCCTGAGTAACTGGGACTACAGGGGTGGACCGTAAACCTGGCTTCTAACTCTTGGAGATTTTTGTTACTTTTTTCCATGCTCAGGGGATTCAAAACAAATATAGAAGTCCACGAGGTTGCCAACATCCCGATGGGTCTGCACAATGAGTGGCAGGGTAGACCCTTGAGTTCAGTGGGTGATGGGTCAACTGTGGACCGAGGAAGCCAGAGAATGAAAGGTGAACTTGAAAGGCTTTGGAGAAAGATCAGTTCAGGAGGGTAGAGAGAAGGGCGTGACCTCACTGTGAGAGTTCATCTGGGGTCTGACCCTCAGTTCGAAGTCCCTAGACTCTCTGATGAGGCCAACAGAGACAGTGTTCCTCAATCTCACAGTAGTTATCCTGAAAGCTACCAAAAATCACATCAACACAGGAGGCAAAGCCATTGTCACTAGGACGCAGGGAGTGAGGGGGAATAAGAGTCATCATTGGATTGGGGAAATGGAGGGAAAAAAGGTAGGAACACCAGTAATGAAAGGACATAGACGCACACCCGGAAAGAGGGAATTTTAGTAGCAGGTGACGCCATTAATAAGCCATTTAGGGGCTATCCAGATGGCCCAGAGGGTGAAGGTGCTTGACAACCTGAGTTCAGTCCTGAGGGTCTACATGGTAGAAGGAGAAAACAGACCCCCTGACCACTCTCCTCTGACCTCCAGGCACATGCCATATCATATATGTGCCTGCACATGCATGCACATACAATAGATGTAATCTTAAAAATTATTCTCTTGGGATTGGAAATGTAAGAGTGTGTTTAAGAGTACTGACTATCCCAGCACTCGGGAGGCAGAGGCAGGCGGATCTCTGTGAGTTCGAAGCCAGCCTGGTCTACAGAGTGAGTTCCAGGAAGGCGCAAAGCTACACAGAGAAACCTTGTCTTGAAAAAAAAAAAAAAAAAAAAGAGTACTGACTATATCCTTGCAGCTCAGGTTCAGTTCCCAGCACCCACTTGGCATCTCACAGCCCTCTGTAGCTCCAGTTCCAGGGGATCTGATGCCCTTATCTGAACTCACCAAGCACCCATGTGGTACACAATCGTACATGTAGGCAAAACACCCATACTCTTAAAATCATGTGGGTGCTCTGAATCAAACCCAGATCCACTGGAAGAGCAGCCAGTACCTTATCCATTGAACCACCTCCCCAGACTCCCATAAATGTAAATATTTAAACACCGTTTGAGGTATCTTCATCTGATAATGGTGGCAAAAAGAAAAGCCTAATTTTCTTTTTCTCTAATAATAATAGTGCCTAATCCCCTAGAGAAACCCTGAAACCTGAGAGTGTTCTGTCCCCTGGGATGGGAGCCTCGGTTTATTTATTTAGATTCTGAGGGGACACTGTTCTCAGGCTAGAGAAGGAGGCAACCTCGGTTGTGCGCAGCTCATCTTTTTCCAGGCCACCTGCGGCGTGAGAGCCAGAGGGTGTCAACAAGAGGCTCAAGTGGCCATGTAGGACAGAGAGGACCTCTGGCTTTCACGCCATGGCTTTTACTGCCCTTCCCACCCTCGTCCCATGCTCTAGCATAGGCGATGCTGAGTGTGAAGGCTACTGATGATCTGTGACTTTCAGAACCACCCTCCTAAGCCTGGCTCTCCCATGAAGTTTTCCGTTCTAGCTTGTGTGTGTGTGTGTTACCTCTCATCGGTCACAGTAGCCTGCATGTTGCTTGTATGAACAAGCTTCAAGCCTGTGGATTCTTCTTTCTATCCCATGCTTAGGTGTTACTTTAAGAAGGGCATGGGCTGGGGATAAGATACAATATAAAGAGTTCGCCTCACATGTGCGAGGCTCTGAGTTAATCCCAGTCCCTCCAAAATTGTGTAAGGTTTAGACAATTACCCAGCCTCGGCTTTGCTAAGGCCCAGCAAGCAGGGAGACTGAGGCCAAGATGGGGAAATGGACCTGAATTGAGGTGAGCTTCCAGTTCTGAGGAGACCCAGGAGGAACAGACCATGAATAACAAACACACTGAATGGAGGAAGAGAAGAGTGAAGAGATTGGGATCCTGTGAGGGTCATCCACTCAAATGGTCTCCTGGAATGAAAGCAGGGACTGAGAACGAAGAAAGTCTCTGGACAAATTCCAGAATGGCCCAGAAACACGAAGGAGTCGCCTGCCAGTTTGCTGCGGATAACAATAGAGAGGTTGACAGCTGGAAGTCAGGACATGGAGGGGGACCAGAAGGGCTCAGGGAATCAGGGGCTCAGATCAGGACCCTGAGAAATCAATAGCTAAGGCCCCCACCAGAGAACAAGATGGCCAACAGGGGAAGCAGGATGCGAAGAATGGAAAGATGACAGAATTTTCTAGAAAGTTTGAGCTTGGTATCCCTACTTGCTGTTTTACGGCCTGTGTGATGTAGACAAATTATTTAAGCCCCCAGCATGCCCTTTCTCCCTGGGTAAAAGTTTGATAATCTTGGAAGGATGCTGTTTGTCTCTCAGGACCTTTGAGAAGGCTAAGTAACGCTGAGGCGTCAACACCCCTGTTAGTCAGAAGGAAGTCTGTGGGAAAGAGACAGTTATCAGTTAGGGTGGGAGGGACATTGGCCGCATTCAGAGATGGGGCTGGTAATTGCCTAGACTAAAGCCTTTGAAATGCCAGCTTTTTAGATAACGTGGGGGCATTCTGGGAGAATGCCTAGCACTGCTTTGCTGTGGGTCTGCGTAGAAGGCTCTTAACCTCTGAAATCACCTTGACAGCCTAATCCGGTGATGCTGGAATCTGCAGACCGTGGTGCCAGACGAGCGGGGAGGGAATTGTTAGACATAGTTAGAATGTCTGGGCTATTTATAGTGCCCTGTTTATTATTGTGTACATTCTTATAAAGCCCAAAGCCATGAGTACTGTTTTTCAGAGGGGAAAAGAACAAAATAAATATTCTTGAAAGTTCAAGAAAATTGACCAGACTGTACTGGAAGCCTATGCAAAGGGCTTTTTTCTTTTCTTTTTTTTTTTTTTTATAAACTTCAAAGGGAAGTCAGAAGGTGTTCTCAGAGGGAAGTAAAGAACCTGTGACCTGTACACTGGGTCCTCTGTTCCCTGAGAAAATGAAGCGCTTCAGAAGCCCCCAGAAGCTGAGAGATAAAGAAGTAGTGATCCCCCACAAGAAATGTGCATTTCAGGCTGGGGGTGTAGCTCAGTAGTAGAGTGCTCGCCTAGCAAGTGCAAGGCCCTGGGTTCGATCCTCAGCTCCAAAAATAGAAAGAAAGAAAGAAAGAAAGAAAGGAAGGAAGGAAGGAAGGAAGGAAGGAAGAAAGAAAGAAAGAAAGAAAGAAAGAAAGAAAGAAAGAAAGAAAGAAAGAAAGAAAGAAAGAAAGAAAGAAAGAAATGTGCATTTCAGCTGCCACACAGGAAGACTCAGAGGAGAGTACGGCACGCTTCCCACTTACTCTATAGTGCATTGCACCAGAAAATTTGGTGTTCTTCATAACTGGAAAAGCAAGACCAGTGTTCGTTCAGGCTCCCATCCCTTACCGGTTCAGCTCCCAGTAAGAGGTTTCAAGGACGTGTTCCCCATGGCTGGCTCAGGTTATAGCTAAATATTGCAGACACACAATCCACAGACAGACTATATGTGTGAAATGAAGTTGGAAAACCTTCTCCAAGCTTCCAAATTTCTGACTTGATATGTACTGCTCGACCAATTAATAATGGCTGAGTCTGAGAAATCTTTTTTTTAAAGATTTATTTATTTATTATGTATACAGTGTTCTGCTTACATGTGTACCTTCACATCAGATCTCATTACAGATGGTTGTGAGCCACCATGTGGTTGCTGGGAATTGAACTCAGGACCTCTGGAAGAGCAGCTAGTGCTCTTAACCTCTGAGCCATCTCTCCAGCCCGAGTCTGAGAAATCTTACCCAGTGGGCTTCCCAAAGGCTGTGGCGATCGTCCTGGTATCATGGTCAAACCCCAAATGGTTCTATGCTCCTGTCTTAGCACGGAGCCTGCCTGGATCTGCTGGAGGGGTATCCCCAAGGATAGAGCCTGCCTGGATCTGCTGGAGGGGTACCCCCAAGGAATCTCTCCTTCCTAGGCGGGAGCTTACTTCTCCCCATTTTTTCTCTCTCACTCACCTCCCAAATATGTCTTACTTCCTCCTTAGACCACAGAAAGACAGTGTCCCTGGCTGTCCAAGATGGCTGTCACCTGTCATATTCTCTCCGTTCCATATGCACACTAGGGATTTGATATTCAGTATTTACTCCCCCTTCAAAAATTTGACTTTATTCGTGTGACACTCACCTCACAGGGCTGTAAGAATTAAATAATGCATGGAGATCACTTAGCATAGCACTTACACACACAGGAAGCTCCCTGACAGTGGCAGTTATTTTCAATGAGTATTCAGTCTTGCATGATGCATTCCGTGTTACACGCTGTTTTTGTATGTTTCCAGGTAAGATGGGTACAGTCTTGGGGTTGGGGATTTAGCTCAGTAGTAGAACGCTTGCCTAGCAAGCACAAGGCCCTGGGTTCGGTCCTCAGCTTAAAAAAAAAAAAAAAAAAAAAGATGGGTACAGCCTCATTCCTGATTTCAGGCAAGAAGACTGTGTGTTAGGAAATTAAAACTGGGACTGGAGAGATGGCTCAGCAGTTAAGAGCACTGACTGCTCTTCCAGGGGACCCGGGTTCAATTCCCAGCACCCACACGGCAGCTCACCACTCTCTGTAAATCCAGTTCCGTAGGATCTAGCCTTCTCCTGGTCTCTGCAGGCACTGGGTCCACAGATGTACATGCAGTCAGAGCATCTACACACATACATTTTTGTTATTTTTTTTTTAAAAATTAAGATTTGGTTGCTTACACTTTACAGAACTTCCCTGAGACTGAGCACTACTGTTTCTATTTAAGAAATTGGAAAATATCTTCTATCTAGTGTTATTAATTTGTGGATGCATCTGAGGTAACGCTACTCCGGTGACCTTCTGTGGTATCTGGGGTATATTAACCACTTCCTCCATTTCATTTGTAAGCATGGTGTATTGAGAACAGTTCAGCAGGAAGACTAGGTTCCGACTGTGTGTGCTGCCTCATTAACTGAGCTGAAATGTAGTTCAACACACAGCAAATCGATGGACGTCCTCTCTATAATGCCCCCCCCCCAACAAAACTCCCATGGCTTCTGGTAAACTAGAGCTGACCAGCAGCCTCCCTGCTTCCCTCCACAGCTCGTATTGGTATTGCCAGGCCACCGCTTTCTTGACTTGGCCTAATGATATTTTTATTTATCCCTTTGTAATTTAGATGGGAGTGTTTCTGCCAACTGAGCTTTTTCTTCAGCTTATGGTTCATCAATTTGAAACACACCCAAATAACCGAATTGTTACAAGCACTTAGCTAATTGTTGAGACTCTGGAGCTTGCCTTGGTAAGGAAGTTTGTGCTGTGAGTCATTTGTCTGATCCAATAACCAAAGGTCAGCTTTGGCCCAGCCGCCCCCTCAATGTGTCTCTACTGGTCCAGCTATACCCTTGTGCAAGAATCATGTGCCCTGGGGACCCTAGCCGATTACTTGTTCTAGATCACTGCAGATAGAGCCTGGGGTTTCTTGCTTTGGCACACGTGGCCCGTGGGAAGCATCCTCTTGTTTGCTTGCTTACCGGAGCTGCTGGACCTGTGCCAGGCCCTGCCAGCGCTCCTGATGCCAGCCGCCTGGAGGGACAGCCCCACTGATGTTGCAGTGTTGGTTTCTTTTGGTCTATTTCATGGCTAAGTCCCCGAGGAGACTTCTTATCCTCAGTGCAATATTTATTTGGTGTTTTAATTATTGTATTACATGTACCTGAAACTGTTCAAAAAAACCCCAACAGAGAGATCAGTTTCTTAAAGAATTTTTTTTTGAGTCCTCAAGTCCAATCAGACTTCTTCCCGGGTTGATTCTTTGTGACTCTCTGTTGTCTGTTAGCCACTGCATCAGACACTCTTGGAAAGTGGGGGCAGGCCAATTGCAGTTATCTGCTTAGTATTCAAGACATGGAAATAACATCATTTCAAGAGGCATGGCCACCCAGAATAGCAAAGACTACCCCACCCTGGAGCTCCTGGGGCCTTTAAAATGGTCTTGTACTGTGGGCTTGAAGATAGGACAGATTCCAGATTGCAGGCTGTTTGTGTCGGTGCTATAGAGGAGGACTGAATTGCTGTCATTGAGAAAACCTAAGGTATTGCCGCTTAATGGCTTCCTCTGAGTTCAGTGTGGGACAGCTCTTGCTCTGAGCGCGGCCTGATTTCAGAACTGGGTTGCTTTGCCAGAGCAATTGGGGATTAGACCACAAGCTGGGCATTTAAATAAGAGCCTCGGGTGGTCTCTCAGGTCTGGAGACTGCCAGTTCAAAACCAAGGTGTAGGAAGTGTTGTTTTCCTGTGAGCACTGGGAGAGAGTGTTTGCTCAGGGCTTCTCACCTCACTTCCCATGGCTTCCTGGTGGTCTTTGGCATTGCCTGGCTTGTGGAAGCATCACCAAGACCACTGTTCTACCTTCACATAGTATTTGTCTATCTCTAGTCCTGTTGCAGGGTTACGCAGTCCTCCGGGATTAGGGTCCCAGCCTACTTCCCATACTACCCTATCCTTATGTAATTATTTCTACAGTGGCCCTAACTCCAAATAAGGTTTGCTTTATAAAACAGAGGGGTGGGTGTCAACACATGAGATTCACATGTGACACAATTCAATCCAGTATCTTTACCATTGATAATATTTTTTCATTTAATGCTAATTTCCAATGGTTACAATACTATAATTCCTTAAAATGTAGAAGATTATAGTCCCAAATGTCTTGGAAAATAAACGGCTATAAATATAATAAATTAAAATTAAAAACTTAAAACAAACAAAAAAAAAGGCCCAGTGGTGGTGATGCACGCCTTTAATCCCAGCACTCAGGAGGCAGAGGCAGGTGGACCTCTGTGAGTTTGAGGCCAGCCTGGGCTACAGAGTGAGTTTTAGGACAGCCAGAGCTACATAGAAAAACCCTGTCTTGAAAAAACAAAAACAAAACAAACAAACAAACAAAAAAAAACAAAACCCAAAAAACAAAAAACCAACAACAGCAACAAAAAGGACTCAATGAGTGATTTTTCTTTTCTTTCTATCTTTCTTTCTTTCTTTTTTTTTTTTTTACAAGCTAGTAAGTTCAAACCTTGAACAACAAAGATAACTTGATACCTGTTGCTCTTCCTGTCGATTCCTGACATCCACATGGCAGCTCGTAACCATCTGTAACTCCAATTCCACAGAATTCAGTGCCCTCCTCTGGTCTCTGCATGTACCAGGCACACAACATGATACATGCAGACAAAACACTCATACACATAAAATAAAAATAAAGCCAGGCATGGTGGTGCATGCCTTTAATCTCACATTCAGGAGGCAGAGATAGGAAGATCTCTAAGAGTTCTATGCCTGCCTGGTCTACACGGTGAGTTTTAGGCTAGCCTGTGCTATACAGTGAGACCCTGCCCCAAATAATACTAATACTAATAACAATGACAATAAAAACTCTTTTGAAGATGGTAATATTGAGAGTGGCTCACGCAGGCTCCAGGGGAATGGATACTTTTGAAACTCCTAAGTAAATGTAAAATAAAACTGTTTGTTTGTTTGTTTGAGACAGGGTTTCTCTGTGTAGCTTTGGAGCCTGTCCTGGACTAGCTCTGTAGCCCAGGCTGGCCTCGAACTCACAGAGATCCGCCTGCCTCTGCCTCCCGAGTGCTGGGATAACAGGCATGCGCCAGCACCGCCCAGCTAAAATTAAACTTTTTAAAAAAGTATTCATTTAAACCATTCATTGAGAGTTAGGGGAGACTCATTTTCAGCCCCCAGTAGAAGTAGAGGATTGCGCATCCTGTCTTCCTGGAGGAAAACTGGAGTTGCTGATCTCATTCCCTTCTTCCCAGGCTCTCCATTCACATGGACGATGAACTGCGGCACATCGCGCAGAACTCTCTTCAGGGACTGCTGGTTGACTTCTGTGACTGGCGGGAAGATGTGCTCTTTGGCTTTACTAACTTCCTGCTCCGGGAAGTAAACGACATGCATCACACCCTCCTCGATTCCTCCCTCAGGTTGCTCCTGCAGCTGCTCACCCAGTGGAAACTGGTCATCCAAACTCAAGGAAGAGTCTACGAACAAGCCAGCAAGATCAGAAACTCAGAGGTGATTCCCCGACATGCACACTGTGATGTCACGCACACACACACACACACACACACACACACACACACGCACACACACCATACACACACACACACACACACCATACACACACCATACACACACACACACACACACACACACACACACACACACACCATACACACACATACACCCACACACACCACACACACACCATACACACACTCACACACCATACACACACATACACACACACGCACACACACACCATACACACACACACACCATACACACACATACACACACGCACACGCACACATACACACCACACACACACCACACACACACCATACACACACACATACACACACACACCACACACATACACACCACACACACACCATATACACACCATACACACACACACATACACACACACACACACCACATACACCATACACAAACAACACACACACACACACCATACACACACCACACATACCACACACACACACACATACATACACACACACACCACATATAACACACACACACACACCATACACACACACACACACACACACACACACACACACACACACACGCAGCAGCTTAAGAAACCTTCAGAGTTCTTCCTTCCTAATGCTTAGGACCTGCCTCTGAGTCTAGCCCTTAGTTCTTCCGCCAGCCACATTGTGACCAAGAACTCAGAATGTGATCTTCCATGAGGCCGGACTTGTTAACTCCAACAAGGAGTACGTAAGGAGTAGAAATTGTTTGAGGTTTTTCCCCCTCAAAGAATCATGATCACACATTTGTTTATAAGAACAAATGGTCAGTGGAGTGGAGAAATGGCTTAGTGATTAAGAGTGTATCCTGCAAGGCTGGAGAAACAGCTCAGAGGTTAAGAGCACTAACTGCCCTTCCAGGGGTCCTGAGTTCAATTCCCAGCACCCACATGGTGGCTCACAACCATCTGTAATGAGATCTGGTGTCCTCTTCTGGCCTGCAGGCATACATGCCGACAGAGCACTGTGTACATAATAAATAATAAGTAAGTAAATAGTAAATAAGAGTGCATACTGCTCTTTCAGAATAGCCAAGTTCAATTCCCAGCACCCATGTCAGATGGCTTGCAACTTCCTGTAACTCCAATTCTAGGCGAATCGACACCTCTGGCCTAAATAAGCACCCATAGTCTTGTGTACACACACATACACATAACTGAAAATAAAATAAGTCTTTAAAAATAAGGACAAATGATTGGAGGATAGAGAGTTAGAACTGGTAGGGCTGTGATTGGAGGATGGAGAGTTGGAACTGAGCAGGGCTGTGGGCATCAAGACAGATAAGGATAGAGCCCACAGTTTGCTTTCTACCAGGTTGTTTTTTTCTAGTTAGCAAGGTACTTGTCACTTGACCCTGCCTCTGCGGAGATGAAAATGCAGTCTTAAGGTTTCTTGATAGTGAATGGTGAAAATGAATGCCAGCAGTCTGGAAAGTGCATTGAAGAGGACCAGGTTCTCGGTGCCATGTGGTGAGCCAACCATGGCCATGCCGATGACTCTGGTTCTGGATGGATAGGATCATCAGTGGCTCTGAGGCCTGTGTAGACTCTGGACAGCATAACAGCACCCAGCTAACAGTGAGGGTGGCATTCAGGTCCCCGTGTGCTACATGCACAGAAGACAACTGATTGAAAAACAGTAACCTCAAAAACTTTGAAAAAGGAAACCGAGGTGCCATCTGTCTTTGCAAGAGGGTCATGTGATTGCAGTTTGGGTACTCCCAGAACCCGTCATGTAGACGTGCAAAGCTTGGATTAGATTCCTCACTGTGAAAATGTAAATGAGTGTGCTGACTCACACCTCTAATCCCAACCCTTGGGAGGCAGGGGTCAGAGGATCATAAACTCGAGGCTAGTCTGAGATGCATAGTGAGAGCCTGTCTCAAAAAAGCAGGTAAAAGGGAGAGAGAGAGGTAGCTCCCCAGTGAAGTATGCATGCTGTTCTCCCAAAGGACCTCAGTTAAGTACCCTATCAGGGAGCTCACAATTGCCTGTTCATTCCAGTTCCAGAGGATCTGATGCCCTCTTCTGGATTCAACCTGCACCCGTGTGCACATATCCACCACCACCCCCCAGGCATATACATGCAATTAAAAATGAATAAAAATATCTTTAAAGTTTTTAAAAATAAATACAAATAAACAACAGTGATAACCCCTCACCCCAAGAGAACCTAAATTCTCTTTTGAAAAAACTCCAGCTTTGGGCATGAGCTGTCACTGGAAAAAGAGAACTTGCCTAGCATATAAGATGCTCTAGGTTCAATATTCCCAGTATACATATACACCAGTGCCCCCCAAATGTGTGTGTGTGTGTGTGTGTGCAAGTCTCAGCAAAAGGTAAAAGTCTTTGCAAATCCGGCTCAATTGTCTTTTGTCCATAGAAAACTTCAGTGAAAACAAATTAGACCGCTTTGATTGCAGAATCCCAAATGGTGTGGCCAGAAGCAATGTTCGTTTCTTCCCTGTGAGCAGCCGTTTCTCATCAGCGATAGCAGATGGCTGGAGTTATCACAAAGCACCCATGGATCTGAAAAGGAAAAGGGAATTAGGATATATCATGAATAATAATCAATTCATGCACCCTGTCTCTAGGCTGTTACATTTATTTTAATATTGCAGAAAAGCTGTGTGCCTTCCCTCGTTACTCGGCTAAACTTGGAATGTTTTCTTGCACGGCAGCTCATTCCCAACGGCTCCAGCCACAGGATGCCGTCGGAGCGCGGCCCCCACTGCAGCGTCCTCCACGCTGTGGAAGGCTTTGCTCTTGTCCTGCTCTGCAGCTCCCAGGTGGCCACGCGCAAACTGTCCGTGCTGATCCTCAAGGAGATCCGAGCGCTCTTCCATGCCCTGGGTCAGCCTGAGGTATGGCATGTTCTCAGGAAGTCTCCTGCTCATTCCTTTCAACAGCTTTCAGTTAAAAATTAGAAATCACACATTACTATTGCCTATATGCAACATGTGTAGCATCAAGACTTCACTGTTGATACATTGTTGGGTTTTAATTAGGTAGTGGCTTTTTTTTTTTTTTTTTTTTTTTTTTTTTGCTTTATTTTGTTTCCAGGCAGGTCTGGAACTCTGTGGACCCAGCAGGCCTTGAACTCATGGAGCTCTGTCTGCCTCAGCCTCCTAAATTCTGGGATTAAAGGCATGCACCACCATTCCCAGGCTATAATAGAATTCTTTTTAAAATCATGTTAACTGTTTTTTAAGGTTTTAGTTATCTTTATGTCATATGTATGAGTGTTTTCCCTGCATCTATGTGTACCATGTGCATGCAGGGTCCTTGCAAGCCAGAAGTCTTTAAACCTGCTGGAACTGGAGTTGCAGACAGTTGTGAGCTGCCCTGTGGGTGTTGGTAACCGAACCCTGGTCCTCTCTCCTGAGCCATCTCTACAGCCCCCTATAATAGCCTTTTTTTTAAAAATTTTTTTTGAGCATTTCATACTGCATTTATATCATTTCCACACAATGCTCCCCCCTCTTCAACCCCTTCCACGCCCCCCCTCGATTTCCTTATCTCCTCTTTTTTTTGTTTTTGCTGGAGCTGAGGACCGAACCCAGGGCCTTGCTCTTGCTAGGTAAGTGCTCTCCCACTGAGCTAAATCCCCAACCCCATCCTTATCGCCTCTTTAACTATTAATGTTGCAAACTCAACCTTCTGAGTCCATTTGGTGTTGCTCATACAGATGTGTGTTTAGGGCTCACCACTTAGGATGAGATAACCTGTTGGAGGCTTGTCCATGGAGAAGACTACTTCTTTCTCAGCAGCCATTAGCTGCCTGTAGCTGTCCATCTAGGGGTGGAGCCTTGTGGGCTTCCCCCACCCACATTGGACTACCAACTGGTATTGTCATTATGTGACCATACTGTTGCAATTTCATGGGCATAGTAACATTCTTAATCTACTGGAGGCAAACCATGTATTCTGACAGTGACTCAAGAGACCACTTCTAATTTACTGAATGATCCTACTTTAATAAGAATTTTAAGATTAATTTAGTTTGGGTTAATTAATTAATTTAGTAACATTTTTCTCAGTGTTCAACATACATCTAATTAAGAGATACTACATATACATTAGAGAAAAAACCAGGGAAAGTATTACATCTTCTTTAAAACATCACGATGCCAAACCAAACAGCTTAATTTCAATGATGATGAGAAAGCATGTCCTCCCAAGATAAAAGGGCAGAGTTGTGCGGTCTGCGGGTAGTACAAGATGTGGGGGTCTGTCTATGTTATGTTTTCATGGGGACTAACAGTCAGTCACAGTCCACATTATCAGTTATTCTGTGAGCCAGTGACCTCAGATAAGGAGCATTTTAGTGTCCCAGCTAGGCAGGTTCCTGCAGGGTTTCTGTTCCTTAAGCTTATCACAGAGGCATGAATGCCTGCCTCTGTGACCAATATACAACCCTGCCATTTAAATTCTCAAGTATGTGTGAATCTTTGAAACCGGAGCTTTAATTATCTTGTGCTGGAATTGAAAGCCTATGTATCCTCAGGACCACAGAGTTTTATTTCCTGCCTTGCCTTTGGTGACACCCACATCTCTGAGAAAACCTTTCTCGATTCTCTGGCAGGCTGCTCTGCTCCATGTCCTGGACTGAAGGCTGTGGGATGGGAGGGAAGCATGCATTTCCCAGGGGTGTAACTGACTCCTCCTTTGTACAGGACGATGACAGGCCGATGATTGATGTCATGGATCAACTAAGTTCTTCCATTCTTGAAAGTTTCATTCATGTGGCAGTTTCAGATTCGGTAAGTAAACATGTGGTCCCAAATGCTCCCTGTTGTCAGATGTAAGTTCTGAGCCTGTCTCTAAAGCACAACTATGTGTGAAAGCATAAGGTTCTTAGCAGACTAATAACCTGAGGCACAGATAACTAGGAAAACAAGATTAGCTTTTCAGATAATTGCACAGGACACATCTGAAAAAATTCCAAAGAAAATTTGAGCCTTAGAAATACAGTTAAACGGGTTGGGGATTTAGCTCAGTGGTAGAGCGCTTGCCTAGCAAACACAAGGCCCTGGGTTCAGTCCTCAGCTCTGGTTAAAAAAAGAAAGAAAGAAAGAAAGAAAGGAAGGAAGGAAGGAAGGAAGGAAGGAAGGAATTAAGAAAGAAAAGAAATACAGTTAATAGTTTTTTTAAAACTTCAAATTCAAGAAAAATTACTCTGGACAGGGTTTCTCTGTGTAGCTTTATGCCTTTCCTGGATCTCATTCTGTAGACCAGGCTGGTCTCAAACTCACAAAGATCCACCTGCCTCTGCCTCCCAAGTGCTGACATTAAAGGCATGCACCACCATAGCCCAGCTTACTGTGGATTCTTACAGAAAAGTAACTTGCTTTAATTTTTGCCTTTAATATTTAATCTTTGTTTCATTTTGTACTTAACATTTTATATTACAGTAGTCTCAAAATATAAATTCTACTTATGCGTTACTTGATAGTTTGCAAGATGGTTTCATTTTTATTGCCTTTGACCCTCACAGTTATTAGAACACAAAAATATTAAGAGGGCAAAGGCTGAGGGTTTGGCTCAGGGCACACTTGTTTACTGCACACAAGACATTGAGTTTGCTCCTCCCGTTGCTGTGAGGGATGGATACCCACAGTCATACCGAAGAGCTCACCTGTACCTTTGCTTGGCCTGGATGCCAGCAAAGCTCTACCTGCTCTACAAACACTGTCTTCGTTGCAAATGCATAATGGTGGTTTCCAAAAGCTAACTTTAGATGTCCATCTCAAAACAGAAAAGTACAGTGAATGAACCTGGCTCCATTTCAGCTCAATGGATAGGCAGGGGAACCTGGGGGTGCCTGGAGAACACACATAGTTCATGCCTGGCACAGATGCCTCGCACATATGCAAATGACTGCACTGTTGGTGGGAATCCTTGAGCTTTTCATAGCCTTCCATGACACTAACATAAAGTGCTAGTTTTGGGCAATAATAATCATGATAATTACTAAAACCATCAGCCAGGTACTGCAGACCAGAACAACCAGAGTAAAGAAGCATGCACTCTCTTACGTTACAGTTATTTGAACATGAGATGGACTGGTCATTCTTAAACATGCATATCTCCTCTTCTGTAGATAACCATTACATCTATTCACATGTGTAGCCAAATTGCTAAATTATCTTATAAATGAAATAACCGTAACCAGGTATGGGGGTAAATTCTGAAAGATCAGAGAAGCAGAACAAGCCACAGCCAACCTCACCTTGTCAACTCCTCAGCTGATCTTGTTTCCTCAGACTGAAAGCTTCTGAGTCCTCACCCAAATGGATCTCAGCTGAACTGCTGCTAAAAGCCTAAAAGCTAAAAAGCCTCTAGTTCCTGGTCCTCACACCTTATATACCTTTCTGCTTCCTGTCATCACTTCCTGGGATTAAAGGCATGTGTCTTTCCCAAGCAAGACATGAGATCTCAAATGCTGGGATAAAAGATGTGTGCAACCATGCCTGGCTCTATTTCCAGTATGTCCTTAAACTCACAGAGATTCAGATGGATCTCTGCCTCCGGAATGCTATTATTAAAGGTGTGTGTGCCACCATTTTCTGAATTCTATGTCTATCTAGTGGCTTGCTGTCTTCTGACCCCAGATAAGTTTATTAGGGTACACAATATATTGGGGGACACAATATCACCACATACATGATTTCCTTCTATATTTGCTACAATCAAATCTTAAGCAGGAGTCACCAGGTCAGCATTCTAAACTTCAGAAGAGGAAGGAGTGCCAGCGTTGTGTCTCATGTGATTCACAAAACAATATTAGGAGAGATCAGTTACAATCACTTAGTCACAAGTGAAGGAGGCAGACAGTCTGGATTTGGTTATTTCCCCAGAACACAGGTTTTAGGTGGAGCACTTGATAGGGTCTTATTCCTCTAACTCTGAAGGTCCAGTTCCACCCCCTCTAGCCCAGCAATAAATATATGAAGGCTAGATCTGTAGCATTTACCCAGGGGAGTTCATGACCCCAACAGATGAAACATCACTTTATAAAGGCCTCACAAAAAGGTAGGCTTCCCCACCCTTAGAACAATAGATACATTATTTAAAAATTGGTATTTCCAGGGCTGGAGAGATGGCTCTGTGTTTAAAAGCATTAACTACTCTTCCAGAGGACTGGAGTTCAATTCCCAGCACCCTCATAGCAGCTCACAACTGTCAGTAATTTCAGTTCCAGGGGACCTAATAACCCATGGCAAAACATCAATGCATATAAAATAAAAATAAATAAATTAAAATTGGTATTGCCTAAATATTGATGTGGATACTTAAAAGAGAATAAAATATAAGAACTTATCAATATGTACGTATCATTATCTTTAAAGGAGTTTTGAAATACATTGGGTTGATAGCATAGAGCAGAAGATTGACTAGGTCTCTCATCTCAAAAATCATCTGGAGAATGCTCTTCAGAAAAGGGACAGTGTTGACTGTCTCTCCAAACCACAGGCAAGATGGTTCATTCTAAATAAAGATGAAAAACACCATGCACACATCCACACAAACAAAACACAGGAATGAATCCACACTTAGGAATCCACACTTGAATAGTTCTTCAGGATTTTCAAATTGTAAATGTGGGACTGGAGATATGGCTCAGTGGTTAAGAACACTTGTTCTGAGCCGGGTGGTGGTGGTGGTGCATGCCTGTAATCCCAGCACTCGGGAGGCAGAGGCAGGTGGATCTCTGTGAGTTCAAGGCCAGCCTGGTCTACAAAGCGAGTTCCAGGACAGCCTCCAAAGCTACTTTGAAACCCTGTCTCAAAAACAAAAAAAGCAAAAAAAAAAAAAAAAAAGAACACTTGTTCTTCAAGAAGACCAGAGTTTAGATTCTCAGCACCCACATGGTGGCTCTCAACCATCTGTAACTCTAGTGCCTAGAAATCCATTGCCCTCTTGTGGCTGCCACAGGCACAGTTGTGGCACACACACATGCATGCAGGTATAACATTCATCTACATAAAATAAAAATAAATTTAAAAAAATTATAAATCTGTGGTAAAGTTTAAGTGAACTAATATCATGTATTGTCACACAAATGCTTGTTGAACAGCTTCTGTGTACTATACACAGTGTTATATGACATCAAAACTTAAAAATATGACTGTAGCTGGGCATGGTGATACAGGCCTTTAATCCCAGCACTTGGGAATCAGAGGCAGGCGGATCTCTCTGAGCTCAAGGCCAGCCTGGTTTATATAGCAAGTTTCAGACCAATAAGAACTACCTAGTGGGACCATGTCTCAAAAACCAGCAATAAAAAATAAATTACTATAAGCGTTGAACTTTACACTTACTGCAGACTGGCAGAGGGTCTCAGCTGACTCACACAGGCATTGTATGTGATGAGCATAGGATGGGTGTTGCAGACCCAAAGCTGGCCCATGGCCTCGCAGGTCAGGATAGGCACTGTGGCTGAGCCTGTCTGTCTACCATTGACCTCCTGCTTCTTTGCCCACAGGCAACGCTACCGCTGACCCACAATGTGGATCTACAGTGGCTGGTAGAATGGAATGCCGTCCTGGTGAACAGCCATTACGACGTGAAGAGTCCTTCCCACGTCTGGATCTTCGCACAGTCTGTCAAAGACCCCTGGGTCCTCTGCCTCTTCAGCTTCCTCCGCCAGGAGAACTTGCCGAAACACTGCCCCACGGCCCTCAGCTATGCCTGGCCTTATGCCTTCACCCGGCTGCAGTCTGTGATGCCGTTGGTGGACCCAAAGTAAGGTGTCCACGTGTTTCCCTTGCTTTATTACTACTTCTCTCAAATTTCTACTTCCTGTAAGAGGTTGGACTATCACAATCTTCTCTAATTTTTTTAATTTCCTGCTCTAGAATTCTTAATGTATGGTAGGGATTAATATATATATTAATATATATATATACACACACACACCCTCTGCAACTGGAGAGATGGCTCAGAGGTTAAGCGTAGTGACTTGCTCTTCCAGAGGTCCTGAGTTCAATTCCCAGTAACCACATGGTGGCTCACAACCATCTGTAGTTAGATCTGGTGCCCTCTTCTGGCCTGCAGCCAAGCATGCAGGCAGAACACTTGCATACATAACAAATAAATCTTTTTTTTTTTTTTAAAATACCCTCTCTAGAGCAAGGGTTGGTTTTTGATAATCTGTATGACTATGTATACTAGTATAGGAAGCTTGATTCTTAATACAGAGACCTTTAAAATTCTTCTGTCCAGGCTGGGTGGTGGTGGTGCACTCCTTTAATCCCAGCACTCTGGAGGCAGAGGCAGGTGGATCTTTGTGAGTTCGAGGCCAGCCTGGGCTACAGAGTGAGATCCAGGACAGGCGCAAAGCTACACAGAGAAACCCTGTCTCAGAAAAAAAAAAAAAAATCTTCTGTCCATCCTCTAATCCTTGATGGACAGCTGCCTAATCATTTGAGCCCTCCTAACGGTCTTCATTTAACAAGTGATATTTACAGCCTGGGTTGGTAGTCTATGCACTCACAAGACTAACGTGGAAGGATTTCCACAGTTCAAGGCCAGCCAGGTCTATAGAGTGAGATCCCATCTCAACTAGAGCCCCAAGAGTTCATATTTCAAAATCAAGAAACAGGGCTGGAGGGACGGTGCAGTGGTTAAGCTGCACACACTGATCTTGCAGGGGACCGCAGTTCAGTTCCAGCACCCACATTAAATGGGGTGAATGGCTCACAACCCTCTGTAACTCCCGCTCCAAGGTATCTGATGCCCTCTTCTGGTCTCCATAGGCGCGCACACACACACACACACACACACACACACACACACACACACACACACACGATTAAAAATAAAATAACTAAAAGTCCAACAACAGAATCAGGAATTTAGTTTTCCCTCTGTTTTTGTCTCTGTCTGTAGCAGCCCAATCAATGCCAAGAAAACCAGCACTCCAGGCAGCGGAGACAACTACGTTACCTTGTGGAGAAATTACCTCATTCTCTGTTTTGGAGTTGCCAAACCCAGTATTATGAGCCCAGGACACTTACGAGCGTCCACTCCAGAGATCATGGCCACAACTCCCGATGGTACAGTGAGCTACGATAACAAGGTGACATGACATGCTTCAGAGGAATTCTTCTGTAAGGTTTTTTTTAGCTCACTTGTCTAGCGTTCCCAGTACAAAAGGCACTGCGCCCGCCATCTGGAATAGCAAGGAATTGGATTTTCTTCCGACACATTTCAGATCCCATTAAGAGTCTCTGTGAATAATTTATTGCTCCCCTGTGAGGGTGGAATGGAAGACTGGAAGATTAGGAAGCTTGCTCTAGGGAACCTTGCATTTATTAGTGCCTCAAGGTTGGGCTCGTTTCCTCCATGTCCTCTTTCCCTCTTCACCGATTGAATGCCAGAAAACTACAGCTTTAGCCAATGATTTTGTTAAAGATAGTTTTGTTGCCTTAAATAGTTTAAAAGAAAAGGGTAGATTTTTCTTTAGGATTTGAATCCCAGGTAGGAAATACTTAAACTGTACTGCATAAAAAAACATGGGTTGTTTTCTTAATGATGCCAGGGCCTTGGGATGTCACCCAGCCACTTGAGACTACTCTCATTCAGTTACACGTTCTCTTTGTCACGTCAAGTCACCTTGTTTCAGGCCATCGGCACCCCATCAGTGGGCGTCCTGCTGAAGCAGTTGGTGCCTTTGATGAGGCTGGAGAGCATCGAGATCACAGAGTCGCTTGTTCTAGGATTTGGAAGAACAAATTCCCTTGTTTTCAGGTATGGTTGCTGGGGTTATAGTTATCTCTTAACTCAAGCTTGGGGGTGACTGATGCCAGCTGGTGTCTGAAGTGTTGATGGGCTGTGCATGATGTCCCTCACGCCATTGTTTGAAGGTAAACAGCCTTCCTTGCAGCTTTGATTTTATCTCAAATTGTATTTCACTTGCCAAGCTTTGTCTTAGGTCAATGTAAGTGACAATAACTCCCTGTCCATCCCCCGTTAGCCCAACTTTGTGAGACTGCAACCCAAAAGAAGGATAGTGTGTGATTTCGTGCCATCCCGACCACAGACTCAAAGGTGGCACACAAATGGAGCCCACTGGGCAAGCTCAGTTCGCACCGACCATCTTTCTATAAAACTTGTTTGTACCTTAACCAAACTGGCTTTGTGATCTTATAGTCAGATACTTGAGGCAGTGTCAAAGCTTCTGAAAGAGACATCGTGAAATGTTGATGCACACTAGTTCTGGTGATTAGCCAAGACATAAATGAATTATGATGAAGGTAGCGTTTCTTAAACAAAAGCTCCCATACAGTTAGAAAAGAGGACCTTTTGAACATCTCACCCTGAACAATAAATAAAAATTACAAGTTCTCATTACTAGAGCACCAATTAACCAGCATTTAGCCAGTTATTAATTAGATAGGTTAGCTTTAAAAAGATAACTTACACCAGGCAGTGGTGGTGCACACCTGTAATCCCAGCACTCGGGAGGCAGAGGCAGGCGGATCTCTGTGAGTTCAAGGCCAGCCTGGTCTACAGAGTGAGATCTAGGACAGGCACTAAAACTACACAGAGAAACCCTGTCTCAAAAAACAAAAACAAAAAACAAAAATCAAAAAAGATAACTCACAATTCCTGAAATCAGTCAGTGATCTTTCCCCAAGAACTGCTAAGTCGCTGAGTACAGCTTGCCCTTTCTCTGTATTCCTGGAGGTAGATGCTGCCATTCAGCTAACGAGCCACTGGATTCTGAAAAAGCTTGTGAGTCTCAGTTTGCACAGCGACAAGATTAGTACAACTCTAATAAAAAAAAAAAATCTCTCTAATAAAACAAGCTGAGCATCTGGACCTAAGCTCAGTGTTAGATAAGAGAACTGGCTGCTCTTACAGAGGACCCAGGTTCGATTCCCAGTGCCCTCTTCTGGCCTCCATGGGTACTGCATGCATGTGGTGTGCAGCCTATACCCCATACACACAGAATTAAAATTAAATTTTTTAAACTTTAAACCAATTTGATGTAATGGAATCTGCCCCATAATTTGCTAAGAGGATATATTAGATATATATTCACATAGGAAAATATTTGGTAAATAACTGTTAAGTAGGAGAGGGTTATTAACAATTATTAATATTAATATTATTAGTGTTACCATATCATTACACTAATATAATATCCTTTGATATTATATTTTAATGTCATTAACATTGTACATTATTAAATGGGACTTTTGGATGAAGAAATTCTGTCTTTATCTGAGCGATGGAGACTAAACCTCAGATTTTTCTCTCAGTGCAGAATGCTGTGGATTCTCACAGCCCTTCTGAGTCCCTGGAGGGTGGTGCTTAGTTATCCACAAGGAAAGCATGCAGCTTCCAAACTTGGCTAGCTGCAAGCTACATTTTGTGTCTGTTTTAACATGGCAATTCAGAAATAATTTCCAAAAAAAGACAATTCATAACAAATATAAACAATAATTAGAGACTTGGGAGGGCAGGTATATGTGTGTGTGTTTGTGGGTGTGTATAATGCATATATATGTATAACATAATACACATATAAAATACATGTAATGTATAGGTATATACTTATATAACAGAGAAATTAATAAGATATATATTAATCAATATATTTTTACTGCACATGAAAGGTTTTAATGAAAACTGTGCTATTTTATCTCTTGCTATAATTTGTGTCTACCATATAACGCAAGTGTAAGCTTGGCTCTGAAATAGAGGTTTCATGTTTTGAACCCATTATGTGTCAGTCTCCTGAGCGTGGATCCCCAAGGTAGTTCAATATCAATTCACTGTTTCCTTTTGATTGGACCGAAAGGGTTTTGTTTGTTTTTTGTTTTGTTTTGTTTTAAGGACAGAGACTCAATTTTATTCATTTTCAATTTCATTAGCCAGTCCTGAAGTGCCCTGGATTTAGTAAGGACTTGGGAAATACTGTCTCATTGTTCAGATAGCGTGTTCTCCAATCCACATGTGCAGCACAGAGGTAGATATTGTCTGCATAGAAGTAACACCCACGGAGATGTCACCAGAGGTTTTTACTGGTAGTCGAGTGACATAATTATGTCATTATTGCTGAAATGGATATGTTGGTGACAAGTTTTATATCAACGACAATCTTTTCCCTCTGTAGAGAACTGGTCGAAGAACTCCATCCATTAATGAAGGAGGCTCTGGAGAGGAGGCCAGAGGTAAAGTTTGGAGTCCCATCATGAAGGTTTGGAGTAGTGTGAACCTTAGGTCCTCTTTAGCATCCCCTAAAGAACACAACACCCCACCCTGCTTCTCACATGAACCCTAGTACCCTGGATTTTATCATTTTCACTAGTTAAGTTATTCAGATTTCAAAGAATTTTCTTTTCTAAATGCACAAATGCATAACATGTAGATGTGTTTCTATTCTTTTACAAAACTTTGAGTCAAAATTTAATTTTGGTTTATAGTTCACTTGGTTTTGTTGTCATCATTATTGGCAAACCAGAGCCAGGTGTGGTGGTACACACCTTTAATTCTAGCACTTGAGAAGCAGAGGCAGGGGCAGGCAGATCTCTGCGAGTTCCAGGCCAGCCTGGGCTACAGAGTGAGTTTCAAGGTGGCCAGGGCTACTCCACAGAGACTTTGTCTGGCAAAACAAACAAACAAAACAACAAAGGCAAAACCCAGGAATCAATGACCAAGAATACTGTGTCTCATTTAGCTTATGATATATTCCTCAATGTTATTTTCCCCAGAATGAATCCATCCCAGAATTTACTTACAATGCACCCAAGACTGAAAAACAGTAAGATTGAACAAGAAACTTCCCATAGATGTGATACAAGAAACAGCAGAAATCTGGGGCTAAGGACACATCTCTGCTCCTGGGAGCACTGGATGCTCTTCCAAAGGGCCCAGGTCACTCACAACCATCTATCTATACCGACAGTTCCAGGGAATCTGATGCCCTCTTCTGGTTTCCATGGGCACTGCACACACCGGGTACACAGACATACAAATAGGTTAAACACTCATACACATAAAAGTAAGTTGGGTTTTTTTTTTTTTGGTTTTTTTTTTTTTTTGGTTTTTTGTTTTTGTTTTTTAAGAAGTAGCAGAAATCTAGCAGCCTGAAGAATAGTGTGTGCTCACTGAGCAGACTCAGTGGAGACTGACAAAATCCTCTGTTCTCTCCAGTCACTCCAGACACTGGCACCTCTGGACACGAGGCACACTACTTAACATTCCCACCTCGTATATTCTTCCTGCTTACTTACTTATGGTGTTTTCCTGTAATAGCATTCCCTAGAGAACGTGAAAATACCGAATCACACCCTAAAGCTCGCACTGTAGTATCCTTGACCATAAGTGGCGTTGCTCTTCCTACGCAGAACAAGAAACGTCGAGAGCGGAGAGACCTGCTGAGGCTACAGCTGCTGCGGATATTCGAACTTCTGGCAGACGCTGGGGTGATAAGTGACAGGTGGGATCAAATGACTGAACTGACCTCCTCCTGCCGAAGCCTCTGCTCTGCTTCTTCTCGTTCTTTAAATGTGTTACTCGGACAAAGGTTTTGTTCAGCTGCCCCTCTTTTTCTGTACTCCACTCATGAAGACCAGATCTGCCGTGTGAACTCCAACTGTTTGCACTGTCTTCATGAGGCATTTGCCCTTCTGTGTAACCTGTCTAAAGGTGCCCTTCCCTTCTTCCAGCACAAATGGAGCCCTGGAGCGGGACACCTTGGCCCTTGGAGCGCTGTTCTTGGAGTACGTGGACTTGACCCGCATGCTCTTAGAAGCTGAAAATGACAAAGAAGTTGAAATTCTTAAAGACATCCGAGCGCATTTTAGCGCCATGGTCGCCAACTTGATTCAGTGTGTCCCAGGTAATCCATCATTTCCAGTTTCCTTTGGGCTGGGGAAAGCGTTTGCGTTCCTCATGACTGCTCTTTCCTGTTCCTGGCGGTCTGCATGTAGGTCTAAGGTGGTTTCTTTGTTTATTCTGAGACGCTGAAAATACACGTGAGACAAGGTCACCTCAACTTGGCGGAGTCCCCACGGGAACCGTCGGAATCACATTTGTTATTGGTCATGTCACTTCTGTCTTGGCTTTGGTCCTGGTCGCCAAATGAACTGACAGTGTTTTGACAGAAGGAATTCAGAGGAAACCTTCCCACAGCTTCATTTTCTCCTGTTGCCTGTGCTAACCTGACTTCAATCAGAACAGTAACTAGGATTCTGAGGCACGGAATACCTTTTCTATTTGATTTAACATCTGGCAAAGGCTAGCTCGTAGGACACAGCGATGTAAAGCAGTTTTATTCTGATAGAGGCATATGGAACAAAGTGGATGGTTGACTTGGCATAAAAGTTACTCAAATGGGTTTGGGGATTTAGCTCAGTGGTAGAGTGCTTGCCTACCAATCACAAGGCTCTGGGTTCGGTCCTCAGCTCTGGAAAAAAAAAAAGTTACTCAAATTATAAATTTTGGGTGTAAGTATAAAAACAACTCAGCTAATGTGTCTTTTGTGGTTTTGATGTTGTTATTAACTGTACTTTTCCACCTCATCTTTAAGGACCTTAAACTTCAATTTAAACTTAACTTCTTCAGTAATGTGAAGTGCATGTTTTTGAAATAGCATATATGATATTCCACTATGTTTTCCCTAATAACAGGGAGCAGTGGTCACAAAAATTCATTCTATATATACAAAAGTTAAGTGGAAGGATCAGTTACAGCAGTGGTTCTCAACCTGTGGGTCATGGCCACTTTGGGGTCAAGTATCAGAGCTCTTGTATATATGACATTTACATTATGATTCATAACAATAGCAAAACTACTTCAGTGATGAAGTAGCAGCAAAATGATTTTATGGTTGGGGTCACCACAGCATGAGGAACTGTATTAAAGGGTCACATTGTTAGGAAGGCTGAGAACCACCGAGTTAGAGTGTCTTTAGGTCACAGTGTCTATCTCTCCTTCTACTTTGAGTGTGAAGGGTACACACACAGAAAGGAAGCTTGTGTTGCAATGTATTTAAAAAGCCAACCTTCTGTAGCTAAGGAAAATGGGTGTCAGGGGGCTGGTGGTGCCACTCACTGGGAGAGCGTGTGCTGAGCATACGCAAAGCCCCAGGTTCTAGCCCTAGCTCACTTACAGGAATAGTCAGTCCTCGGGGATGGAGAGATTGGATCAGTACTGCTCTGGCAAAGGAAGCAAGTTTGGTCCCCAGCACCTATATAGGGCAGCTCACATCCACATTAACTCCAGTTTTAGATGATCCAACACTTTCTTCTGGCCTCTGTGGGCACCTGCACTCATGTATACCTACCTACCCATGGAAAAGCATATATACACACAACTTAATTTTTTTTTTAAAAAAACTTTAGGGAAAGTGGAACTTTTTTCTTCCCCCACAACTTGACAATAATGTTCAATAGTGCTATGATTGTGTTCCGTCTAACACACACTGGTTCTGTGTTGTTCTCTCTAGTTCACCACAGGAGATTTCTCTTCCCCCAGCAAAGCCTGAGGCACCACCTCTTCATCTTGTTCAGCCAGTGGGCGGGCCCCTTCAGCATCATGTTTACACCTCTGGATCGGTACAGTGACAGAAACCACCAGATCACAAGATACCAGTACTGTGCCTTAAAGGTTGGTTAGCAGCATCAGGGGTCTCCTTTTTTAAGTCAGCAGCCATACCTTAAAAATAGCTAAAATAGAGGCTGGAGAGATGGCTCAGTGGTTAAGAGCACTGACTGCTCTTCCAAAAGTCCTGAGTTCAATTCCCAGCAACCACATGGTGGCTCCCAACCATCTGTAATGAGATCTGGTGCCCTCTTCTGGCCTGCAGGGGATACATGGAGACAGAACACTGTATACATAATAAATAAATAAATAAATAGATAGATAGATAGATAATAAATAAATAGGATTTTTTTAAATAGCTAAAATAATCAATATAATACAATAAAATATACATACAGATATAATAAAAATGGATATATGCACACACATGTCAATATAAATGCAATAATTCCAAATGCATAATTGAAGATGTGTGCAAATGCACAAGCATTTCAGCTGGGCTCACAATTGCAAAATGTTGTCAAGTTATTGCTTGTATCCAGTGTTTCTTCTGTGTGAAACAGAACAGTTTTGCCTATTTACCCCTGAGGTTACTAAATGTTACTAATTAACTTCCGACCTAAGGGTGGGGGGGATATAATCAACCAACAGTGCCACCAACTGAGGACCAAGTGCTGGAATATGTTAGCCTGTGGAGGGCCATTTCTCATTCAAACCATCGCGGTCTTGCAGCCTAGAATCCTTTAGAGAAGTAACTGCAGGGTTGGGGATGTAGCTCAGTGGTAGAGCGTTTGCCTAGCAAGCACAAGGCCCTGGGTTCGGTCCTCAGCTCTGGCAAAAAAAAAAAAAGAAAAGGAAAAAAAAAAGAGAAAAGGGAAAAAAAGAGAAAAGTAACCTTATCAGCTGGCGTAAGTTATCGGCTGACGCTTGTGTGCAGCTCATGGGGTGTCTATGCATGGCTGCCCCGACAGTCAGTTATCCTGCCAAGCACAGGTTAGTCAAATCTCCTTTCCTACTCTTGCCATCCCCTACCACCCTTCCCTAAAGCATCCGGAGTTTACATTCTCATTTTTTTTAAGCTTTTGATCAAGGATAACAAGTATTTTAGTACAAGGCAAAATGCAAACAGCTAGCTTAACCTTATAAGCAGAATTAACGAACTTGAAACAGCTGAAAAATCTGAGTTATTGTAAAATAGTCGTTTTGTTTTATTCTGTCTTTATAAAATGCATTACAATCACAAATGCATACATCCATGAAGCTATTTTATTTTTAAAATTGAAATCTGGTGGAGGAATTTTTTATTGACTTTCAAAACCCTGTAGGAATAACTGTTACTAAAGAACTGCCATCGATCCAGGCATGGTGGTGCATGCCTGTGATCCCAGCATTGGGGCAGCTGAGGCAGGAGGATTGCAAGTTCAAGGCTAACCTGGGCTAAATAGTGAGAGTTTCTGAGATAAAACAAAGGCAGCCCCCAGATCTGCCCACCGTTGGACCACTGTGTCCTTTGAAGCCGGTTGGGTGTCGGCTCTGTTTGGTGCTCCGGGTTCTGTCTCAAGGTGTCACCGTTTCTAATTCCAGGCCATGTCGGCAGTACTATGCTGTGGCCCTGTTTTTGACAATGTCGGCCTCTCTCCGGATGGCTATCTGTATAAGTGGCTCGACAATATTCTGGCCTGTCAGGATTTACGAGTAAGTATGAGTCAGAAATGTATTAAATGTATTAAATGAAATGTATTAAAAAATACTGCTTTTCAGCATTTTTGAGATTCGTTGTGAGTTTCTGAAATGCAAGCATGGTTCCCATTCTCCCTTCCCCCTCCCCCCACAGCTGCATGAGTTCAGATGTGTACTTAGGTACAACATGCTGTGACGTGCCAGGCCCAAAAGTTCAGCATCATTTACCCAAACTGACCACAAACCGAGTCATCAAGTGAGTCCCAAAACAGTTCACATAATTTGAATACAAACTACATTCTTTAGTCGCGGTATCATTAAACTAGTAATGAGTAATTAAATGTAATTAAAATGTACTCCCCAGAGGCTAGAGAGAGACGGTCCAGCACTGAACAGGGCTGGCTGCTCCTGCAGAGGGCCTGACTTAAGTTCCCACTGCCTACGTTGGGCAGCTCACCACCACCTGGAACTCCTGGCCCACGGAATCCAGTGTTCTCCCCTGGCCTTCTCCATCACCCATATGCATGTACACAAACACACAGAGAGACAGACACACATATAATTGAAAATGAATCTTTTAAAAAATACATACTTCCAGATAGCCAGTAAGTCAAAATAAATAACCATGACAACCAGAAAGCCTCTTTAAGTGAAACATAATGAAAATATTAAGTTAGTGATTTGTAAATAAAGCCTTCCTTAAAATGAAATGTATTAAAAATATAAATGTATAAAGGACTGGTAACCTGTGACCTATTTATCACAAAAAATTAGCAAAAGAAATAACCAAGTCAGAAAAAAATAGGACAGAAATTAACGAGGGGAAATTTTTAATAATAATGAACAATGCGTTAGTAGCTTTTCCATTCTTGTGACAAAATGCCAAACAGAAACACTTAAAGAGAGACAAAGAAATTACTATAGTCTGTCCTGTGGGAAAGTCACCGGAGTGACTCTTGCCACGAGTATGACACTAAAACTACACCTGAGATGTCGACATGGAAGCGGCAGAGAGAGCCAGACAAAAATCGCGATAGGTATAACCTTCAAAGACCCACCCTAGCAACAGACTTCTGCGGGCCAGGCCCCACCTCCTAAAAGCTCCTCAGCCTCAAAATAATCCTCCCAGCTGGAGCATTCCAAACATGAGCCTGTGGGGGCATTTCAAACTCAGACTATTGATATAACAAGTACATAAGCCAGGTCCTTCCACTTTGACCTGATAGTAACTGCCAAGAAGATGACTTCAGAACGAGGCAGGCAATATTCCCTTCTGAGGGGAAATGGAGTCTCCACCATGGCAGTGTTACCTTCCTGGGCGGGGTACGATGGAGTCTGCATCCTGGCAGGCATCGCTCCATTGTGCCGCCTTTAGGAAGAGTGTGTGCAATAAAGATCGACCCCCAGAGAGTGCGCTCACCCGCTTCTGTTCGCTTATAGTAACCACATTCGATCATATGTATTGCACTGGACTGTTTTCTCACGAACCAGGAATAACCGACTTGTTCCGTGTCCCCAGGTTCATCAGCTTGGCTGTGAAGTTGTCATCTTGCTACTGGAACTTAATCCTGACCAAATAAACCTTTTTAACTGGGCCATCGACCGATGCTACACAGGTTCCTACCAGCTTGCGTCCGGCTGCTTCAAAGCCATAGCGACCGTGTGTGGAAACAGGTATGAATTGTCGGAATTAGTGGTTAGTGGCAATCGTGGTGATGCTTGCTCTCCACGATGTGAGGAATAGCTGACTGACTGCAGGGTAATGATCTTTCCCCACCCCTCGAGCTGAGGATCGAACCCAGGGCCTTGTGCTTGCTAGGCAAGTGCTCTACCACTGAGCTAAATCCCCAACCCCAGTAATTATCTTTAGAGTGGATCCAGTGAGAGCCCAGAAGTTTCCATGATATTGCTAATTCCTTTTGATCAGGAAATGGTTCTCAAAGTGTTTGAAGCGCCCAGACAGTCACGGTGAAGTGTGAGATCAGAATTTGAAAATAATGTAGACGATACACTGAAGGAATTAAAGGCATATGGACAAGTGTCCTGATAATGTTAACTGTGAGCCCATTAACCCACCAAATCAAACCCAGGAAACACAGAACTTTTAAATCCCCTCTGCTCAAAACTTCAGAAAGAAATCGGGAAAGAGTGGTACCTGAGAGTCTGAATATTACACTTATTTGGAAACATGCTGATTTGAACCCAGGGCCTCAATCAAGCATGCTAAAAATTCCCTACACCACTGAGCCACACACCAACCCAAAGATTATGCTTCTTTTTTTAAATTTTTTTGTAATTATTTATTTATTTATTTATTTATTTTTTGAGACAGGGTTTCTCTGTGTAGTTTTGGTGCCTTTCCTAGAACTCACTCTGTAGCCCAGGCTGGCCTGGGACTCATAGAGATCCACCTAGATTTGCCACCCAAGTGCTGGGATTAAAGGTGTGCGCCACCATTGCCCGGCTAAGATTATGCTTCTAAAACCACCATCCTGGGTTGGGGATTTAGCTCAGTGGTAGAGCGCTCACCTAGCAAGCACAAGGCCCTGGGTTTGATCCTCAGCTCAAAAAAACAAAACAAAACAAAACAAAACAAAAAAAACCACCATTCTTATTGTATAACAAGCGAGTTCATGAAGCCATTGGGCACTACAACTTAATAAGTGTAATGATTCCATGGCTAGTTAAGCTCCCCGAGTTATATAAACTACTCCTAAGAGAGAGCATATGATTTAGGAAAGTGGAGAGAATAGAATACAGTTGGGGTTTATACTCAGAAATCTTCCTGTAGAGACTGGTGCTACACCCCCATAGTTAAGAGCATGCACTACTGTTGCAGACAACCCAAATTCAGTACACAGCACCCACATCATGGAGTTTACAACCTTCTGTAACTCCAGCTCCAAGTGATCAGTGCTTCTAAGCTCCTTGGGCACTTGATGAATTTGATTGACTTACATCCACTCAGATACACATAAAAATCCACAAATAAAGGAGTCTTTCCAAAAAAGACAGGGAAATGTCAGTTCAAAGTGTCATTCAAGTCATTGTGCCACCCTAGACTTTTTGGTTGTTTTGTTTTGTTTTGTTTTTTTTGAGACAGGGTTTCTCTGTGTAGCTCTGGCTGTCCTGTAACTCTCTCTGTAGCCCAGGCTGGCCTCGAACTCACAGAGATCCACCTGCCTCTGCCTCCCAAGTGCTGGGATTAAAGGTGTGCACCACCCTAGACTTTCGAGAGGCAACAGTCTGTCTGTCTTATCATTATGCCGTGTGTTTTACTTTTTTCCCCCAGGAACTATCCCTTTGACATAGTGACCCTGCTGAACCTTGTTCTCTTCAAGGCCTCTGACACCAACAGAGAGATTTACGAAGTCTCCATGCAGCTCATGCAGGCATGTATCGTTCACCCGTGTGCAAAAGTTCCATCCTTGAGCTCAGAACACATTTATTTGTTTCTGTGTGTCATGTGAAGAGTGAGGAAGCATGCATCCAATGTTCTCCAGACGCAGCAGTTAACTGAGTCTGTATGAAGATAAACCTATTTGTCTCGCACGGTATTACCAATCTTGGTTAAATGTAAATATTCCCGAGGTATGCAGCTAACACTTTTTTAGCTTGTTTCTTAACTCCTCATAGATCCTTGAAGCAAAGCTTTTCGTGCACTCCAAGAAAGTGGCCGAACAAAGACCCGGAAGCATTCTGTATGGAACGCATGGGCCGCTGCCTCCTCTCTACAGTGTGTCTCTAGCCCTCCTGTCCTGTGAACTGGCCCGGATGTACCCCGAGCTCACGCTTCCCCTCTTCTCAGGTACCGTCGTCAGCAGCGACGTATGTCACCATGTCTCCCCTTCTAAGCAGTTTTCCTCTTGTGAGTCTACTGTAGTTTTAGCATCAGACATCAGTGCTAAGTTTGTGAGTCAGAACTGCTAAGGCTAAACCTAGCTGCGTACGGAAGCAAATTCAAGAGTGTTTTATGTGTATGGGCGTTTTGCCTGACTGTGTGTCTCTGCACCATGTGAGTGTAGTGCTGATGGAGGCCAGAAGAGGGCGTCAGATCCCCTGGGACTGGAGTTACAAACAGTTAGGAGCCACCCTGTGGCTGCTGGGACTTAAACCCAGGTCCTCTGGAAGAGCAGCCAGTGTGCTTAACCACTGAGCCAGCTCTCCAGCCCCCTCAAGAAATCTTGTTTGTTTGTTTTTTGTTTTTTGTTTTGCAAGACAGGGTTTTTCTGTATAACAGTCCTGTCAGTCCTAGAACTTACTCTGTAGACCAGGCTGGCCTCAAACTCACTGAGAACCACCTGCCTCTGCCTCCCAAGTGCTGGGATTAAAGGCATGCGCCACCACCACTCGGCTCAAGAATATTTTTAAATAATGTTATTAGTTAAAGCAATGTAACTATAAATGTGTACTTGACAAATGCAAAAGATTTTTAGTCAGTAAATATACATATATACATACATATATAACATATATGTTATATATAGTATAGTATGTATGTATATCCCAAAGAAATTATATTATATGGAAAATATACTTAAAATAACTCTTAATTACTTAATTGGTAATGATATTAGAAATCATATGGTCTTGTTATATTTTATATTATTATAGTAATGTTTTAAAAAAATAACTTGTCACCAGGCGGCAGTGACACACGCCTTTAATCCCAGCACTGGGGAGGGAGAGCCAGGCGGATGTCTGTGAGTTCAAGGCCAGCGTGGTCTACAGAGCAAGATCCAGGACAGGCACCAAAACTACACAGAGAAACCCTGTCTCGAAAAACAAAAACAAAACTTGTCTTAGCAATTGTCACGAATAACTTTTGTAAGCATCAGGTCTGAAAAAGTGCTTTTGCTGCCTAAATTCACATGACACCTTGCCAAGAGGCAGACTCTGTCCCAGAATGCACCTCATCTTCCACCTGTACCCCAAGTGCCTCAGTCCCAATCCTCCTCAGCCACCCCTGCCTCTGCCCACCCTTACCCTGCTTGTCCTCTTTAGTGCGGTTCTTCAGCTACACCACACCACATCTGTGCGGCGTCTCCCACTCACATGTCTCTGCACGAATGTACTGAAAATTGGTAATAACAATGGCTTGCATTTATTGGGTACCTACAGTGTGCTAGGCTCTCTGCTGGACCCTCATGTGCATCGCTTATATCATGATTATTGAACCGGAAGAACCAGAAAGACTTTCCAGACAGGCTGACGTCTGAGCTGCAGTTAGAAAGAAGAAAGTTGCCAGGCAGACGGACAGGTGGATAACATGTGACTTGGTTTAGAGCAGTGATTATCAATCTGTGGGTCGTGACCCCTTTGGAGGTTGAATGACCTTTTCGTGGGTCGCCTAAGATCATCAGAAAACACAGGTATTTACATTACAATTCATAACAGTCGCAAAATCACAGATATGAAGTAGCAAGAAATGTAATTTTATGGTTGGGGGTCGCCACAACGTGAGGAACTGTGTTAAAGGATCGCAGCACCAGGAAGGTTGAGAACTACTGCTCTAGAGGAACAGAACAGCACAGTGTCCTGGGAAATTACATAGAGGTCAGTGTGACTACATCAGATGTGGCCATGGATGTGCAGAAAGGCCAATCTCCTATATGTGCTCCTTGACCCCTTTCAGAACCTGTGAGCAAAGTGGCATCTCAGAAAACTACTAGAGCTTTGAAAATCATTGACAAATCCCATAAAAACACTAAACTGGAAGCCATAATATACAGAGGACCTGGTGCAGACCCGTGCAGGCCCTGTGCAGACCCGTGCAGGCCCTGTGCATGCTGCTCCAGCCTCTGTGAGTTCATAGGAGCTTTGCTCGTGTTGTTTGTTTGTCTGTCTGTTTTCAGAGCTGAGGATCGAACCCAGGGCCTTGCAAGCGCTCTACCATTGACCTAAACCCCAATCCCTCCTGTTGGTTTAGAGGGCCTTGTTCTCCTGGTGTCCTGCACCCCTTCTGGTTCTTACACTCTTTCCGCCTCATCTTCGGAAGGGTTCTCTAAGCTTTGAGGGGAGGGATTTGATGGAGACATCCTGTTTAGTGTCCCAAGGTGTCTCACTCTCTGCATCAGGTCTGGCCATGTGTGTCTGTATTTATTCCTATTTACCACAGGAGGAGGCTTCTCTTAGGATGGCTAAATAAGCCACTCATGAGCATAGCAAAATATCATTAGAAGTCATTTTATCACTACATTTTTTCCCTTTCCCTTTTTTTTTTTTTTTTAGGCCATTATTATTTGGTTTTACCCTACACCTCTGGAACTAGAACCTATCTAGTCTCAGGTTCTTGGTCACCCAGGCAGTGCTGGGTATGGGATCCATTTCATGGAGCAAGCCTAAAGTCAAATCAGTTATTGGTTGGTTGGTTACTCCTACAAGCTTTGCGCCACCATTGCCCTAGCATGTCTTGCCGTCAGGACACCACTGTAGACAAAGGGTTTGTGGCTGGCTTGGTATTTATGTTTTTCTTTTTATAGTGTGCAGATGTTCCAAAGATCCTGGACATAGGGGTGAAGGCTCTCTGTTGGCACTGACTCGACATCTCCACCCATCTTCAATGAGTTATATTGGTATTGTCGTCAGGATTGGGGCCTTGGTGTCGGTTTGTGGAGAGCAACCTATAGTCTTGGCAACAGCCTGGGCTGTTTGGGGATTTCCATAGGGCCCCTTTACTGGGGGTTTCATTTGGTGACAAGAGATGGCCAATTGGGACCCTGTCTTCCCTATGATTTGGCTGTTTTGTTTCAGTTGCCTTCAGATATGGACAGATTTTAGTAAATTTCTACTGTACTAGAGTTCTGTATTATTATGAGACTCCTGAGTGTGTGAACAAGTGCGTCTCTGATCCTTGTGACTTCTCTTGGGCTCCTGTCCTTCTGTTGGTTTGTCCTGCCCAACTTCAGTGTGATCGATTTTGTTTTATATTACTGTATTTTATTTTGTTATATTTTTTAAATGAATGAATGAATGAAAACCTAGCCACTAAGATAAGTGTCAACAGCGGAACTGTCATTTATACCTGCTGAGAGAGGGAAAATCCATTTTCTCCTATAGAGTGACCCTGGCTATATCAACCGCTCCAGGACTCCACATGTTTTTGTTTTTGTTTTATTTTGGTGTGTGTGTGTGTGTGTGTGTGTGTGTGTGTGTGTGTGTGTGTTTATTTAGTTACAGTTTGGTGTTTTGTGTTTTGAGGCAGAGTGTGGGTTTTTTTTGTTTTGTTTTGTTTTCTTGGTTTGGGGGATTGTTGTTGTATTGGGGTTTTGGTGGGTTTTGTTTTTTTTTTTTTTTTTTGAGAAGGAATTTAAAGCTGGGTGGGTAGGGAAGGATCTGGAAGGACTTGGGTGTGTAGGACTTTCTCTGTCCCACCAGTCAGCTCTGTCCTGCCAGCAGGCTCCCCAAATAACCACACAGAGACTGTGTTATTAATAATTATAAATGCTGGGCTGATAGCTTAGACTTGTTTTTAACTAGCTCTTACAACGTAACCCACATTTCTTATCTACCCTCAGCCATGTGTGAAGGAATATTCCACATGGGTGAGGAGAAGAATATGATAACATATATTTAAATTTAAAAATTGTTTTAAATAATAAAAAAGGAAAAGAGGAAAGCAACAGAATGAAGGCTGTATCAGCTGACTGACATAAAGTCCTCATGTCCAGCACGGAAAATGCAATGAATACTATAATTGTAACTGTGCTCAGGGCCAGGCATCCTCTCAAGTTTGAGTACTAGAAAATAAGCTTCAGAACGTTCAAGCTCCTGTCACATGGTACCATTACATAAAAAACTTGAAATACAAGAACAGAAAGGAAGGAAGGAAGGAAGGAAGAGAGAAAGACAGCTGAGTTTAAAAGAGGAGGAAGGAATGACATTATGCACTTGGGAGAGAGTAGAGGATGCATTTCAGCACAGCCGGTCTAGAGGGCATGGTTGGGAAGGGTGGCTATAACTCAAGGAGGCAGTGGTTATGTGATAAGGGTCTGACCCAATAGCCCAGGGAGAGCAGAAGGTGGAGGCCAGAGTGAGAGCTGCTAGGGAGGTTCACAGACAAGTGAAGTGTGCTTGCTGCCTGGGAGGCTGATAGTGGAAACCATCCAGACAGCCCAGTACAGGGGGAGCAGGAATGTAGGGCAAAGCAAACACGGAGAGCTAGCCTGGGGTGCTGGAGCAGGAGAGCTAGCCTGGGGTGCTGGAGCAGGAGAGCTAGCCTGGGATGCTGGAGCAGGAGAGCTAGCCTGGGATGCTTGAGTAGACCTCTACAGAGCAGACAGTGCTGAACTCAGAAGGCCGACTCACAGGCAACTCACAGAGGAACAGGGTGTGAGAGGCAGGGCACAGAGGCTCAGGAGTGACAGAGCGTGGAGGGAAAGAAAAGCCCTCAGCATGCTCCTTTTGAATAAGGGGGGAAGAACAGAAGAGGGATGGACAGTGTTCAGGGAGGTGGAGACAGTTATCCGGGGACAGATTCTTCATGGAAACCAAGAGAAATAAAAGGATCCGGCAGGGACAGTGATGCCCAGCTTAGCCAGAGAGCAATCTCCTCAATGTCAGCTCTGCAGGTTCTAGAGGTGGCCTGCAAGGAAAGAAGACCAAGCTGGGCGAGGGTGGCTGAGATGAGGAGCTGCTAAAGTGGGGGCAGCTGGCAGCTTGGCATGGGGAGATAAATCTAGTCGACAGGCAGCAAAGCCCTGCCAATGCAACCAGTTCTAGTCCTGCTAAGCAATCTTGATTTAGAAGAAATTTTGGAAAAAAAACAAAAACAAAAACAAAATGTGAAGACATTAACAGGACCTAGTGGATTCCTAAACTGTCTGTGCTGTTACAGACCCTGTGGTGTGGCTTATTGCCTGTAACTTCAGATGACCTCAGTACTTAGAAGCAGCCAGACAAGCTGTTCATGTCCTGCTGGAAGGAGCTGGGAAACATGCACAGCCCCCACCCCAAAACACCTCCTCATATTTTAATTTCTGTCTGTACCTTCCAGAAGGTTGCCTCAATATCTGTGGCCTCTTCCTTTCTCTTCAAAGACACTTCCACAACCAATCGGCACTAGTCTGACACCTCTGGCCAACACCCCACTTTCTTGGCCCTCGTGTCCAGCATGGAAAATGCAATGGATACTATAAATGAGCTTGTGTCTCCTGTTAGGAGCTGGCCATTGCTACAAAGTCTGTACATTTTTATGCCATTGTTTAAAAATAGATGTCTTTAATCTCTCTCTCTTCTCTCTCTCTCTCTCTCTCTCTCTCTCTCTCTCTCTCTCTCTCTCTCTCGTCTTTCCTATGGAGCATAAATAGCTCTTCTGTAATAAAATTGTATTTCATTTTCTTCCCCCGATCCTCAGCTTGGTGCCTCCTGTCGCCTGTCACTTTTCCCCTTGCCCCCTGAGTTATTTGTCAGTATAATTTGTCACAGAGGATCTTCCCCAGGCTCAGGAACTTCACTCCTACACTTTATTTATTTCAAAAAAAATTTTTTGAGAGTTTCATACATTAGTAATGTATTTATATAATTTCCACGCCTTCTTCTCTGCTACAGGTCCTCCTGTGTCCCCCTCAACTCCCACTGGAAGTCATGACCTCTTCTTATTACATATATATTAATATATACATACATGTAATATTGACTACACACACACACACACACACACACACACACACACTCCTAGGTCCATTCATGTTGCTTATATACACATGTGTTTAGGGCTGACCATGCTCCTGAGAGGTCTTGGCTGCTTTCATCCCTTCAGACACAGCAGCCTGCACTAATGGATGCTCAGCCAGTGGGATTAATGGACGTTCCGATGCAGTAAGATACAAGTGTCTGTCATCATAGCCAGAGCATAGGTGTCATAATGTGTCAACTATAAGTTCAATAAATACTCTGGGGCCAGCCAGAGGACTCAGCAGGCGCATGCCCCAGATCTGCTGGCCACTTGGATTCCTGAGCCCCATGGGGTACAGGGAAAGAATCAACTTCTGCAAGTCCCTTTGACTACCACCTGTGTGCCTGGCATGGAAACACACACACACACACACACACACACACACACACACACACACACACAAAATAAGTAAAAATATAGGGGATGGAGAGATGGTTCAGTGGTTAAAAACATTGGCTGCTCTTGCAAAGGATCTGGGTTCAAATCCAATGCCCTCTTCTAACCTCTATGATAACCTCTGTGGGCACCAAGAATGCATGTGGTACACATGCATATATGCATGCAAGCTAAGTACTCATATTCATAAAAAATATATACCAAGCAAATAAATAAATGTAATAAAAGAAATATCACTATTTAAAGAAAGAAGAATTAAGTAATTTTTCATTTTCAACCTATGTAAAAGCCCAGCAGCTTAGCACCATGTTATTGGAACTTTAATTTTAGGAAAAGGGCTAAAACAATTAAAGTCCCTATTGGGGGCATGACAGGGGTTATCACGTAGTAATTTCTGGTGCCTGCATTCTTCTTAGCAGCCAGGAGCACCATGACCGAGGTTAGAATGGATGCTGGCTAATTGTGCAGGCGCAGGACCATGCTTCCTAATTTCTCTTTGGAGAACACCAATTCTCTTATAGAGCTAAAAGCCAGGCAGTCACTCTGACAACTACGGCATATCCACAGAACTGAGCTGCTCTGTCTGTAGGACATTTATTCAGAGTATGAACTGCCACACAATTGCAGAACTGCCATCGAGAAAGTGACCACTGAGATGGCCAAGCTGGACAGAGCTCTGGCCTTCGGAATCCTAGCTCGCAGAGTCAAATGCAGCACTTGGTGGCCCTCCTACATGCTGGGCCATTGCTAAAGAGACACCATAAGTGAGTTTATCGTTTGTGGGCTCCATGTCTCTCTTCGTAACAACTGATTCGCATGGGAGACACTTTGTAAATCACAAGGTTAGAAAGAGTGACCTGGCCCATCACCGGTCTGGAGCCTGCTAGGAGGCAGGCGCCATGCTGAAGCTGCCCTGGAGTGTGCTGATGTCTCCAATCTCTAGCAAGCTGTGCATTGTGAGACCAGACGTAGGTCACCTAAGTGGCTGAGTCACACAGCCACTTGTGCAGCCAGTATATGACGGAGATGGGATTCACCACATGTCCCGCTGACACACACACCCCAGTTCCTTATTCTGTACACTTTGTTACTCCTTTTCCACTAACAGTGTGTTTGAACTTGTGAGGCTTTCTACCAGCCTGCCCTGCCCTGCCCCTGAGACGCTTCCTGTCCACAGGGATTGGGGTGAGCCTTACTTTTGTGACGTTGCAATCCTGGATAGCTATATATGGCGATCCTTTTAGTAAGTGCAAACTACCGTTGGACCATCAGTACATTGGTGTTCCTGTTGAGTTTGCTTTAGAGAGTAACATGTAACTCTCCTTTGCCCTGTCTCTTCAGAGGTGAGCCAGAGATTCCCCACAACACACCCAAATGGACGTCAGATCATGCTCACCTACCTGTTGCCATGGCTACACAACATTGAACTGGTGGACAGCAGACTCCTACTCCCAGGGTCAAGTCCCAACAGCCCTGAGGATGAGGTCAAGGACCGGGAAGGAGAAGTGACCACGTCTCATGGGCTGAAAGGGAATGGCTGGGGCTCTCCAGAGGCCACGTCGCTGGTCCTAAATAACCTCATGTACATGACAGCCAAGGTAACTCAGTTAGCATGATTTCACCAGCAGCAAAGCCCTGGCCTCACAAGACCTTTGCCACAAACCCAACCAAATGACATTTGTCGTTAAAGTAGCAGAGAAGGATTAACAGTGGTAATGGGCGTACACCGGTACACTGAATGCCCTTGAACTCTCTACTTACAAATATTTACGCTGCCACGGGCCTGGAGAAGGGGCTCAGAGGTTAAGAGCACTGACTGCTCTTCCAGAGGTCCTGAGTTCAATTCCCAGCAACCACATGGTGGCTCACAATGCCAGACATGGAGAGTCTAGAGGGCAAGACCATCCTCGGCCACATAGTGAGTTTGAGGCCAGCCTGGGCTACATGAGACCCTATTTTATAAGAAGAAAAAGGTGTTTACAATGTTGCTAGGATAAACTTCCTGTTTTTTCAGTATTTAGTAAAGAAAGATAATACTGCATTCATGTAACACACTCCTGGTTCAGTTGCGCCCGCAGAGGACCTGGATTCTATTCCTATTTTCTAGTCTGTTAATTTTGTGAGTTAACAATCATTGTGTAAGTAGGTATGTGTGGGTTCAGAGGAGCTGGTAAACCTGGCTACCATCATTTGCTTTAAAAAATAAGAAAATAGGGTTGGGGATTTAGCTCAGTGGTAGAGTGCTTGCCTAGCAAGCGCAAGGCCCTGGGTTTGGTCCTCGGCTCCGGAAAAAAAATAAAATAAATAAGAAAATAAAAATGATGTGTTTGGTGCATTTAAAAAAATGGTTATGGAAGCCAGGCAGTGATGACACACACCTTTAATCCCAGTACTTGGGTGGCAGAGGCAGGCTGATCTCTGTGAGTTCATGGCCAGCCTGGTCTACAGAGTGAGTTCCAGGGAAGCCAGAGATGTTACACACACACACACACACACACACACACACACACACGCACACGCACACGCACACGCACACGCACACACATGCACACCTGTCTCAAAAAAACTTTTTTTTTAATTAAAAAAAGGTATGATGAGAACTGGGGATGTCTCTTGGGGTAGAACTCTTGTATTGTGTGCAAAAAGCCCAGGGTTCAAATGCCCAGCACTGCAACTAAAGAATGGGGGGACAGTGATGCAGTTTTTAGATAGATAGATAGATAGATAGATAGATAGATGATAGATAGATAGATAGACAGACAGACAGACAGATAGATAGATAGATAGATAGATAGATAGATATCATGTGTTTGGAGAAAAAATAGTCTATCATTTTTAAAAATGCTTATGTAGGTACTTCATGTAACTGATCTATGTATTATAAATTGCTCTGCACCCCCCAAAAGTGGTATTTTTTATGGAATGTTCATTTCCCCCTCCTAATGATTTTAACCAATCATAACCTTCAAGCCAACTTGCGTTCAGCACACACTCACGCTGGCTGCTTTCTCTCGTTTGTGTTAGTATGGCGATGAAGTCCCAGGACCAGAAATGGAAAATGCTTGGAATGCACTGGCCAACAACGAGAAATGGGGTAACAACCTGAGAATCACGCTCCAGTTCCTCATCAGTCTGTGCGGGGTCAGCAGCGACACCATCCTCCTGCCCTATGTAAGTCACATCCAGGAGTGCCCTTTCCTGCTGGGGCTCCCCCTGCTGTTGGCAACTCATGCCCTTGGATCCTGCTACAACAGAGGTCTGGTTTCCAAATCCTGCAAATCCCTTGAAGGGGCTCATTCAGGTGATACACAAAAGCCCTTTCTTCCCTCTAACATGGGCTCCAGGTGCTACTGTCAGAGGCACCTGTCACCCCTCGGATTAAGTTACAGGATACAGGCACCTGTGAACTAAGGATGGTTTTTCTGACAGTTATCAAAGCGTCCTTTATAAACAGCACCAATACGAAAGACGCTGAATATAAAAGATCACATCATTACTAACAAAGAAATGCTTCTGGTTTGCATCTTGACATATTGAAACAAAATTAAAAGACAGCAGACCTGGGGTCTTCTTCTTCCTCTTCTTCTTCTCCCTCTCCTTCTTTTATTAAGATTTATGTATTTATTTTTATTTTAGGTAGATGAGAGTTTGCCTGCATGTGTGTATATGCACAGTGTGCATGCAGTACTCATGGAGGCCAGAAGAGGGCATTGAATTGCCTAGAACTGGAGTTACAGATGGTTGTGAGCCACTATGTGGGTTCTGGGAATTGAACTCTGATCTTCCCTCAAAGCAGCCAGTGCTCTTAAACAATGAGCCCTCTCTCCAGCCCCAACTACATTTGTCTTTCCAATAGGAGAGGAAACAAAGCAGAGATATCTTTATAGTATATTCTGTTTGTACTTGAGGATGGTGGATCAACAGAATAATGTCAGTTTCTCACAGACTCACTTGGCTTCTCTGTGTGTTTTTGTGAGTTTCTGATTCCCTGTTGTTCTGAGCTGCTTTGGCCCTGCTACAGCACATGACCATACGGCTAGACATTGGGGCCTGCACTTATGTGATGCATTAATATTGTTGTTTTTAAAACCTAAGACTTCACAGACAGCTAAAACTTATTTGTTTCCAGTGACAAAGAAGATGGGAGGTATCCTGGTTATATTCTATTGCTGTGAAGAGACGGCATGACCAGGGCAACTCTCATAAAAGAAAGCATTTGATCGGGGACTTGCTTACAGTTTCAGGGGGTTAGTCCATGATCATCACAGCAAAAAGTAGACAGATGTGGTGCTGGAGCAGTAGCTGAGAGCTTTACAACCGGATCCACAGGCAGCAAGAAGAAAAAAAGGGAGACAAGGTCCTGGCATGGACTTTTGAAACCTCAAAGCCCACCCCTAGTGACACACCTCCTATCCTTCTCAAACAGTTCTACCAACATTCAAACATACGAGACTATGGTTCTCATCCAAACCACTACAGGAAGAGGAGACTGTACTCCATTTTTTAGTTTAAAAAAAAAAAAAAGCACTGGGCAGTGGTGGCACACGCCTGTAATCCTAGCACTCAGGAGGCAGAAGCAGGTGGATCACTGTGAGTTCAAGGCCAGCCTGGTCTACAAAGCGAGTTCCAGGACAGCCTCCAAAGCTACAGAGAAACCCTGTCTCCAAAAACAAAAACAAAAACAAAAAAAAAAAAAAAAAAAAAAGCAGTGATTTTCCCAGAGTGGACACAATAAAATCATTTTTGTCATAGAAGTACCTTGTGCCACCAGATGCCAGTGAAATCTTGCAATGTTTCTGGCTTAAATTGACTTAGTTCACCCTAAGAGTAATGGTTTAAAAATTGAGCTACTCATGAACCTGTGTAATGGATAGTGGAATTTTCCTAAATTCCTGCCCTGAGAAAATTCCTCCCAGAGTCCTGGAAAGATGCTATATACGGCTAGGGTATCTGAGGGAAAGGAATCTACATACACTACGCTCTTTGGTCTGTAAACTTTATTCCTCTATGACAAAATTCTATTTATACAACTTCAGCCCTGTCCTCACACTCAGCTCCTCTCTGTTCCCAGTGTTCCAGTCCTCATAGTTTTAGTAAGCTCCTGTGCTTTCGACCTGATCTTCATCCTCTGTTCCTTCCTCCTCCATCCTCTATATCCTGGCTCCTTGCCCCTGGCCCTGATAAACTCTACAAGAGATCTGCTTCACCTTCTACAGAACCTCTGTCTTCCTCTCCTATCTCTGGCCACGCAGTTCTGTGTCTCCCCTGGAATTCCTTCAGTCCTTACTGCCCCTGGTTATGTAAAAAGCCCTGTTGTCCTCAGTCAATCTCTCTGCCATGCCCCTACGCCTGAAGGAATGGGCATGGTGTGTGCTTCATTTGCACAGGAAGCAAAGCTAAGCATCGAGGAGCCTGCTGGTCTCCTAGGCTCAGCAGGGGAATTCGTACCTAGTGGAACAGTGTCTGGGAAGCTTAGCTGTTTGCCAAAATGGTCTAAGAGTACTTGGACACACACGAATTTCATAGCTGAAGACAGCTGAAATATTAAAAACTGGATGTTTTAATGTCCAGCTGAATCTCCATAATATATTCTTGCAGCCCGCAGGACCTGTGTAGTGAGGTTTTAACCCCAACACTAAGACCACCCCAGGGTAGCAAAGGATTGTTGTCAGATTAACAGTCCCAGATGACAGCGTGTTCCGAGATGAGTGAGTCTCCAGCCCAGAGCTCTGATGGCAAGTACATCCTCCTTTATCTTCTTCTCCTTCCTAGATTAAAAAGGTGGCAATATACTTGTGCCGGAACAACACCATCCAGACCATGGAAGAGCTTCTCTTTGAGCTGCAGCAGACAGAGCCGGTGAACCCCATTGTCCAGCACTGTGACAATCCACCTTTCTATCGATTCGCAGCCAGCAGCAAGGCCTCAGCTGCTGCTTCAGGTAGGGACAGGCCACCTGGGCTCACATCTTGTCGGGCAGCGCACTGAACAGGTTTGAGCGGGTCTTATTATTCATTTTCCTGGCAATGTATTCATTTAAGAGATTGCTTAAGAATAGCTCTCAGAAGGCTGGGAGGCAGTGGCACACACCTTTGATCCCAGCACTCAGCCTGCAGAAGCAGACGGATCTCTGTGAGGTCGAGGCCAGCCTGGTCTACAGAGTGAGATCCAGGACAGGCACCAAAACTACACAGAGAAACCCCATCTCAGAAAACAAAACAAAACAAAAGCTCTCTCTGAGACCTTCAGCACATTGTAATTGGATTAACAAATGACTTGGTAGGGATAATCATGAATCAGTGACCCAGTGGCTTCCCTACCACAGAACCTATTTTACTATCCAGGATCCTGCAGTCACTTAGGAATCTCAGTTCTGAACTTTGTGCATACCGTAATGAATTCTCTTTCCTAATATTCTCCCAGGATTGACTAGAATATCCCATGTATTCCAAAGTGCTCAGAAATCTGAAATTTTTTGAGTACTGGAATGACAACCCAATAGGAAAGCTCAATGTGTACAAACTTTTCTCATTATTTTTAAAGATTTATTATTTTTTATTTTGTTTATATTACCTATGTATGTGTGTGTATACCATTGTATACTCAGTGCCCTTGGAGGCCAGAAGAGGGCATTAGATCCCGAAACTGGAGTTTCAGATGGTTGTGACCTGCCATGTGGGTTCTGGGAACCAAAGCCAGATCCTCTGCAAGAGCAGAAAGTGGTCCTAACTACTGAACCATCTCTCCTGCCCCAACTCGTTGTTTCTTATTGTTAAAAACATGATATAAAATTACCTTTAAAGCCGGGCAGTGGTGGCACACGCCTTTAATCCCAGCACTCAGGAGGCAGAGGCAGGCAGGTCTCTGAGGGTTCGAGGCCAGCTTGGTCTAGAGAGGACAGGCACCAAAACTACACAGAGAAACCCTGTCTCAAAAAAACAAACAAACAAACAAAAAAACCAGAATTGAATTCTGTGCTTAGATTTGTGCCTCACCCCTAAGACAGTTCCATCATACGTACACAAACATCCCCAAATCCAAAAAAGCTAAAATCAGAAACATTCCTGACCCCATGAATTCTGAATAGCAGATGCTCACAGTGTGCAATTTCTTTCCATCAATTAGAATCTGTTCATTTCATGAAATATATACTACTTCCCTCAGTTTCCTGAGGCTGCCCTTCAATTAACTTAATACCAAGTCTGTCTTCAACCCTGACTTCTCTTTCTCTCTTGGGCTCTCTCTTTATCCTACTTCGAAGTGAAGTCTTTTGGTTTTTGTGCTTTGCTTTTGGTTTTGGTTTTGTTTTGGTTTGGTTTTTCGAGACAGGGTTTCTCCGTGTAGCTTTGCACCTTTCCTGGAGCCCAGGCTGGCCTCGAACTCACAGAAATCCACCTGTCTCTGCCTCCCAAGTGCTAGGATTAAAGTCGTGCGCCACCACCACCTGGCTGTTTTTTGTGTTTTGTTTGTTTGTTTGTTTGTTTTCAGAGAAACACTAGCCTAAGGATCAGAAAACTACTTAGCTTTCCTTACATACCATTAGTTGAATAATTCCTGGACCCAGAAACACTAACAGAGCACAATACTATGGTGCCTGCCTGGAATCCCAGTGCTAGAGAAGCAGAGGAAGCAAGGCCATAAATTGAAGACCAGCCTGGGCTGTGTAGCAGTGTCTAAAGTAGCAGTGATAAAAGAAATTCTGGCACCTCTATATAAGGTCATGGCCTGAGACTAGAAACTTCTAAGAATGTTATACCCTCATTTTATGAGGAAGAAGGAATTAGGTTTGGCCAAAGCAGATGTCTAGAACTCGATGCTGTGGACTTCTGAGGTGGTACGGAAGATATGAAGACTGTTAGGCATGGGATTTTACAGGGAATCCTTTCCTGAACTACCTACCCCTTGAGCCTGCCCCCTGGGCATGCTCTGTCTCTGATGCCTCCTAATTCTTTCTGCAGGAACCACCTCGAGCAGTAACACTGTAGTCGCCGGTCAAGACAGTTTCCCAGACCCTGAGGAGAGCAAGATCCTGAAAGAGTCTGATGACAGGTCAGTGCACTCATTTGGCTGACCGTCCATTCTAACTTTCAGCATAGGTATCGACACACGTTAGCGAACTTTCCTAAATTCATACGAACTGAAGCCCATCTTTATGCTTAGGAACACAGACTGACTTCCCAACCTTGCCTGATGTATCCCTAAAGATGCATCCTGCACAAAATCAGAGAGGAAGACAGTGTTCTAGTGGCTGAGTCCCACTTATACTTGGGCATCATTAAAAACCACTGGACTGAGGTGGGAGAGATGGCCAGTGGTTAAAAGCACCAGCTGCGCTTCAAAAGACTCAAGTTCTGTCACAAGTACACACATGGCTGCTCCTAACCATCTGTAACTCCAGTTCTGGGTGATCCAGCGTCCTCTTCTGGCCTCCATGGGTACTACATGCACATACATACAGGCAAACACTCATCTGCAGAAAATAAATATAAGTAAATCCTTGTGGAATTGAAAAAAAACCATTGTTCTGCTAGTGGGCATAAACCATTTGGAATTAGGGGAGATTTGGCATGTGAAGCTTTCAAATATTGCATGATTTTTTAAATGTTTTGAGGTAAGTTCTCTGCAGCAACGTTGTATTAATTGGCTTTTGTTACTGTAGCAAATCCTGAGGTGGGCTAACTCCTGAGGGAAGAGGTTTAGTTAGTTGTAGGAGCCCGTGTTCTAAACAGCACACTGTGGGCTTTGGCACAGTCAACAGCTGGCTACATCATATCTTATTTTTTAAATATATTTATTTATTAAATGTTTTTTCATTTTACATATCAACCCCAGTTGCCCCTCCCTCCCCTTCTCCTGCCTCCTCACCTCCCTCAGGCTATATCATATCTTAACAGAAGCATGTGTGTACATTTATTCTCTCCCTCCCTCTCTCCCTCTGTCTCTCTCCCCCCACCACTCCCCCCCCACCACCCCCCCCCCCCCGCCTCCCCCCCAGCTCCTCCTACGGAATCACAGGGGCTCCACCCTGACGGCCTTACGTAATTTAGTTATTATACTAAGGTCTTCACTTCTATATACATAAGTGTATATTTACAGGCTGGCTTGCCTCAGGGTAGAGAAAACAGTGGTATACATTAAGTGCCACATAGATGAATGAACATTTTACTTATAAATGTCTTTGTATAAAAAAAAAAAAAACACACGGTAACATCCTGCTAGAACCATTTTTTCTGAGCATCCTCTTTCCAAGCACCACAAAGAAACGAAGTTTCCACCGTTAACATAAGACCTGAGAGTCAAGGACCCACATGAATGAGCTCATAGACAGCCATAGTCAACCTATAGTCTTCCTCCTCACTTGACCTTCGTTTATCCCTTCTTAATTAACCAAGGACACTCTTGCCCTGTGGCACCAAGAATCCTTCCCATTTATTTATTTATTTATTTATTTATTTATTTGTTTGTTTGTTTATTCCAGAGCTGAGGACTGAGGCCTTGCACTTGCTAGGCAAGTGCTCTACCACTGAGCTACATCCCCAACCCCATACCCCAACCCTTCCCTTTATAAGAGCCCTGTGAAGCTGTTCTCGCTCACTCACATACCTATCTTCTCATTGCCTGGGATAAATAGATAAAGTCTGGGTCTCTCTAGCCTGCAAATGCTTGTGAAGAGCAGGAGATACATCAAGGTTTCTCGTTTTGTTTTGCTTCGTTTTATTGTACATGTATGTACATGTATGGTGTTTTGCCTGCATGTATGTCTGTGCACCATGTGTGTGCCTGGTGCCTACAGGAGCCAGAAGAGAACATTAGCTGCCCCCATGACTGGAGTTATAGATGGTTTTGAGCTGTCATGTGTGTTCTAGGGATCAAACTGAGGCCTTCTGCTGGGCAGTGGTAGTCAACACCTTTAATCCCAGCACTCCGGAGGCAGAGCCAGGTGGATCTCTGTGAGTTTAAGGCCAGCCTGGGCTACAGAGTGATCTCCAGGACAGTGAAATCCAATCTCAAAAAAAAAAAAAAAAAAAAAAAACAAAAAAAAAAAAACTGAGGTCTTCTGAAACCACTGAGCCCTATTCTGGCTCTACTACATAAAATTTTAATCATTTATCTTGTAGCCTGAGTTTCCCAACTTCTTTTGATTTGGGATAGAAAGCCTCTCTGTTTTTATATATTAACATCTTGTTACAAAGTCATTTTTATACCATTAGTGTCCTGCCCAGGGGATTTTGGTGATGGCCTTTAGCATGGAGAAGCCAGTTATCCATGTAAGATAAAGATCAAATAGCACTGTTGGAGACATTGTCCTTGTTGTACCTTGTAATCCAAGTCTGAGGAAGCTGAGGCAGTGGATTGCCATGAGTTTAAGGCTGCATTGTGGTTCCAGTATCCCCCAGTCTCAAAGGGACTTGCCTCTGTTTTATCTTGGCCTCATAAACATTATCTAAGAGCCCTGTAGACCTGTCTCATAAAGGAGATGAGAATACCATCTAGTGGGTGATACCTATCCCCACGGCCTCCTGAGAAATTTTCAAACCCTACTTATTGTATACCACTGTTCATTGGTGGCCACAGGTGCTGGGCGACACACCCCATTTCTGCAAACGTGGAAGTCCTCTAGATGTGGTCTTCTTTCATCAGCCTGCTTTTTAATCCCTTGCCAAATGATGTTTGGCTCAGCGTACTCGGTTTAGACCACTGCATTTATCAGTAGAATCATGACTACGGAGCCTTGGGGGAAGATCACATTTTGTCACTTTCCTGACTTCCGATGTTCCAGTCCGGCTTAGACTGTTCTGTGGCCTGACCCGTATGAGACTCCTGTGCCCTGAACCTTCTGTTCTGTAGAGTCCCAGAGCAGTGTCCCAAAAGGTAGGACAGTGGGGGAGGGAGTCACCGAGGACTATAACTGAGCAACAGGCTGAGGAGAAAAGCAACTTTCGAAGATACCTGAGAAGAAAGCCAGGCACTGTTGTGTGCTGCATTGGGACACTTCAACAGATACAAATCCCTGAGGCAGCTTTGTGGCTGGTACCTACCTCAACGATGATGCAGTCACCCTTCAAAGCACATGTCCAGCTCTCCTTCCTGAAACCTTACCGTTCCTCCTAGTGCTAGCTGTTTTTTGTCAACTTGACATAAACTAGAACCATTTGGTAGAGGGAATCTCAACTGAGAACGTGCTTCCGTCAGATTTGCCTGTATGCCAGTTGGTGGAGCATTCACTTGATTCATTCCTGAAGTGAGAGGACCCAGCCCACTGTGGGTGGTACCATCCCTAGGCAGGTGGTCCTGGGTTCTGTAAAAAGCAAGTTGAGCAAGCCACGGAGAGCAAGCCGGTCAACAGCATGACTCCATGGCTTCTGCTTCAGTTCCTGACTCCAGGTTCCTGCCTTGAGTTCCTTCAATGCTTTCCCTTGATGATAGACTACAGCCTGGAATAGCTAAGCAAAATAAACCCTGCGCTCCCCACGTTGCTTTTGATTGTGGTCTTTATCACAGCAGTAGAAACCTAAGACGGTCCACATCCTTTGAGGGCATCTACAGCCCATGTTTCCTAGCACAGAACACCCAATCAGCCATGTAGGGAAACACATCTATGTCAGCTTGAGTTTTCTGATGTTTGTGCATCACCTTGGCTCTTTGCTTTGGTTACATAAAAATAAGTGGATGGAATCGTCTGGGAATCTTCTAGGTAAAATAAGTAGATATACCATTTTGGGGCTGGGATGTACCTCAGTGCTCGAATTCCTGCCTAGCACATATGAGGGACTGGGTTCCATTCCTAACACCATAAAATTTTATTTAATATAACTACAATACTTGGCCATATTTCCCCTGAGCCACATGCCTGTGTCAGAATGATGAGAATGGACTAATTTAAATGCTTTGGGCATCCAGAAGCCAGCCATCCTACAGATCTCAATCTAAGCATAATAATAACACATGATAAAAGCATAAAACTGGGCTGGACAGCTGACTCAGTGGTTAAGAACACACACTGCTATTGTGAAAGATCGGGGTTCAATTCCCAGCACCCACATGGTGGCTCACAACCCATTAAAAACTAAGATAAAATATGCTTTCTTAAAAGCATAAAATGCCAGGTGGTAGTGGCACACACCTTTAATCCCAGCACTCAGGAGGCAGAGGCAGGTGGATCTCTGTGAGTTCGAGGCCAGCCTGGGCTACAGAGTGAGTTCCAGAACAGGCACCAAAGCTACACAGAGAAACCCTGTCTCGAAAAACAAAAAAACAAAAACAAAAAGCATAAAATATTTCCTGCTAGTCTCTTTTGTCACGTGTGGAGTTCTTGGGGTAAACATCTTGGTCACAGCTGTAGAACTAGTGATTGAGGACTTAATCACAATGACACATAGTAATTGTACTTATTCACCAGGCACATTGCAATATTCTGATCTTCCAATCATATCAGAATCCTTGGGGTGTCTGTCACCTCAGACACCCACTCAGTCTTAAATTCCCTTTCTGCCCACTCAGAAGTATCATGGCCTGGACTTGTACTGTCACCTCCCTAAGGCTGACATCAGACAAGTTGTTTAGCCTCATTAAGCCTCAGTTTCCCTATTCGTAAGGTGAATAATACTTATGTCAAAAATGAGAGGCAAATTGAGACGGTGCATGTGACGTTAGTGTAGCCCAGCTCTTTTCCCTTAACTGAACAATCCACAAGAGAGACTTGAAAAAGTCCTTCCAATCATATGGTTACATTTTCTCCCAACTCTCACATTCCTGAAAATTCTGAGTATTTTGAGGGAAGCTTTAACTTGTCCACAGCCCTGGATTGTTCATGAAACTGCTGCCTGCGTTTCTGCTTCTTTGTGTCTGTCCTTGCTCAGCCGCTCAGCGGGTTTGCCCGACTGGCGAGCTTGTCCTGACAGCGACATTTAGCATCACACTCATCTTCATTCTGAAACAGGTGTTAGATTGTGCAGTTGGAGCACAACGTTATCCTAAAGTTTCATTATTCTCCCAAGGTTTGGGCTTTTACTCTACGCAAGAGGGGACCTCTGGCCCCCCCAACTGAAAAGGGAAATGTTTCAGATATAATGGCTTTAATAGTCCTTTCAGAAAAACATACCAACTCAGGTGGCGTTGGCCTACAATCCCAGCACTGGGGGGAGGGGCGGGCAGAAGAAAGTGCATTCTCTGTCAGTTCAAGGCCAACCTGGTCTACATGGGGAATTCCAGGCCAGCCAAGGTTACACAGTGAGGCCCCATCTAAAGAAAGAGGAGGAAGAAGAAGAAGAAAGTACCATGATTAGAACTAAGACCCCACACACACACACCAAAAAAAAAAAGAAAAAAAGAAAGAAAGAAAGAAAGAAAAAAAAAGGAAAAAGTTGACCACTAAATTGTAGAACCTGCTTTTGACAAGAGCACATTCACACATGTCGCCATTTCTTGGCTGTGTTTTGGTTTTGAAGGTTTAGCAATGTGATCCGAGCCCACACTCGCCTGGAGTCAAGATACAGCAACAGCTCTGGAGGGTCATATGATGAAGATAAAAGTGAGTACCCAAGGCTGCGGGGTTCCAGCTGCACAGGGTTAGATCTGAAAGGGTCTTTATTATTTATTAAAGGCCAAAGAGCCTACCCAGTCCTGTACTTCTGTATTCTTGGTGTTTTCCACGGTGATGTCAAGTTGGAGAAAGCCTAGTAAGAAATTAGCTCTTTGAAAAGATTTTTGGGGGGCTGGAGAGATGGCTCAGCAGTTAAGCGCACTGGTTGCTCTTCCAGAGGACCTGAGTTCAATTTCCCACACCCCCATGGTGACTCACAACCATCCGTAACAAGATCTGGTGCCCTCTTCTGGCCTGCAGGCAGACATACAGGCGGAACACTTTATAGGTAATAAATAAATAAATCTTTTTTTAAAAAAGAGGAAGGAAGGAAGGAAGGAAGGAAGGAAGGAAGGAAGGAAGGAAGGAAGGAAGGAAGGAAGGAAGGAAGGAAAGAAGAAAAGATTGTTGGGGCTGGAGAGATGGCTCAACAGTGAAGAGAATTGGCTACTCTTACAGAGGACCTGGGTTTGGTTCCCAGCACAGACATGGTAACTCACAATGACCTGCAACTCTAGCTTTAAGGGATCCAACCCCTTTTCTGGGCACCTTGAACACACACAAACTTAATAAAATAAATAAATAAATAAATAATTTGTTTGAAGAAATATTTTTTAAAGAAACACTGGAAGTGAATTTAAATTTTCAACCTTGTACATCTGCATCTAAATATAAATTGTCTAGGATTTGAAGAAATTCCAGAAACAAAGTACACTCCAGTGATACAAGTCTGTGCTGTAGAACTTTCTTAAAGAACTGTTATATTTCTAATTGTTTACACTATGGGTGTTATGCCAGCATGCATGCCTACACACCTCGTGTGTGCAGTACCCACAGAGGCCAGAAGAGAGTGTTAGCTCCCCTGGAACTGGAGTTATAGATTATTGTGAATGGCCGTGAGAATGCTGGGAATTGAACCTGGGTCCTCTGGAGAAATGGCAGTAGATTCAATTCCCAGCATCATATTAGCAGCTACTAATGGTCTGTAACTCCATTTTCAGGAGATCTGATGCCTTTTTTTGGCCTCTTTGAGCAACTGCATACATGTGATGCAAAGACATATGTTCAGGCAGGCACACACACACATAAATAAAAATAAACAGGGGCTGGAGAGATGTTTTAGTGGTTAAGAAGAGAGCCTAGAGCATTCCAGTCATGGGGAGCAGTAGAAAAGAAGTCCCGAGCCTGGAGCCAGTCTTGCCTAATCATGCACAGCAGAGCAAGGAAGTCGTCATGGCTGAGGCGAGTGAGCAGTGGGCAGTGAGAGGCAGTTAACCCCACGAGGAACAGGCATTTAACCCCATGAGGAACAAGACAGCCTTGTGAAGATTCTGGGGTCATCGTGTGGGTTGTGGGCTTCCTTCTGAGTGTGAAGGGAACCTCTGGAGTGTTGAGCAAGGACAGACACATGGCCAAAGTTTCCAAAGGATGGCTCTGGCTTCTCTGCGGAACACAGGGTGAGACTGGAAGCAAGACAACAATAAAGAGCCGTGGCGACAGAGGAGGGCAGACTAGACACAGACAAAGCTGGAGACGAGAGGCCAGATGCAGGGTGTGTGTTTGGAAGGCAAGTCTCTGAACGTGTTGACATGTCAGTGTCCTCGCATACAGTAGTAATGGCAGTAAATACCCAGAACTATACTCTTAAGATGCAAAGTACATCGGGCAGAGCCTGACATGGAACCTGCCTGTGTCGGCCCCCTGTGTTATTATTACTGTTGTCATGTGACTGTGAGTTGGTTGTGGGATGAAAGGATATGCAGGATGGCTCTCAGGCTCTTGCTCTGAGCTAACTAGAAATAAGAACCGCATTTTGGGGGCTCAGTGGTCAAGAGCACTGACTGCTCTTCCAGGGGACCCGGGTTCAATTCCCAGCACCCACATAGCAGCTCATAGCTGTCTGTAACTCCACGATCTGACACCCTCACACAGACATACATGCAGGCAAAACACTAGTACACATAAAATAAAAATAAATTATATAGGGGTTGGGGATTTAGCTCAGTGGTAGAGTGCTTGCCTAGGTTCGATCCTCAGCTCAAAAAAATTATATATATTTAAATGACTTCATTTCTGTGCAATGGGGAAGATTAAAGACATTTCTCATTCACAAGAATCATGATTGAACATTTTTATTTTATTTTATTGGTTTTTTGAGACAGGGTTTCTCCATGTAGTTTTGATGACTGTCCTGGATCTCACTCTGTAGACCAGACTGGCCTCAAACTCACAGAGATCTGTCTGGCTCTGCCTCCCAAGTGCTGGGATTAAAGGCGTGCACCACCACTGCCTGGCTGAACATTTTTAAATCTGTATTTTTCTTTGCTCCATAGTGAATAACTATAAATCATCAAGTAATAATTAATCAAATAATTACATAATCAACTAGTTCTAACTCATTTGATGGTGTGAGTCACTCTTAGTAAGTTGTTGTTTTGACAAGCATACATCTTCAAGATGCTTTCTAAGAACATCAACTATGGTACACACAAGGCATTTTTCCCCAGAAAATAAAGCACCATGTCTTTCTTATCCTCCAGATGATCCAATCTCTCCCTACACAAGCTGGTTGTTAACTATTACGGAGGCCAAGCAGCCACAACCTTTACCCATGCCATGCACTGGGGGATGCTGGGCCCCCTTGGTCGACTACCTCCCAGAGACCATCACTCCACGCGGGCCACTGCACAGGTGAGCAGCATGCGTAGGCAGAGGGAAATGAGCACTTTGCTTTTACTGGATTTCTCTACCAGGGAGTTGAGGGACTTTGTCCTGGTCTCACTAAAGGAGGTCCCTTTTTAAATCAGTGGGACCTCCCTGACTTTACAACCAGCTCCTAGAATATCAGCAGAGTTTAGTAAAATATCAGCCTGTGACCCCTTGAGCTTTTCCTTGCTATACACTTGGAACTAATTCAGTGATGCTTGTTAGACTGCACACAACGTGAAGAGATGGACTCCTCTTCAATGTTTCCTTTTTCTTCAGCTCTTGGTGCTAGAAGACTTACCATTCTGTAATAAGCTAACAGATGTTTCTTGCAGTGAGGCTCTGTGCTGTCTTGGGGGGTTGGGGGGGGGCTGGAGAGCTGGCTCAGCAGTTAAGAGCATTGGCTGCTCTTGCAGAGGACCTGGGTTCCATTCCCAGCACCCACATAGCAGCTCACAACCATCTGTAACTCCAGTTCCGGGGGAACCCAGTGCCCTCTTCTGGCCTCCACAGGTACTGCATGTGTATGGTACACAAATTAGGCACTCACAGTAAAATTAAATAATCACACACAGTAAAATTAAATAATCTCTTTAAAATTCCTTCTCTCTTGAATAAGGACCTTTACATAGTTTTTCGGTGAATCTTAATTGCATTTAATTGTGACTTGAATTGCTGATGTATTTTCAGCCTCTATAAAAATTGCATTCATTTCTCCATTTTGTTGGTCAGGTGCAATATTGCTGTGATATTTATGACTGAGATGGTGGTGGATCACAGTGTGAGAGAAGACTGGGCTCTTCATCTTCCATTGTTACTTCATGCTGTCTTCTTAGGTAAGACTGGCTCTAAGGGGAACGCTAACCTACAGGATGAAGAACACGTAGACATGTCCTTCATGGCACATAGGTTAGCTTCAGTTCTGAAATCAGTCCTTCCTTTTCTCATTATACCTTTCTTTCTTTTTTCTTTTTTCTTTTTTTTTTTTTTTTTGGTTTTTCTCTCTGTGTAGCTTTGCGCCTTTCCTGGAACTAGCTTTGTAGACCAGGCTAGCCTCAAACTCACAGAGATCTGCCCGCCTCTGCCTCCCGAGTGCTGGGATTAAAGGCGTGTGCCACCAATGCCCGGCTCATTATACCTTTCTACTCTGTAATATGTCTTGTTCCGGGTGATCAGTCATAGTGTAACACGGACATGTCTGTAATCTAAATATATTCATGATGCGTCTGTAAAGATACCCCAAATAGTCTGGGCTTACGGGGGTGGGGGCTCAGCTGAGGGGGCAAAGGGAAAGCCATGGCGTTGATCGTAGCAAGGAGAGACATAACAGAGACTAAGCACCTTGTCCAAGTGACAGGCAGAAAGTGGAAGAGGAACCATCTAGAACACGAGTTAAGTTGGAAAGAGAGAAATAAAATGTAGATCCTTTAGGCCTGGTGTGATGGCACATATCTGTGATCCCAGCACTCAGGGGCTGATGGCAGATTTCAAACTCAAAGCCAACTTGCACTTCCAAGCAAGACAGAGCTCACAAACACAGATCCAGGGAAGAGGATACATCAAGAAGAAAGAATATGAACCACATTAAATACTACAGAGGTCTAGAAAAGGCCTCCTGTCAACACTGTATGCCAGCCTCTCAGCCACAAAGCTTCTTATTTTCCCTAGGCCCAACTTCTTTATGTCGGTAGCCCAAAGACCACTAACTCTTCTCCCACTATGCATCCCTGCCGGCATCCTGGAGTCTTCCATCTCCCCGGGATCTCAAGGAGCTTTAACGTCTGTTTATATTAAGAGATTGGGCCCTCTGTTGCAGGTCTGGACCATTACCGGCCTGAAGTCTTCGAGCACAGCAAAAAGCTGCTCCTTCACCTCCTCATCGCCCTGTCTTGCAACAGCAACTTTCATACCATTGCCTCTGTGCTCCTGCAGACCCGAGAGATGGGGGAAGCCAAGACACTAACCATGCAGCCAGCTTACCAGCCAGAATATCTCTACACCGGTAAGAGGTGGATGTGACGGCGTCACCAGTGGGAGATGACAGGCCGGGGGAGGCATGGAGCCCACACTCACTCCTCTTGTGCTATAGTGTGTGACTTCTGCGTAAGAAAATAACACCGTTTCATGTGAACATGCCTCTAAAAAGCCTTCTCACGGTTGAGTAGTTAAAGTGCATTTTTTGTAATTCTTTTGACTGCTGCCCCCAGTGAGTATGTTCCTATTGATGTACTGCATTAAAATGCTCATTGGTCAAGAGCACTGGCCTAGAACACTGAAGGATGAGGATGTGGGACAAGGTGACTGTGCCCCGTGCCTGAGCAGGACATGGCGAGTGTGCTGGGTGGCTCTCTCGTGCCTCCCTGTTCCCATGAAGGGGTTTTCAGTTTACTGCATGACCGTCTGTGTTTTGTTGGAATCTGATGGAACACAAATTTCAAAAGCAGAGGAAAGGGAGATGGTTACATGTATACCTTTTCAAACTACAGGATAACTAGAGATGATAGTGTTAAACAAATATGTAGTGAAAGAAAACATTATTTTCTTATATTATAGTTCTTTGAATATCATGCATCTAGCATATTAAAATATGCTAATACATGGTTAGAGCATAGATCAGTGATAAAACATATACTTAGCATGCATGAGGCCCTGGGTCTAATCCTAAGCACCAAATACATATATGTGTGTGCACATTATATATTTATATGTACATATGTGTACACACATATTAAATACACACTTAAATTAGTCAAGCTTATAGCCACAACTATTCAAAAACATTAAATATAATTTACCTATCAGCCATTGCATAACTGGTGGTTTTTAAAAGAGTCATTTTAAATATTTAAATTGTCCATTACTTTGGGACTAATCTGCTGCTGGTACAGTGGGTGATTGACCTTTCATAGTTGGGCTGTTTGCTGGCCTAGCTAATATATGCATAAAACATCCATGTACCTCCTTTCTCACAACATCTAGTCAAACCCCAGTGTGGAACACAGCATATCTCCTCCCTGTGGTCCCCGAAACACACTGGTGTGCACAGCAAAGAAAAGTGATGACTCATAAAGACACCAAATCAAGTGTCTTTAATGCCACACTTATGTGTGTTCGCCCCCAAACCTCGTTAAGCTTGCTGGCACCCTCGCCCACCCTTCCATTGCCTTCTCCTCCCACCAGGTGGCTTTGACTTCCTGAGAGAGGACCAGTCGTCCCCAGTGCCGGACTCCGGCCTGAGCTCCAGTTCCACATCCTCCAGCATCAGTCTAGGCAGTAGCAGCGGGAACCTCCCACAGATGACCCAGGAGGTGGAAGATGTGGACACAGCCGCTGAAACAGACGAGAAGGCCAACAAGCTCATTGAGTTTCTGACAACCAGGTAATGAGGGTGGGGAGTCAAGCCGCTGCTTTGTAAAAACACCAGCACTTTCAACCACACGGCTGGGAAATTAATTGTCTTGGTGTTTGGAAGAAGTCCTCTCTTCTGATTTATATTGACTGGAGTCGAGGGCAGATGCTGTGAGAGGGTCTCTCATACCTCATTGACCAGATGACGGATCGCCAAGGAGGTTTGGGTTGTAAGACGGCAGTGCCCCAGACAGCAGTGCCCCAGACGACGGCAGTACCCCAGACGACAGCAGTACCCCAGACGACAGCAGTAACCCCAGACGGCAGTGCCCCAGACGACGGCAGTACCCCAGACGACAGCAGTAACCCCAGACGGCAGTACCCCAGACGGCAGTACCCCAGACGACGGCAGTGCCCCAGACGGCAGTGCCCCAGACGGCAGTGCCCCAGACGACGGCAGTACCCCAGACGGCGGCAGTACCCCAGATGGCAGTACCCCAGACGGCAGTACCCCAGATGGCAGTACCCCAGACGGCAGTGCCCCAGACAGCAGTGCCCCAGACGACGGCAGTGCCCCGGACGGCAGTGCCCCAGATGACAATACCCCAGACGGCAGTACCCCAGACAACGGTAGTACCCCAGACGACGGTAGTACCCCAGATGGCAGTACCCCAGACAGTAGTACCCCAGACGGCAGTACCCCAGACAGTAGTACCCTGCCATGAGACTGACTTCCATCATCTTGAGAGCTGCCAGGTTCTGGAAATTCTGAACTTAGCCAAGAACCTCACTCTGAAGACCAAGGATATTCGCCACAGTCCACCCAGGCACCTTGGAGACCATTTGCTCATCTGCTCCAGAGTCAGAAGCCAAGAAGGATGGGAAACATAATGGGAAAGAATCCATTTAGAGGGCTGGAAAGATGGCTCAGAGGTTAAGAGTACCGACTGCTCTTCCAGAGGTCCTGAGTTCAATTCCCAGCAACCACATGGTGGCTCACAACCATCTGTAGTGAGATCTGGCGCCCTCTTCTGTATACATAATAAATAAATAAATCTTTGGGGTTGGGGATTTAGCTTAGTGGTAGAGCACTTGCCTAGCAAGCACAAGGCCCTAGGTTCGGTCCTCAGCTCCGGAAAATAATAAATAAGTAAATAAATAAATAAATAAATAAATAAGCACTAAAATTAAAAAAAGAATCCATTTAGTTGGATGTCAGAGTCAGGACACTACAAATGGTCCTGTTTTCTCAGGTCTCGAGGGCCAGTGTTATGTAAAAGCCTGTTTACTGATGATCTGGAGCCAGGCCATCCTTTCTCAGGGGCTTAAGTCATGCACACTCAGCTCACAGCTGTTAACAGTGACTGGTGGCCCCTGGAGTCTACAGTACCACATACTGGCAGTTACCTCCTCTAACTCCACCCCACTCTTTAAAAAGAAATTTTTTATAATTTTATTTATTTGAGTATTTTACCTGTGTATGAGTATAGGTGCACTATGTATGTATAGTGCCTGTGGAGACAAAAGAAAGTGTCGGAGCCCCAGAACTGGAACTACAGATGGTTGTGAGCCACCATGTTGGTACTGAGAATTGAATCCAGGTCTTCTGGAAGAGTAGCCAGTGCTCTAACCACTGAGCAATCTCTCCAGCCCCTCCAGCCCATCCTTACTGTTCAAATGCAAGTTTAGATAATAGAAGCCATTTTCTGTTGCTTCCGAGGTGTCTCACACCTTGATAATGTGACTCTGAACAACAACAAGAAACTTTCATCTTGCTGAACTCAACATTTTATGGCCCTTCCCAAACCAAACATAGTGTCTACAGTACGCCTGGCACCATTCTTTTGAAATAGAACATTTTACACTTATTTATTTCCCGGTTCGGGAGGGTGCCTGCCATAGTGTGCATGTGGAGGTCGGAGGACAGCCAGCCAGGATCAGTGTTCTCCTCCCACCATGTGGGGCCCAGTCGGATCACAGTCGGATCCTCAGGCTTGGCGGCACATGCCTTACCTGTTAAGCATCTTGCTAGCCTGAAATAGGAGATTTTAATTGTTGTAAGTAAATTTAAAATACTGGCAGTAGGGCTAGTGAGATGGCTCAGCAGGAAAAGCACTTGCCTGGAAAGTCTGGCAACATGAGTTCAATCCCTGGGACCCCAGAAAGGTGGAAAGAAAGAACAGCCTCTCCTCTGACCTCCATATGTGTACTGTGGCATGCTCACTCACATGCTCACATAACACTCATGCACAATATTAAAAAACATCAGCTGGCAGTAGTACATGCCTTTAATCCCAGCACTTGGGAGGCAGAGCCAAGCAGACCTCTGTGCGTTCGAGGTCATCCTGGTCCAGAGTGAGATCCAGGACAGGCTCCAAAGCTACACAGAGAAACCCTGGCTCAAAAAACAAACAAACAAAAAAGATAAAAACATCAAAAGCAAATCCTTACAAATCAGGGTTATTTTTGAGTATTTGCAAAAGTTTCAATACACTTCCTCTAGTTAATTAGTAAAGTTTAAAATATATATCTATGGGGCTAGAGAGATGGCTCAACAGTTAAAAGCACCAGCTGCTCTTCCAAAAGATACAAGTTTAATTCCCATTACCAATATCAGGTGGCTCACAACTATCTGTAACTCCATATCCAGAGGATCTGACACCCTCTTCTGGCTTCTGTGAGCACTGCACTTGTGACATACATGCAGATACACACATACCTAAACATAATTAAAAATAATAAAATATTTTAAAGATAATTTTATCTTTGAAGTTAGAATCTCCTAGTGTGTCTTTTAACACAAAATGACAGTCATGTGTTTAACATTGGTTTGTTTGATTTTAGGGCATTCGGTCCACTTTGGTGCCACGAAGACATCACACCCAAAAACCAGAACTCGAAGAGTGCGGAGCAGCTTTCTAACTTCCTACGTCATGTTGTGTCTGTATTTAAAGACTCCAAATCAGGTACTTACTTTATCCTGTTTCCCCAGATCCCTCTCAGAGCAGTCAGTCTTCTCTCATGGTGCTCACGAGTATGATGTACCACACATCACACATTTCCAAACTGTAGCTCAGAGCAGTAAGATTTATTCCTTTTTGTCCATGTTCATGTGACATCCAGATATGTCAAAAGGCCTCCAGGACCATAAAAAATTAAAAATTACTATTTTCATTGGGTCTTCTATTCTTATCTGTCTCCCTGGAAAGAGGAACCACAGTCTTAATGACCCCAAGTAATCGTGTGCTTTATACTGTATTTTCTTTCTCACCTGGTCAGATGGTTTTCTCCTGCCTGAGATTTTGCTTTCCAGACAAGGGTCAGGTAAAGTTCATTGCCTTCCCTGATGTGTCTGCACTTCGGGATCTGTATACTGATAGAACAGAGTCTTCCGTACCAGGTCTTGGGTGTCTTTAGAACTAGTTAGATGCAGCCCTATCTTCTACTTTAAAAATGTATTTATAATAAAACCTCTTTTTAAAAAGAAGTAAGCCATTTGTTTTTGCCCAATCACTGGGCATGCTTTAGTGATACATTTCACCATTAGGATAAGAATTTGTACCGTATCAAGCTGATGAAAGAATATGCTGGCTGTACTTTCAGGAGGGGAGGCTAAAATCTTTTTAGATTATGGATTAGCCTATAGAAAATGTCTGCCATAAATCAAACAGTGAAGGGGAAGATGAATAGGAATCTCACTTACACAAATTAAGTAAAACACAGCTCTCTGACAGGTCTCTTCTGTATCCCAGAATCTAATCAATATTTATATGTATAATTCAGCTCTCATTTGGCTTAAAGGGGCTTATTGGGAAATGTTATCATTTTAAATATTTTCTACAGAGAAAATATTTTCCAGTCTCAAGTAACTCTGGATTTTGGAATTATAACCTGTTTTATGTAAAAAAAAAAAAAAAAAATTAAGTGGAAAATGCTGAAGGACCACAGAACTTGGTGTTGTATTTACATATCTACATCTGTATAAAATAATGATTATAAATGTTTGTTTAAAAAGGTGAAGTGCAAATGTGAATTTAACAAGAAGTTGTAGATTTTCAACACTGCATACAAACTCCTTTGTTACAAATAAATATTTATGCTTCTAAAATAAAAAGAAGTAAGCCAAGCTTGGTAGCTTACCCTATAATCCTGGCAATCTGAGGCAGAAGGACTGTTTCAAGTTCAAGGTCAGCCTACTACATAGTGAGTTCCAGGCCAATCTGAGCTACAGTGTGAGACCCTTTCTCAACAGAAGGAAGGAAGGGAGGGCAGGAGGGAGGGAGGGGGCAAGAGGGAGGGCAGGAGGGAGGAAGGGGGGCAGGAGGGAGGGAAAGTATTCTATAAAAAGAAGTCCAGGGGCTAAAGAAATAGCCCAGTCAATATGCTTGCTGTAAACACATGAAGACCTGAGTTTGGATGCCCAGCAGGCACGCACCTGCAATCCCAGCTCACTGGCCGACCAGTATAGCTGAAGTGCACAGACTCCAGGTTCCATGAGGGACTCCAAAAGTAAAGAGAGAGAGAGCTGTTGAGGAAAAGACCTGGCATCACCACATCACCTCCACATGTGTTTGTGTGTACCTGTACACACGTACACATCAGCATACACCCAAAAATGAAAATAAAGAAAAGGAAAAGTTAAAGGAGAAGGAGAGTGTTAAATAATACATTCGTGCACATGGGTTGTTTGCCAGACACTGTGTTGTTTAATTCTTGTAACATCACTGTGAGATACAGCCTGCTACTCACAAGTCAAAGAGAAGGACTTGGGCTCGTGTGGAGTCACAAACCCTCTGATTTAAAACCAGGACCATCCTGCCTCAAGGCCTCAGCTCTTCCTGCAAGTCCCATGATTCATACTAAGTTTTTTGTTTGTTTGTTTGTTTGTTTTGTTTTGTTTTTTCGAAACAGGGTTTCTCTGTGTAGCCTTGCGCCTTTCCTGGAACTCACTCTGTAGACCAGGCTGGCCTCGAACTCACAGAGATCTGTCTGGCTCTGCCTCCCGAGTGCTGGGATTAAAGGCGTGTGCCACCACCGCCCGGCTCTAAGTTTGTTTTAGGCTTTGAAATGACTTAAAGTTCTATTGTTCACTTGTCTGTTTGTTTATATATTGCTTTCCTTTATTTTTAAATTTTATGTGTCTACCTGTGTTGCCTGGACATTTTATGTGCACCAGGTGCATGCAATGCCTGTGGAGGCCAGAAGAGGGCATCATATCCCCAGAGCTGGAGTTACAGGTGGTTGTGAGCCACCATGTGGGTGCTAGGAACTGAACCCAGGTCCTCTGGAAAGAGCAGCAAGTGCTCTTAACCAATGAACCATCCCTCCAGGCCCTTATGTTTATTTTTAAGTTTCACAGTGCCCAAGGCCTTGCACATGTTAGGCAAACCCTCTGTTCCTAAGCTAGATACACACCCTGTTTGTTTGTTTCTGAGGCAGGGTCACTTGGTCCATGTCACTGTTCCCAGATGAAAATGGTTGATTTTTAAGTAAGATCACCACTGGGTGTGTGTGTGGAATGGGTGGTGGATGCTGTTAGCTGGTTCTAGCCCTCCTCATGACTTGAGCGCACCAGCGTGAAGCACCCAGGCTGACCTGCCCACTGTTCTTCTGGCTGTAGGCTTCCATCTGGAGCAGCATTTGAGTGAGGTCGCCCTGCAGACAGCCCTCGCGAGCTCATCCAGGCACTATGCAGGCCGATCCTTCCAGATCTTCCGGGCCCTCAAACAACCCCTGTCAGCGCATGCGTTGTCTGACCTCCTGTCGAGATTGGTGGAGGTGATCGGAGAGCATGGTGATGAGATTCAGGTATGGGAGGGAGTGACCGCATAAGTACCCCTCCAGGGCATAATACTCTGCTGGCTTCCATAGAAGCTTTAACCCTCAGAACCCTCACTAAAATAGATTTTAGAAGTTAGCCCTTGTTATTTCCAAGTCACTCCAGGGGATTGTTCTGCAGACTCCACAGATAGGACCACATTTGGTGATGTGAACATACGAAAATCTCTCGATGGCTCCTCCTGTCTGTCTGTTTGGTGGTTTTACATGGTGGTTTTACGGTGGGTTAGTTTGTATTGTTTGGGGTTCTTTTGTGTTATTTTAGGTCTTTCTGCCCTCTGCTGAGGATTGACTTATACTCAGTATGTCCAGCGGGCCAAGCTTCGCCCTTCCCTGTGTGGATGACTCCAGGGCTGTAAGGAGATCAGGAAACAGGATGGAGAGAGACTCACTGCTGGAGAGACCCCATAAGTAGAGCTCAGAGCTTTGGGGGCACTGAGTGGCTGTGAGACTAAGGCCAAGCCCCTTCCCCTGGAAAACACACTCTGTCTCTCTCCCTTCCATCCAGCAGAAGTTCTAGTAAAATTTCACAGAGGCAGAGCTCTCCCTATACTTCACGTTGCCCATGGCTTCCACACATTGTCACCCCTACATTTCAGTGGCCTGCCCTTCTGCTCAACAGGGGACTACTCACCACCCCACCCCACCCTCGCCCAACCGGCCCTTCCTCCCCTGTTGTATTTTAACCCTCCTGAGGCTGTCAGACTTGGGGAAATAAATCCTTATGGCTCTCTGCTAGCCCCTATGCTGTGTGGTTTCCCAAGCGAGCCTTATAATCAGATCTTAGACTTTGTAAATGAATACCGTCATGATTCAGAAGTCATGATTGTCTAGAGTTCAGAAGTCCCGTTGGGGTTGGAAGAGAGTTTGTGTGAGGTGAGCTCATCCTCAGGAGGTTAGCAGCTCCAAGTGCGCTCTGTGTACTTTACAGGGGTATGTGATGGAAGCGCTCCTGACCTTGGAAGCCGCCGTTGACAACTTGTCTGACTGCCTGAAGAACAGTGACCTCTTCACAGTGTTATCTCGGTGAGAATCTGGGTGCTGAATGGAGGCCAGAGTACAAAGACTAGATATAGGCTTTGAAATCCACTTAGGACCTAAAGGGTATATTTGGTATCTTCTTTTATTAGGAATATTTTTTTTATTTATGTGTATAAATGTGCACCACCTGAGTGCCTGGGAGTTACAGGTGGTTATGAGCCACCATGTAGGTACTGGGAACCAAACCCCAATCTCTGCAAGGGCAATAAGTATTCTTAACCACTGAGCCATCTTCCCAGCCCTGTATTATTTCCTTAAATTTAAAAAGGGACAGGGGCTGTTGCAACATACGTATGTTTTCATGATATATTTTTTTTAAAACTTGGTCCCAGCACCCCCGTGGGAGTGCTCATAATCACCTGTAACTCCAGTTCTAGGAGGTCATAACACACAGTTCTAGCCTCTGTAGGCACCAAGAATGCATACAGTACAATACATACATGCAAGCAAAACTCTCATACATATAAAACAAAAATAATAATTTTTAAGAGAAGACACTGTGGGCTAGTCTGGAATTCACTCTGTAGAGCAGGCTGACTCATTCACAGAGATCTGCCTGCCTCTGCCTCCTGAGTGCAGGAGTTAAAGGCATATGTCTCTAAGCGTGATTATTTTTTAAGTGTGTGTGTGTGTGTGTGTGTGTGTGTGTGTGTGTGTGTGTGTGTAGGCCAAAAGAGAATATCAGATCTCCTAGAAATAGAGTTAAGAACAGTTCTGAGCTGTCCAAAATGGGAGCTAGGAACCAAACTCAGATGTGTTCTGTAAGAGCAATAATACATGCTCTTAACTGCTGAGCCATCTTTTTTTTTATAAAAAATATTTATTTATTTATTATGTGTACAGTGTTCTGCCTGCATGTGTCCTTGCAGGCCAGAAGAGGGTACCAGATCTTATTACAGATGATTGTGATCCACCATGTGGTTGCTGGGAATTGAACTCAGGACCTCTGGAAGAGCAGTCAGTGCTCTTAACCTCTGAGCCATCTCTCCAGCCTCTGAGCCATCTTTTTAGCACATTAAATCCTCAACCTTTTTTTTTTTTTTTTTTGTGGAGCTGAGGATCAAACCCAGGGTCTTGCGCTTGCTAGGCAAGTGCTCTACCATTGAGCTAAATCCCCAACCCAAACATTTTTAAATAATACATAATAATGGTCTATTTATTACATTGGAAAGCAGAAACTAAGTGAATATGTATAGTTCATCCAAACTACACCTATAAAAGCAGCTAGAATGGAAGCCAGCTTAAGTAAGTAAATACTTTAATAGTCTTTAAAGGATGGCTGTACTCTTGTTTACTAACTCATTTCAAATTATTTGTTAAACTTGTTCTTGAGACCAAGTCGGTAAATTTACCTTTCATCCTCTTGAATCTTACTTTATTTAAGATTAATTTTATTATTTTAATTATGTGTGTGGTGGGGGTATGTGCTTCTGAGTATTGATCCTGGAAGAGGCTAGAGAAGTTGGATCCCCTGGTACTGGAGTTACAGGTGAGCTGCCATCTGGATGCTAGGGATCAAATTCAGGTCCGCTGCAAAGGCAGCCAGTCAGTTCCCTTAACCACTGAGCCATCTGTCCAGCCCCATAGACGTTATTTTATTTATTTCTCTGTGTAGCTCTGGCTGTCCTGGAACTCTCTCCATAGACCAGGCTGGCCTCGAACTCACAGAGATCCACCTGCCTCTGCCTCCCGAGTGCTGGGATTAAAGGCATATGCCACCACCACCTGGCTAATATTTTATTGTTTTTAACTTGAACATTTTTTTATACCTTTGATATGATCACTAACACTGCAATCATCAGTCGTATGAACCCATATCTCTCAATCTGTAAAAGTGTAATAGATAAAGCTAAGTATGGAGGCTCATACCTGTAATCCTAGTACTGAGGCTGAGGACGCAGGAGAATTACAAGTTTGAGCCCAGCCAGGATGTATAGCCAGAGTCTATGAGAGGAGGGAGGGAGGGAGGGAGGGAGGGAGGGAGGGAGGGAGGGAGGGAGGGAAGGAGGAAGGAAGGAAGGAAGGCTGGCTGGCAAAGAATCTGACCCTGAATAGAGTTAAAAGACAGTTCCCTCAAAGTTCAAGGCCAGCCTGGTCAACGTAGTGAGTTCTGAGTCAGCCAGGGCTGCAGAGTGAGACCCTGTCTCAGTAGGGGAAACAGCAAAACAATCAAATTTTATAAGTGCAAAAACATTTTCTTTGCCCGTGCACTTACCTTTTTCCTTCTTGATAACTTTCTGTTCTAAGTTAAAAGAAGATAGACTTTGTACTTGTTGGTATATTTTATTTTATAGTTATTCCCATCCAAATTCAAATAGAATACAAATGAAAAGTCACTGAATTGCTGGGGTTTTAGACTTTCAGTAAATGAAAGTTAGTATTGGTTTTTGGGTTTTGGAGGTTGTTCTTGCTAAGGTTTATTTCTCATAGCTTTGAGTTCAGAATAAAAGACATGTAAGTAGAAAGTCCCCCATCCAAGTACTAACCAGGTCTGGCCCTGCTTGGCTACCGAGGCACGTTTGGGGTGCTATGGTCATAGACTAAGTTGTGTTTTCTGAGGAGTGGTCCTCCTTGGCTGTTTCTCAGAAGACAGAAGCACCAGCTCTTTGGTGGCGCATGCTGGCTCTCTGCTGACTTCACCTCTGTTTATACCCAGTTCTTCGTCACCAGATCTGAACTCCAGCAGCAAACTGACCGCGAGCAGGAAGAGCACTGGTCAGCTGAACGTCAACCCCGGGGCTCCCAGCGGCAATACCACAACTGCAGAGCGGAGCCGGCACCAAAGGAGCTTCTCGGTGCCCAAGAAGTTTGGTGTGGTTGACCGATCCTCCGACCCGCCTCGAAGTGCCACGCTGGACAGAATCCAAGCTTGTACCCAACAAGGCCTTTCCTCAAAAACCAGAAGCAATTCCTCCCTAAAGGACAGTCTCACAGACCCGTCGCATGTAAACCACCCCACCAACCTGCTGGCCACCATCTTCTGGGTCACGGTGGCCCTCATGGAGTCGGACTTTGAGTTTGAATACCTCATGGCCTTAAGGCTCTTGAACCGACTCTTGGCCCATATGCCGCTGGATAAAGTAGAGAACCGGGAAAAGCTGGAGAAACTCCAAGGGCAGCTCCAGTGGGCCGACTTCTCGGGGTTACAGCAGCTGCTCCTGAAGGGCTTCACCTCTCTCACCACCACAGACCTGACCCTGCAGCTTTTCAGCTTGCTGACGCCAGTGTCCAAAGTGCCCATGGTGGACTCATCCCAAGCCATCGGTAAGGCCAGCATCGCGCATCCTTGTAGCCCTGATGGTGACTGCATTCAGCCTTAGAGAAATAAGATTATACTATACGTCTGTATCTATAGTATTAGACACTGGCAATCGAATAAAAGAGGAGGAAATTTATATAGGTGTGTGTGTGTGTGTGTGTGTGTGTGTGTGTGTGTATGGATATGAATGATTTCTAGGTCAAATTGCAACTTAGTTCCTTGCTCTTGTACATTTCTTTCCTAATTCCCAAATCTTTTGGGATTAGTTTGGTTTGGTTTGGGTTTCAGGTGGGTGTGGGCGGGACACTGCTTTTCTTTGTTTCTTGAAAAATGTAGCCAGGCAGTGGTGGCGCACGCCTTTAGTCCCAGCACTCGGGAGGCAGAGGCAGGCAGATCTCTGTGAGTTCGAGGCCAGCCTGGGCTACAGAACGAGATCCAAGACAGGCACCAAAGCTACACAGAGAAACCCTGTCTCGGAAAAACAAAAACAAAAACAAAAACAAAAATGAAGAAGGAAGGAAGAGAGAGAAAGAAAGGAAAAAGAAAAATGCATTGGTTCCCTATTGTTCTGAATTAAGCAAAATCAATACACTAGCTTTTTAATATCATGATAAGTAACTAAGAATTCATTTCATTAACTAGATTTTAACTTAGCCATACTGAACAATTCTTATTACCTTGAAGAATCTTTCCAGTTGTATGACTAAGGCTTAAATATGTTTGTTTTGGTTTTTTTGAGACAAGTTCCCACTAGGTAGCATAGGCTAATCTGGAACTCTATATAGAACAGACTAGGCCTCAGAGATCTGCCTACGTCTGTCTCCTGAATGCTGGGATTATAGGTGTATTCCACCATGGCCAGCTTTAAAATACGTTGGGTTTTTTGTTTTGTCTTGTTTTGTTTTTTGAGACAGGGTCTCTTTGGAGCCCAGGCTGTCCTAGAATTCACTCTATAGACCAGGCTGGCCTCGAACTCACAGAGATCTGTCTGCCTCTGCCTCCCGAGTGCTGGGATTAAAGGCATGTGCCACCAATTGCCCGACCATTTTCTATTGATTTAAATATTAAGGCAACTCCATGTAGTTAAAAGGGAGGTTTATTTTATGGGGTAACTTACCAGTGAAGGGATAGGTAACAGGGTCTGGGAAAGGTGTGACACAGTCCAGCGGTGTTCTCTGGAGAACTCTGCTCAGTCTACCTCCGGCAACCAGGGTCCAGGAACCAAGAGAGCTGCTCATCCAGATCTCAGGTCTTCAGGCTCCACCTCTCTCGGCTCCACCTTGTAGGCGTGACAGTTACCGAAGTCTCAAAGGGGGTGGCCCTTCCAGGTCAAAGCTGGAACGGCTACCCACTACACTTTTCGAATCACCTTGGAACAAAACAAACTCTGTGTACACCTTCCCACTGTTACCAGTCACAACATCCCATACTCAGTCATTGCCATTGTGTCTTCTCTCCTCCAGGATTTCCGCTGAATGTCTTGTGTCTCCTGCCCCAACTGATCCAGCATTTTGAAAATCCCAATCAGTTCTGTAAGGATATAGCTGAAAGGATTGCTCAGGTATGCATTAGGGTTCCATATACAACAGATCCATTAGGAAGTCCCGGGCCAAATGGAAATGGCCAGTTTGGAGAAGGCAGTGGTTGTCTCAAAAGTTGCCACCACTCATAATGGACTCTCTAAGTGGCTGTTACAAACTGCCTTTTTTTTTCCTTCATTATTAAGAAAAGCAAGCAGGCTGGGTGTGGTGGTGCACACCTTTAATCCCAGCAATTGAGAGGCAGAGGCAGGTGGATTTCTGTGACCTCAGCCTGGTCTACAGAGCGATTTCCAGGATGACTACACACAGAAACCATGTCTTGTGTGAAAAAAAAAAAGACAAAGAGACACAGACAGACAGACAGACGACGGACAGAGGCCAGTGGGAGCTGGAGAGATGGCTCAGCAGGAAAAGGTGCTTGTCACCAAGCCTGCCCACCTCCATCTCCAGACCCCGCATGATGGAAGGAGAGAGCTGACTTCCACAGGCAACTGTTCTCTGACCCCCACATGCACTGCCTGGCACTCACTTGCTCACACACGTACATGTTCACACAATAACAATTAAAGAAAGCAAAGCAAGTAGGAGAGTGTGTTAACTAATTACTAGACAAAGTGTTCCTGTGGCTATCAAAAATTATATGGGGCTGTGGTCCAGCCTGTTAGGACTTAGGATATTTACTACCATTTCTTCCTGTCCACTGGAATACTCTAATTGGCCTGTTTATCTTCAAAGGTTTGCTTGGAAGAAAAAAATCCCAAACTTTCAAATCTGGCTCACGTTATGACCCTTTATAAGACGCACAGCTACACCAGGGACTGTGCCACATGGGTCAATGTGGTCTGTCGCTACCTTCATGAGGCCTACGCCGACATCACCTTGAACATGGTCACCTACCTGGCAGAGGTAAGCGTTGACACTAAGGATAACATTGATGTCAGCATCCACGGCTCACATGTTTATGGAGCTTTGATACTGACTGTCTACCATGTGTTATCACAAATGCTAATGGATTTGAAATCCTCACAACATACCAGTGACTGGGTATTCTGTAAAAGAAGCTGGGACTTGGCTCGGTTAACTGATGAGCTCTAACTCTAAGGTAGCTGGCCCTAGATCCAGTTACCTCCAAAGTTTACCCCCTACTCACTCTACTTATGCCCATCTGAGTATGGCTGAGATAAACTTGGTCCTAGCTTGGCATGGCAGTGCACATCTTTAATCCCAGCAATCAAGAGGGGGAGGGGGCTAAGGGCGGGGTTCAGATCTTACCAAGGAGTTACTACATGGCTAGATGTGTTCATCATGGACTCTTCTAAACTAATTAGCAAAGTATAATCTTAAAGTATTTATCATTGCCTCTTGTCGGTGAAACCAGAAACATGCCGTACAAACGTGTTTCTAGCACATTCCTCGCAAACCCTTACTGTGACTTTGGTACCATGGATATAAGACATTCAAAGTGTTTCACAGCACAACAGAGGGTGTGGGAGAGCACCTCCAGTGTTTGATACACAAGTCATTCTCTGAACAAATGACTGATAACAGTGAACTTCCTCCAGCCTTTTCAATGTTTCTTTTCCTTCTGAGATATGCTCTTCCCAACTCTTGTTAAGGTCATCCCCAAAGAAATTCCTCTCGATGGAATTATCTAGTTCCAGGTCACTTGAAACATCATTTTTTTCAAGGGCTTTGTAAGACCAAAAGCATCAACCTAACAGGGGGTGCCTCTCATCACTGATCCTACAGGGTTTTGACTCACAATATGGATCAGCGGTGTCTGGACCATGCCAGACTGTCCACAGCCAAGAGTTCATTGGCTAATTCAACACTCACTCAAGTGCCCTCATACATAGTATTCCATTGCTTCTGATAATCCCATGGTCATATCTTTGCCTGCAAACAAAGACACTCTTCCCTCAGCACCCAGAAATTATGAGAAGAACCAATGCAAACACCCTGCTACAAAAGCAGGAGACATGCCCCTCCAGTCCTAAGAGGTCATGAGTAAGAAGACCACACAGGAGATTTTGTCTAGAACATTCACCATAGAAGTGTTCAAAGTACAAATTGGATGTAGTGTGTACATACAGTGGAATAGTATTCTGTCTTCCAAAGGAAAAAAATTCTGGAGCTGGAGAGATGTCTCTGTGGTTAAGATCACTGGCTGCTCTTGCAGAGGACCCAGCACCTACATGGCAGCTCACAACTGTCTGTAACTCCAGTTCCAGGGGATCTGACACCTTCCTCTGGCCTCATGTGCACCAGACATGTAATGGTGCACATACTTACATACATGCAAAACATTCACACATAAAAAATAAATCTGAAAAACAATTGAATAGATGCATAATTTATTCTGCTCAGCCCTTATCTCAAAACTGTCAGCAAAACATGCTATTATGAACTCACTGGTGATATTTTTGTGTCCACTCACCAGCTGCACATAAATCTACTAGTATTTTAATTATCTTCTGTGGCCCCTCAGCCCCATAGTCAACACGCCACCAGCTACTCAGCCATATGTAGGTTGAAATTAAGTATCATCATTCTACTTACCAACAAAGACTCGGAAGGAGCCGGCTGACCCCTTGCTTTTTTTCGGTCCTCAGCTGGCAGGGGGGGGGGCTGTGATATTAAAATTATATTGTTTGGGGCTGGAGAGATGGCTCAGCAGTTAAGAGCACTGACTGCTCTTCCAGAGGACCCAGGTTCAATCTCAGCACCCACATGGCAGCTCGCAACTGTCTGTAACTCCAGTTCCAGGGGATCTGACACCCTCACACAGACATACATGCAGGCAAAACACCAGTGCACATTAAATAAATAAATAAATCTCTTTTAAAAAAATGATATTATTTGTAGAGAAACCCTCTTAACATGTTTTAGCATTATCTGTTACATAGATAATTGTGTGTGTGTGTTGTCTTCTACTTAATATTATCTGCCATGTTTAAAATGCCATTGTAAAGTGAGTGTGGTATCACACACCTTTAATCCCAGAACTAGGGAATCCAAGGCAAGTGGATCTATGTGAGTTTGAGGCCAACTGGTTCTACATAGCAAGTTCCAACCAGCCAGAGTTAGATGGTGGGATCCTGTCTTAAAACAAAACAACAACAAAAGCCATACAAATCATCTCTCATTAGATCCTTCTTTTGTTTCATGTATGATATTTTTAACCATGTAACAAAAGCCATGGCAAAATTATACATGGTCAAAGTATCTATTTCTGGTTTGGGGTATGTTCCTGGAAGCATGATTCTCATTTCCAAAGCTAGGAACTTTGAATGGGCATGGTGGCATTCACCTGTTTATAGAGAGTTTGAGTCTAACCTGGACTACACAGTGAAACAGTATCTCAAAAACAAAATCAAAACACATGAAAGAGTTGTAACCTCTTTAGCTTTCTTAATCTCCATTGCTAAATTATCCAATTGACATCTCTAATGACATATGAAATATTCATGTCCAACATTAATTAATACTCATTAACCAACAGTGAATATTCTCAGTTTCTAACCTTTGCCAATTTGGTCACCAACAAATTATATCTTTCAGTTTGTGATCTTGATAGTGTCCCATAGTTCCCCCATCAAGGTTTATTTTCGGGTTTTTTTCACCATTTGAATTTTATCTTATGATTTCGGAGCTCCTTGAATTGCCTGCGCTATTTTTCATTCAGTAGTTAGGCTTTTAGCCTGGAGTGGTTGAGCACGCCTGTAATCCCAGCACTTGAGAGGCAGAGACAGGAGGATGTCTGTGAGTTTGAGGCCAACCAGTGCAGAATAGTGAGGCCCCTTTCCAAAAAAACAAACAAACAAAAACTAGTTAGGGCTTTGTTTGCCCCGCAAGCATGCTGCAATGATGGGGTGATGGGTAGTTCTCCGGGGAAGAGGGACGAACTGACAGGCTGCACTTTGCCTCCTGCAGTTGCTGGAGAAAGGCCTCCCCAGCATGCATCAGCCGCTCCTCCAGGTCATCTACAGTCTGCTCAGTTACATGGACCTTTCCATCGTTCCTGTCAAGCAGTTCAACGTGGAAGTCCTGAAGACCATTGAAAAATATGTGCAGGTGAGTGTTTGGACAGACTCCCCTGGAGGTATCCAGAGGTGCCGGAGAGGCTTGCCTGTGGCTTGTCCTCCGTGTAAAGCCATCTGGCATCCGGCCCCACATTCAATCCTCTATATCCATGACACATTGCCGACAGACAAGCATGCTGGTTGGTCACACCCTGAGTGGCATTTTTAGGAGAAAGACAGAAAAAGACTTTCACACAGGCTGAGTATTCCAAGCACATACCTGGCTGGGAAGTTGAGGGGAAGGGCCTGTGCTGGTGTCTTATTTCAAAGATGGAGAAGGGAGAAAGAAGGTGTGTGCATGCACAGTTCCAGGCCAGATCTTTACTTTGGAATTTAGAAACTTAAGGCTGAAAATAATTCAACAACCAACCAAAAAATTTAGAGAGATAGCCGGGCAGTGGTGGTGCACGCCTTTAATCCCAGCACTCAGGAGGCAGAGGCAGGTGGATCTCACTGTGAGTTCGAGGCCAGCCTGGTCTACAGAGTGAGTTCCAGGACAGCCAGGACTGTTTCACAAAAAAAAAAAAAAAAAAAAACCTGTCTCAAAAACAAAAACAAAAACATACACAGCCCAGACATGGAGGCACACACCTATAATCCCAACACTCAGGAGGCAGAGGCAGAGGCAGAGGCAGGTAGATATCTGTGAGTTAGAGGATAGCCTGATCTACATAACAAGTTCCAGGACAACCCAGACCCTGTCCCAATAAACTAATTCATTAAAATTAAAGTTTATGCACACACACACAAACCAACAAGGGTCAGAGCCAAGATGTCAGCTAGTAGATTTGGAGGTCACGCTTCGACCTGGCTCCCTCCAGAGTATCGCTTTTGCTTCCCTGGCCTAGCAACCTGCCCAGCAGAACCCATCAGCAAAGACCCACAGACAGCCTCTTAAAGCTCCATTCTGAGACTACATGAAGAAAACAAAGAGCCTGGTAGCTAGTCTGTTATGTACAGACAGAAGGGAGTCTATGTTCCTCAGTGGGTCAGTCCTCAGCCACACTCAACAGCAGAGGAATCTGCTTCTCTGCAGCCCTTGGCTTCATAATCCTTTCTTCTCAGGGGTACACTTGGTGCGTCCCAGATTTCAAGGACAAACCCTGAATTTTTCTCTGGTTAATCACATTGACAAAGGAGTAGAGTGTAAATTTTAGACACTGTTTTCCAGAATTTATTTAATGTTAAATTTAATTTCCAGGGTTTTCTTTTCCTCCCACGCATTTTTCAAGGGCTAATGAGAATTGTGTCTTCAGTGTGTGTTCAGTCACGGGTTAGCACTCACAGGAGAGATGTGTGCTCAGTGTGTGTTCAGTCACGGGTTAGCACTCACAGGAGAGATGTGTCTTCTGTGTGTGTTCAGCCACGGGTTAGCACTCACAGGAGAGATGTGTCTTCTGTGTGTGTTTGGTCACGGGTTAGCACTCACAGGAAAGATGTGTGCTCAGTGTGTGTTCAGTCACGGGTTAGCACTCACAGGAGGCAAGGGCACCCATTGGCACATGGTCTGTTCCCTTGGGGTATTAAGAGGCTCACTCTAGGGACTGGAGAGATGGCTCAGGGGTTAGGAGTACTGGCTGCTCTTGCAGAGTTCCCATCACCTACATGGTAGCTCATAACTGCCTATAACCCCACTTCCAGGCGAATCCAGTGCCCTTTTTTGGCCTTCAAAGGCTCCCATGCACAGTACATATATAGTAATACAGGCACATGCACAAACACACTAACACACATACATGAGACACAAAAATTATAAATAAATCTTTTTAAAAGAATTATTGCCGGGCAGTGGTGTCACACGCCTTTAATCTCAGCACTTGGGAGGCAGAGCCAGGCAGATCTCTGTGAGTTCGAGGCCAGCCTGGGCTATCAAGTGAGTTCCAGGAAAGGCACAAAGCTACATGGAGTAACCCTGTCTCAAAAAAACAAAAAAGGGTTGAGGAATTTGGCTCAGTGGTAGAGCACTTGCTAGGCCCTGGGTTCAATCCTCAGCTCAAAAATGGGGATTTAGCTCAGTGGTAGAGTGTTTGCCTAGCAAGCACAAGGCCCTGGGTTCGGTCCTCAGCTCCGACAAAAAAAAAAAAAAAGTGCCCATCCTCAATCCTCAGCTCAAAAAAAAAGAATTATTGAAATGGTCTAAGCAAGACCAGCTGAGTTACAAGCTGGGATAGTAAACAGGGACCAGATTTTTGGAAGGGAGGGGTGCGGGAAGAGGTGGGAAGGGCACCCCATCTCTGCAAGAAGAGGTAGGAAGGGCACCCCATTCCTGCGTCAGTTGATGAGCAGGATGTGATGTGAGGAGGAAAGAGATCAGAATTTCCAGTGAAGAATGGGCAGCAGGAGGCACAGAGAAACAGTAGGACCAAGGAGGCAGGACCCTGGTGTTCCAGGAAATCTGCCTGTGAATGATCAATAGTCTAACATGGACGTGAAGCTTTTATCTTTTGACAACTTAAGATGGCCCCTTAGCAAAAATAATGCCCTGCGGTTTTTAACTCTGTGATATGAATATGGCCACAGAGGATCTGGTTACTTGCGTATCCCCACAATGTGGTTCACTTCCCTCGGAAATGATCTTTGCCCGTTGTTAGTCTTTTCCTAACTACAGACTGTGTGTTAAGTCAGGGAATTCTGACCAGGCAGGAGATGGTTTGGTAGTGAGCGCTGGCTCTCACAACGTGGACTGACTTCTAACCCTTGGATGTTTATTGCCAACAGAGCATTCACTGGAGGGAAGCGTTGAATATCTTGAAGCTGGTCGTTTCTCGATCGGCCAGCTTGGTGCTGCCTTCGTACCAACACAGTGACCTCTCCAAGATAGAGCTCCATCGGGTGTGGACCAGTGCCTCTAAGGAGTTGCCGGGCAAGACTCTGGACTTCCACTTCGACATCTCAGAGGTCCTGACCTACTCTGGCTCTTTCAGTGAACTGTAGTCTGCATATATGGTGGCCAGGGGGAAGCAGTTGCCTAGAGAGAGGAAGACTTATATTTGTTTTGGGTTTTGTTTTGTTTTGTTTTGTTTTGTTTTGTTTTATTTTGTTTTTGTTTTGGTTTTTCAGAGCTGAGGACTGAACCAAGGGCCTTGCACTTGCTAGGCAAGCGCTCTACCACTGAGCTAAATCCCCAACCCCTTACATTTGTTTTAAATGAAGACCTCTAAAGTCTAAATTAGGTTCTGTTCTTTTAACAATGCATGAGTATAGGGCTCTCAATTGGGAATTAACAAAAATGGAAAGCACAGGCTGGAGATGGCTCAGTGGGTAAGAGCACCCACTCTCCAGGCACAAGGACCAGAGTTCAGATCCCCAGCACCCATGTAAAAAGCCTGGTATAGCCATGTGTGCCCATAATCCCACCACTGCAGGGTGGGAAAGGGTAGATGCTGAGAGCTCATATGGCACGCTAGACAAAATGGTGAGTTTCCAGTCTCAAGGAAATGAGGTAGAAAGAGACAGAAGGCCACCCCCCACCCAACACCCTGTTCTGGCCTCACCTGCCCGGATGCAGGCATGTGCATGCTCACACTTATGTACATGTACCCCACAAATAAATGAGAGGGAAGGGAAGGAAGGGAAGGGAGAGAGGAGTTGATTCCTTCATTGACTTCCACCTCTTCCACATTCAAGATGTGACATCTGCATCTATACTTAATATGAAAATGATATTAAGATATTAATTCTAGGCAGTGGTGGCATAGGTATTTAATCCCAGCACTCGGGAGGCAGAGGCAGGCAGATCTCTGTCAGTTTGAGGCCAGCCTGGTCTACAAAGCAAGTTCCAGGACAGCCAGGACTACACAGAGAAACCCTATCTCAAAAAAACAAAAGAAAAAAAACAACTTCTGGAGGCTGGAGAGATGGCTCAGCAGTGAAGAGCACTGGCTGCTCTTGTAGAGGTCCTGGGCTCAGTTTCCAGCACCCACATGGCAGCTTACAACCGTCTGTAACTCCAATTCCAGGGGACATAACACTCTCACACAGACATACATGCAGGCAAAACACCAATGCACATAAAATAAAAATAAATAAATCTTTTTTAAAAAATACATTAATTCACTGGGCGATGGTGGCGCACACCTTTAATCTCAGCACTTGGGAGGCAGAGCCAGGTGGATCTCTGTGAGTTCGAGGCCAGCCTGGGCTACAGAGTGAGTTCCAGGATAGGCTCCAAAGCTACACAGAGAAACTCTGTCTCGAAAAACCATAAATAAATAAATAAATAATATATTAATTCAACAGCCATATTTAACTTTTTTCTTGGAGAGAGGGCCATTTTTATGCCTTTGTCTTGAGTTTCTTTCGATCCAAAAATAGAGAAAGCATTATCCAGTTAGTTGCATCCCTCAGCTCACAGGGACCCAGAACTGCTCCAGACCTATAGTCTAGGTTCAGAAGGTTCTGGTCACTTTCTGTCATTTCAAAGATCTCAGGTTGGTGTCTGTGAGACCTCCTTGGAGGCAGAATTTTAAAAGCACCCCCTGCCTGACCACATACTGTAGGATTCTCAGAAAGTGAACTTCATGAAGTATTGCATAATACCTTGGCCATGACCTCATCCAGTTGAATAATCGAAATGATAGACATAATTTAGATAAAATTGTCAGTAACTGAGAGTGCATGAAGATTGACAGCTAGAGACTGGAGAGAAGGAACTGAATTTTAATCCTTTATTACAAGAAGTTATTGCAAGTTTGGCATGATGAAAGAAAGCAGCGTATACTCTCAGCACACAGGAAATAAGCTACAATCCAAAGCCAGCCTGGTGTGCAGAGCAAGTTCAAGGCAGGGAGGCCAGGGCTACAGAGAGAGAGATTGGGGTTGGGGGCGAGAAGAGGAGGCAGGAGGAGTGGGGAAGAGAATGGTCCTTTCGGGCTTAAACATCTGAAAACTGACTCAGCCGGCCTCACGTTTTACAAGTCTTTATCTCTAGGGTCTAGAACAGTGGTTCTCAACCTCCCTAACGTTGCGACCCTTTAACACAGTTCCTTTAACACAGTGACCCCAGCTGTAACATTAACTTCATTATTATTTCATAACTGTAATTTTGCTACTGTTATGAATCATAATGTAAACACTTTTAGAGATAGAGGTTTGTTGGGGGTCATGACCCACCTATTGAGAACCACTGATCGAAAGTCTAATGAAGAAGCCGTAGCATTGGTTTCTTGCTGACAACCAGGGTGGGGAGATATTCAGTGTACAAATGGCTCAGAACATGCATCGACCAGGAAAAAGAGCCTGCACATGACACTGAGTCTCTCTGTCTGATCTGGTTCTAACCACGTGCGTGATCAGTTTTTCATTTCTTCTGGGCTGAACAGTTTCACACACTGCAGAAGTGTGAGGGTGGGATAACAGCGCCTCTACATTGTCTTTTCTCCAGACGCCGATCATTGGGAGACGATATGATGAACTTCAGAACTCCTCTGGACGGGATGGGAAGCCGAGGGCAATGGCCGTCACCCGGAGTGCGTCATCCACCTCCTCAGGCTCTAACTCCAACGTCCTTGTTCCTGTGAGCTGGAAAAGACCCCAGTATTCTCAGGTATAGGTTCCTCTGTGAAACTAAACTCTGCCATTCACCAACACCCCCAGTAACGTTGCCATGTAGACCCTGGCGCCTCCAGCCATGGGGTCTCTCAGCGTTGAAAGGGCAAGCCTTTGTTGGGAACAGCCTGTTGTGTTTAGTTGTCCAACTCTTGCCTCCTTCTACATCTCCTATGGCTCGGGAAACAAATCTGAGCTTCCTTTCACGTGACAGCTCTTCAAATCTGTGTAAGGCAGTCCTGACCCTTTCCCCTTACCATGTCCAATAAAGAGTGGCTAGGGCTCACACTCAAAGCGCCTTCAGGAGTTTCCCCTCAGAGCATAAGCTTGAAGCATAGTTGATTGACATCAGTAGATGAAACAGAAGAGAGCAGGAGGAACTGCCAGAATTCTCTGTTTAGTTATCAGAGCCTAGGACTGGACTCAGCCCGTGGCTAACCATCACAGCTCTGATGCCACACGGCCGTCAGGTAAAAACCCTGCATGTTTCTCCAGTGTTTTAGTGACATGTGCCAGATGCTCACTGAAAAGTGACCTTTATTAAGCCATCCATGGTAATGAGTTCTGTGTAAATGAGTCAAACTACCTGCAGGCTCATAAAGACTTACTCTGGCTCATGAGGTTGCAGTTCATGGCCACTCGGCCCTGCCGCTGGGCCCGTGACGGCACAGTACATCATGACGGGGGAGGCTTGTTCATCTCATGACAGCCAGGAAGCAAAGAGAAAGAGAGGAAGGAGCAGGAGTCCCGCTGTCCCCTTCAAGAGCTCACCTCCGGTGACATAACTTCCTCCCACTAGGCTCCACCTCCTAAAGGGCCCACCGTCTCCCAACAGCGCGGCGGGCTGGTGACTAAGCCTTCAGCACATGGGCTTTCAATAAAACTAAAGACCAAAATGACAGCAGCAGCCATCTTGGCTCTAAGCACAGCTGCACCCCAGCTGTTAACATCTGCATCCCAGATGCTAGGATTCAGAGCGTTAGACTCTCTCTCCTTTGTAAACGGAGGCTTTTCTGTCCCACCCAGTCCCTCAGCTGCTTTTAAAATTGTCTCTCAGAGGCTTAATACTCACTACAAACTGTTTGGCCTATGGCTCAGGCTTATCACTAACTAGCTCTTATAACTTGAATTAACCCATTTCTATTCATCTATATTTTGCCATGTGGCTTTGTGGCGTGACCTGTTCTTTGGTACATCTTGTTGCTCTGGCGGCTCGCTGGCATCTCTGTTGACTCTGACCTTCTTCTGCCAGTATCTCTGCTTGGATTTCCCACCTGGCACTATCCTGCCTTACTATAGGCCAAAGCAGCATCTTTATTAGCCAATGGTAATAAAACACATTCACAGCATACAGAGGTTATCCCACAACACTCCTTCTTACTGCCTCACCTTCCCTTCCCAAGGTCTTGGCCTCCTGTTAGCTCCATAGGAAGCAACAGCAAATTCTAGTGGCTCCATGTTTTCATGGCTTCAGGTTCTGATGATTTCGGGATGGAGACTACTCACCCTCTTCTAACATCCATAGCAGTTCTGGAAAAGGAGCTTTTTGTTAGATTGATTTTTTTATTCCATATGTATAAGTGTTTTGCGTGTGTGTGTGTGTGTGTGTGTGTGTGTGTGTGTGTGTTTGTGTGTGTGCACGCAGCACCTGTGGAAGCCAGAAGAGGATGCCAGATTCCCTGGAATTAGACTTAAACTTACAAATGGTTGTGAGCTGCCAGGTGGGTGTTGAGAACTGAACGCAGGTCCTCTGTAAGAGCAACAAGTGCTTTTAACCACTGAGCCACCTCTCCAGCCCAGGAGAAGGAGCTCTTGCACAGTGTTTGAGGGTGGCAAAGAGGAGACCTTCCCAGGATAGAAAGAAAGCCTGGGTTATCAGAAGCAGGCTAGGTGGGTACCAAGCAAGCCCAATACTGTGTCTGCGTACCTCACAGCTCACCGTCATCTCCGGGACTGGAAGGCCAGCACAGAGCCTCCTGGTACACAGCAATGGCCGGTGACTGCAGTCGTGGTTGGGAAAGAGATGAGGGTTCTGTCCTGCGGCTTGTTGCCTCACTGGTTTCATCTCAAAACTGGGGAATGTAATGAAGGCTGGGGAAGTAACTGGGCTCTGCCACCCTTCAGCAGCAAAGCCCTCCTGTCTGGCTGGGAAGTGATCCCACATTGAGTAATCCTACAATTCGGGATGAAACAGTGAACCAGGTTCCATAAAGAAAGGAAATCTTAAACTGGATGTGGTGGCACACTCCTTTAATCCCAGAACTCAGGAGGCAGAGGCAGGTGGATCTCTGTGAGTTCGAGGTCAGCCTGGTCCATGTAGTTCCAGGACATCTAGGGCTACCTACAGAGACTCTCAAAAAAAGGAGAGGAAGAAGAGGAGGAAGATCTTAACATGAATAGCAACTTCTAGAAGTTTCCATCTAGCAAACCAGAATCAGATAAAGGAGGATTTGCAGGATTGTTTTATGACTGGATCTTAACTATGTCAACATCTCCAGGTCACGGTCACCGTATTTCTTTTCGTTCTGAAACCCTCATTACCTTATTGGGAAATGTGGTTGGTTCTAGAAGAGTCTCGTCATACACAAGAGGCTGCAAACAGAGGTTCATGAAGAAAAGCAAAGGCATTTAAACCTAACTTAATTCTAACTTTGCCATGGCTTATGAATAACTAACAGTAAGAATATTCTCATTGGAGCCAGAAAAGGCTTGTTCTGTAACAAAGTACATCTCTTTCTGATGGAAGAAAAGCCAAGCCTTTCTGGAACTAAAAGTTATAACGTACAAGAAGAGTTATCTAGGGAGCCCACAGATGGCCACTGAAGGGCCTAGGAACTGATTCTCATAGAGGCCCACACCCACCCTGGGTAACAGGGCAGCCCTGTACAGTTTAAACATGGAGAGAGCCTTGTTTTAGTTAATAGTCACTTTAAAATAAATCATATAGAGCTGGAGAGATGGCTCAGCAGTTAAGAGCACTGTGTCCTGTAGAGGACCTAGCACTCACAATGCCAGCTCATAATCATCAGTAACTCCAGTTACAGGGGATCTGAGCCCTTTTCTGGCCTCTATGTGCACTGCATACATGTGGGGTACAGACATACGTGCAGGCAAAATACCCATGCACACAAAATAAGAGTTGTTTTAATTTAAAAATAGATAAATAAGAAGAGAGCTAGGAATGCATCTCTGTGTTAAGAACATTTGCCTAGCATGCATTCAGCCCCGGACTTTCTCCTTAGTACCTAAAAAATAATAATAATAATAATAATAATAATAATTTCCACTTTTAACTTTATGTATTTATTTGAGGGATTGTGCATATGCCACAGTGTATGCCAACCACACCACGTTTGTGGAGGTGATGGGATAGCTTGCAGAATCAGTTCTCTCTTTCCACTGTGTGGGTTCAGGGACCCCACTGCTCACAGAGCCAGGCTTGACGGCACACATCTTTCCAGTTGGGCCATCTAGCCAAACCTAATAACAATCTGTGTAACTGTGCTGGATAGTTTGATGTCAACTCAACACACACTAGAGTCATCAGAGAGGAAGGGACCTGATTGAGAAAACGCCTCCAAAAGATCAGGCTGCAGGCAAATCTCTAGGACGTTTTCTTAATTCGTGATTAATGGGGGAGGACCCAGCACATTATGGGTAGGAACACCACTAGGCTGGTGGTCCTGGGTTCTATAAGAAAGCAGGCCAAGCAAGCCATGGGGAGCAAGCTAGTAAGCAGCACCCCTCCATGGCCTCTGCATCAGCTCCTGCCTCCAGGTTCCTGCCCTATTTGAGTTCCTGTCCTGACCTCCTTCAGTGATGAAATGTGGAAGCTTGAGCCATATAAACCCTTTGCTCCCCAGGCTGCTTTTGTCAATGTGTTCATCACAAAATTAGTAACTCTGATAAAGACAGTTAACTCAGCATACATAAAATAGTATTTGAATATGCTGTTGTTATTTTACAGTTATCAACAAGTTATTTTACATTCTTGTTTGTGCCAAGCCTGTGTGTTTTTATATCTCAACTATCTGGGGCTACATTTTAAGCATTACCATCCACTTTTTGTAGCTAGGACCTATAGTATTAAGGCAGATTTGCTCATGGGGTCTCGGAATGAAAAGCTTACCTGTGTTTTTTGTTTTCCAGAAAAGAACAAAAGAGAAATTGGTCCATGTCCTCTCTCTGTGCGGCCAAGAGGTTGGACTGAGCAAAAACCCATCTGTAAGTTCTTTTGTGTGCTCTGGTCATTTCGGTGTCATATTGCCTTTGCCTTTGGTCGGTTCTGACATTGAAGATTCTACTGTGAATGACAAGTCCGATAGGCACCATTACATTTAGCCTCTGTCTTTTCCCCCTTCTCGTCCCATGAATTGTAATTTTAGTGCAGAGACAAGGAAGAATTTCACTGCTCTTTGCTCCAGCTTCCCTTTGAAAACAGCTGCATTCAGACCTCTGTTTGTTTGTGTAAACATGCCTGGACGATACCACCACATGCATGATGGTGTCTGCCGCACCTCCATGACATAACGGGCACATTCCTCTAATTCCTCTTGAATATAGTTTTGCTCACTGCCCATTCATTGCGTTATGATGTCACCATTTTACTTCCATAAAATAACATGAAAATAAGGATATATTGGCCAAAATGTACTAAAAATGTTATAGTCTGCTTGCTAGTCACATCACAATGGAAAAAAAACAAAATGTTACATATACTTATCAAAGCCAGGCAATGGCGACATGCCTTTAACCCCAGCACTGGCAAGGCAGAGGCAGGCTGTGAGTTCAAGGTCAGCCTGGTCTATAGCGGGAGTTCCAGGACAGTCAAGGCTACACAGAGAAACCTTGTCTTAAAAAACCAAAAACAACCAATATTTATCAAAATGATGACATCTAAACTCTCACTGGTGTTATAAGTAGAGAAGAAAATGCCTTTCAGGCTTTTAGATGAAGAGATGACTGATGCACAGAAGCAAATTTCTGAAAGTAATTTCAGAAAATTCCAATTATGTATGGTGAGCATATTTTTATTAAAAAAATAGTTTTAGATAAAAACCTCAGGGCCTGGATTCCATGTATAGTTTTGTATATTACAGTATCTTTAGTCTTCATTTAAAAAGAAACAGTGAACTAAGTAATTTAGAAGCAGCGCAGATCTCTCTGTGCAGCTGTGTTTTAATGGCCCGGAGTATGTCTGCTCCTCACGAGCAGGTAAAATATTAGCGGGTCATGAAAGCTTGCCGATGTGTCAACTGGGAAAGCACCAGCTAAACAGGGCTTCTGTTTAAATCACTTTTGTCCTGTGACTTCATGATCAGTTTATCTCTGCCCCAGTGGTATTGTTCAGGTCAGCACTTTTCCCCTAAGTTCACACTGAGCACCCTCAGATTTCCTGGCCACAAATGTTTGCCTGCAGTACGTTCCAATCATTAAGCGGCACTCACCAGGAAAGGTACGTCCGTGGAGGAAACTGGACTTGAGCTGAAGACTCCATGGCCCTCCATTTGATTGATCTTGCACACTCATTTGTGATCCCTGTTCACAAGGGTGCGTCATGTTGCACACAGTTCATGGGAAACAGGTGACATGCTCCCTATCTGAAATGCTTGGGACCAAGTGCTTCCAACTTGAGTGTATCTTAGATTTTGGAGAATTGGGATACACTTGACCAAGTGATCACCCCTCAAAATCTAGACTTCCCCAAAATTTGAAAATTTGGAGTATTTCATCACTTTAAAAGTTTCAGATTTAAGCCAAACATGGTGGCATATGCTTTTAGTCCCAGCACTCGGGAGGCAGAGGCAAGAGGATCTCTGAGTTCAAGGCTAGCCTGGTCTACATAGTGAGTTTTTTCTTTTTCTTTTTTTCCCAAGACAGGGCTTCTCTGTGTAACAGCCCTAGCTATCCCGGAACTCTCTATGTAGACCAGACTGGCCTCAAACTCACAGAGATCCACCCGCCTCTACCTCCTAGAGTGCTGGCATCAAAGGCTTGTACTATCACCACCCAGCTAGATTTAAAACATTTTAAGATTTTGGATTTTTCAGATCTGAGATGTTTAATCTATATAGTCCAAAACACAGGATTATTTTACACACTAGAGAAAAAAAATACTACGTTCAATCCCCAATCACTCTTTTAAACCTGGAAAGATATTTGTTGTATTTCTGTTCTTATAATAACTTGCCCACTTTAAAGGAATGGGGAAATATTATAATGATTATATCAAGTGTCAACACAAAATATACTCTCCCCTCAAAAGAATTAAGCCACTTTATTCTTGAGCCCTTGAGCCACATTTTAGTGACTGTGGCCTGGGAGCACAGACTCAGGTTGACCAGAATGTCGAGTTCCACCATGGAACTTTTCTTATAAATCATGACCCTTACCAAATGCACTGGTGGAGAAAGCAGGCAGGTGACATCAAGCAGGGGAATCCTTGCTGTAGACAACATCTGATGACATTCTTAGCTTGGATTGGTGGAAGCTAGTGGCCTGCTAAGAATGTATTTCAAAGGTTTTACTTTCCTTGTTTCATTTTGTTTGGTTTTTTCGAGACAGAGTTTCTCTGTGTAGCTTTGGAACCTGTCCTGGAACTCACTCTGTAGCCCAGGCTGGCCTCGAACTCACAGAGATCAGCGTGCCTCTGCCTCCCGAGTGCTGGGACTAAAGGCGTGCACCACTACCACCCAGCAGGTTTTACTTATTAAATCAAACGGATTGGGTCAGACTCAAGGGTGAGCAAAGAATGGTAAGTAAGAGTACTAAAAATAGCGGTTGGGAGTTTAACTCAGTGGTAGAGCGCTTGCTAAGGCCCTGGGTTCAGTCCTCAGCTCTGGAAGAAAAAAAAAAGAGTACTAAAAATAGCCCAGGATGATTTTAGCTCTGGGTCATTAGTATTCCAATTCTCCACAATAATGAAGTCCTAATTGGTTATTCATTTGGGGGGGGGGGGCGTGGTTTCTGTTTGTTTTTGATTTTCTAGTTTTTTGGTTTTTGGTTCTTTTGATTTTTCAAGACAAGGTTTCTCTGTGTACCAACTCTGGTTGTCCTGGAACTCACTCTGTAGACCAGGCTGGCCTTGAACTCACAGAGATCCACCTGCCTCTACCTCCCAAGTGCTGGGATTAAAGGCATGCGCCACCACCTCCCAGTGGCCATTCATTCTTGTAGAATTTTCAACTCAGTTGTGCCCACCCCTTTCCCCTGGGTACCTCAGTTCACAAAAGAAAGCTTTTGATTTGATTTTATATCTGTATTCAACAGACAGTGGCTAGCAAAACATTTGATGTTTATTAGTTCTTCAAAGTTCTATTAAGCCAGGTATGGTGATTTATACCTGTAAATATAGTAACCCAGAGGCTGAGGCAAGAGGACCCTCCTGAATGGAGGCCAGCCTGGGCTACATAAAGAGTTCTAGGGCAGCCTGAGAGACATAATGAGACCGTATCTCAAAAAAACAAAGACAGAATGAACCAACCATTTTTTTAAAGATCTATTAAAATGTCTCAATAGCTGGGCATGGTGGTGCATGCTTTTAATCCTAGCACTTTAGCTGTCCGTCTTTCTTTCTCCCTCTTTCCCTCTCTCTCTTTCTTCCTTCCTTCCTTTCTCTTTCTCTCTCTCTTTCTTTCTTTCCTTCCTTCCTTCCTTCCTTCCTTTCTTTCTTTCTCCTCTGGTTTTGCTGGGGCTTGAACCCGGACGGACACTCTGTATATGAGGCAAATGCTCTACCTTTGAGTCATACTCTCTATTAATTCCAGCACTTGGGAAGCAGAGGCAGGCAAATCTCTGAGTTTAAGGACACCTTGGTCTATATGGAAAGTTCCAGGCCAGCCAGGACACACAGTGAGACTCTGTCTCAAGAAGTTGATTAACTAATTAAAAAATAGAATGTCTAACTAAAAAGAACCTACACATAGGAATTTGGCTTCTCTTTGCTAATACTTCCCAGTATCTGGTTTATCTCTCAAAGGGTTAAAGCCTTTGTTCCCAAGGTCCATTTTATAGTAACATAGCTTGACGTCATCCTAAAAATATTATTTATATACATTTGACGTGTGAAGGTACATAATTCCTAACCTCAGCTCAAGAAGAGTGGAAAATTTTAGTTGCTCCAGTTTGGCTGTGAACACATGCTCAGTTGTTTTACACACACACACACACACACACACACACACACACAAACACACACACTATCTCATCGTCCGCACTGAGATAGTTATTCAACTCTAGAATGCTTTTGTAGTGTAAGCACTTGAGTGTTCACAGCGAGTTTAATCCGAAGGCACCTGTCCAACATAAATAATAGAAGAACATTCTAAAAATACCCACTTAAGGAATTAGGTGTGTACTGGAGACACAGTCCTCCAGGGAGCCAATAGCCATCACTCGTCGTACAAACAACCAAAGGGAGGTGAGTTTCTCAAAAGAGGACTCCTTTGGTTCCTAGGTGATTTTTTCTTCCTGTGGGGACCTGGATCTGCCAGAGCATCAGACGAGCCTGGTGTCGTCCGAGGACGGCGCCCGGGAGCAGGAGAACATGGACGACACCAACAGTGAGCAGCAGTTCCGAGTCTTCAGAGACTTCGATTTCCTGGATGTGGAACTGGAGGATGGGGAGGTACGGTGTATTCTCTGTCACAGTCACCCTCTCAGCTTGTCCTGGGCTAACAAAACAGTGTCACTTTCCCTACTGGCCACTCTCTATAGCAAGGTCTCTAGTTGGGAAACTGTAAACTCCGTTTTGAATCAACTTCTCCAAAGCTGCTTCCCTTTTGCAAAAGTCATCCCACCCTTCCTGTCTGGGCTCGCAGCAAGAGCTGCCAGCTTAGTTGTAAGCGGGAAAAATCTGAGTTGTAATAGCTACACAGACTGTGTGTGTAGTCCGAGGGGGATTTTTTTTTCTTATTTAATCACAGGAATGCATCATTTCTAGGCTTGTTCACTGGGACCTGGGCAAAATATGCTAATCATTTCATTCCAAATGTAAAGCTGCTATGAAGGTGCTTCAAAGCTCACTGGCCACTCCATGGGATCAGAGCCTGAGGGCTCCTGCATTCTTGTGCTGTGTTTGATGAAAGCATTAGAGCTTGGAATAAAATATAAAGCATGAGACAGAGGCAGAGATCTGCCGACTTTGCCCTGCCTGGGGTTAGTTGGTGGTCAACATTCCAGACCTCTGGAGCAGCTGAATTCCAGTCCTGGCAGGCATGTACAGATCTGTTTGTTTGAAATAGCAAACATAGTAATAAGATGCTTTTCTGCTATCTGAGGTCTGGGAGGAGGAAGAGAATCACCTTCATTTGTACAGCTCAGGGCATGTTCCCTGGGAGAGGCAGTGTTTTGCCTCCAGGGAAGGAAAACTCCACCGCTTAATGAGATGTGTCTCCTAATTCTGCACTGGTCTATTCCTAGTTAATGAAATGTACTTCCCATTCCAACGAGCTTTCTTCCCCTCTTACAGTTAAAAGTAGAGGCCCCAAGTCAAAGTTTACTTAAGCCTACAGCAGATGGGTGCCTCCTAACTTAACTGCAATCTTATGGGAAAACAGGAGTCTGGATGGCTTCCTGAAAGAATGGGACTACTGGTAAACCCACTTATATCTTGTTAGGGCCAAAGTGCTATCTTCTGTTGACTTCCCAGGGCCACATCTGCTCTGGATGTCTGCCCCAGCAGGAGAGATGCAGGTACATAGAATAATCATTATTTCCCTAGCTAACACACTGAGCAAACCCAGACCTAAAAGCACCGGCTGAGGCTGGCGCTGTTGGTAGAGTATTTTGCCTACTATGCTCAGGGCCCTGGGCTGTATCTCCATCACTGCCCCCACCAAAAGAAAGAAAAAAAAAAAAACAGTAAAAATAAAGTACTGCTGGGTATTGTGGTGCACACCTTCGATCTCAGCACTGGGAAGGCAGAAGCAGGTGGATCTCTGTGAGTTCGAGGCCAGCCTAGACTACAGATCGAGATCCAGGAAAGGCACAAAGCTACACAGAGAAACCCTGTCTCGAAAAACCAAAAAGAGAGGGGGGGGAGCTGACAGCAAGGCAAGCGTCAAATGAATGTCTGCTTAATTTTCATCTTAAACTGTTCTCAGGCCAGTTAAAAGGATTGCAGAGGATCCAGCTAACCATAATTAGCGACTAAGAAGGAATTCACTAAATGCAATGAAAATTGTTTCCAAATGATAACACAATGCAATTCAGTCTTGAGTTCTTCTGAAATATCTGAGCCAGAGCTGAGTGATCAGCCAAGGCCAAGGGCTCCTCCAGCCAGCCGCTGACCAAGAGTTGTTCTTAGGCTAGGGTTCAAGTCCGGCACCCTCTGAATTCCAGAAGTTAAACTAGGGAAGGGAAAAGCTGACATCAAGAGAGCCACCCTTTTCCTGTCTCCGTCTAGGACAATGTTGCACCCCAGAGTGCCCTGGCAGGGGAATCAAAACATAGTTCCAGAACTGCTAGCTCAGTGGCAGAACACTTGTCTAACAGTCCGATAGGCTTGATTCCCTGGGTTCCATCCCAGCCCTGAGAAAGACAAACAGAAAAACCTAATGTTTTCTGAGAACAATAAATAATGAATACCAGACCTCATCTGTCATTGTCTCTGTTGTCCTAGCCAACAGCAACTGACAACGGAAATCATATCTGTTATTTTGTCATCTAAGATTAAAATGTTAGAGGCCTCAGCAGTTAATAGCACAGGCTGCTCTTCTAGAGGACCCAAGTTCAGTTCCCATCACCCACCTGGCAGCCCACAACCATGTGTAACACCAATCCCAGGGGGATTCCGACTCCCTCTTCTGGCCTCTGCAGGCACTGCACAGGCATGGTGCACATATATACATGCAGGCAAAACACTCCATACACATAAAATGAAATAGATATTTTTAAAGATTAGTATTCATGTAAGGAACTTCAGAGAATTAAAAAAAAAAAAAGTATCCAAACAAAATGGTGCACATCTGTAGTTCCAGGTACTTGAAGGTACTCTTGAGCCCGGGAGTTCAAAGTCAGCTTGATCAGCACAGGGAACCCCAGTCTCCAAAATAAAGAGGTAAACCCCTGAGAATGTTTTGCAGTTTCCAAACTAAAATTAAAATACAATGTGATATGAACAGCACAGTATCATGGAAGCCTCTGAGCGTCATCTTGAACGTTCGGTCCACACCTGGGTATAAGGAAACCTGCCTGTGGACCCAGCATGAAGAGTCAGATGACAGGTACAGAGTATGGAGCAGTATCAGGCACACAGCTGGTGTTCTCTGCACCAGTCAGTTGGACAATCCCAGCAGTGGCAATAACTAGTGATAATAAAGGTCAAGGAGGCATATTCTAGCCTCTTCATCAAAACATGGTTGCCAAAACAAAAGCAAACAACAAACAAAAACCCAAGTTGTTTTTTGTTGTTGTTGTTGTGTCTATCCCCTTGCCATTAAATAGCTCTGGAACCTGAATAAAGTCTTCTTAAGGGCTCTTGCCCTCAACATTGGTGGAATCTTTGAAAGGTGCTGTCTCTGAGCTACTAATTTCACACCCAAGGTAGACAGATCATGACCGCAAACACTTTTAGTGAGTGAGGTCAGCTGGTGCCACTTTCTGACCCTCTTCTCTCTCCCATGATGTTTAACCATTTTCTCACCAACAAGTATCCAGGCATTCCAAACAAGCAGGTGTTAGAGAGGACAACATTGTCGTTGAAGTGGGGGGCTGTCTCTGAAAGTGGGCTCACGATGTCTCTTCAGTCCCTTCGTCTTCCAGGAAGATGTGCAGAACCTCTAGTGCTGAATAGGACTTTCTCACTGGAGTTTGTACATGTTTTCCTCCATTTTTTAAAAAGATGTGTCTACTGAAGAATGTGTTGTGAACACTATTGTTGTTGTGTGAAAACTAAAATGTGCTGGAGTGTTTTATGCCATCATTTTAAATAGACCTTTTGTTTGTTTTTCTGTCCATTCAAACTGCTCCCCAGGAACTTCAGGTAAGACGCTGTTATTCTTAATTCTGGTGCACTGACAGATTGTATCCTTGCATAGTTACATAACAACATGCGGGGCGCAACGTGCGTGCTCCCCCTCCCCTGCAACCCCTCCAGCACATGTATGCCAACTTGTGTGTAGGTGTGTGTGTGATAAGTTTTTCTCTTTTGATTTGCTCCCCTTGGCTGCTCTAGTATGGAAATATATTCTAGGATATGAAAATGCTTTATTATCCTTAGTTCTGGAAGTTGTGCGGTTGTATCTCTTGAGAAGAGACAAGTCTTTGATCTACGGATAGGCAGGCACCCTTCTGTTCCTGATGAGAAGGTTACACACTGGATGAGTTTTGTCATTCTGTACAAAGGGAGATCAGGCTAAGGATGTTCCTAAGTGGTAGGATGCCTACTTAACATGAATGAGGCCTGGGTTCCATCCCCAGCACTACCAGAAAAGCAAAACAAAACAAACAAACAAAAAAAACCCACTTCCTTTTCTAAGATTCCAAAGCTAGCTATCTCTGTCTGGCAATAGATAGATTTTCATCCAAACCAGTGTTCTTCAAGAAAAGAGCGGTGCTGATAATGATCATGACCTGACACCTGACCTAAATCAGCAGCATCTTAAGCAAGCTGACCCATGACCCTGTCACTCTAGAACTCACTCTAAGTTAGCCTCATTTAGAGAAATATATTTGATGACAATTTTTTTTGGCTAGTGGTAAAGCTCAATGGTAGAGCGTTTTCTTAGCATACACAAAGACCTGCTTCCGTCCCCAGCACTCCAATAATAACAAAACAACAATAATTTTAACAGGATTTTATTTGAAATAATTTCAAGAATATCATTTTTGACATTTCTGGGGTATTTGTGAATGAATATTCTGCTACCTCAATATAAACTCTGGTTGTTACGTTTAAGTTTGATAACTGTATGTGCAAACAGGCCGTCTGAAATAGTTAGCCACACTCTGTGTTTTTACATACATAATCTGGCATCATAAAAAAAAACAGGTTTTGGCTTTTAACTTCGTTGGTAATGTAAGGTATAATTGGACATCTGGTAGAGGGGCATGATGAGTGGCCCTCACTGAGTGTATCTGTGCCATGCTGAGAAAGTTGGGCTTGGGACTGGAAAGATAGCTCAGTGGTTAAGAACACTGGCTGCTCTTGCAGAGTCCCCAGGTTCAGTTCCCAGCATACTAATAGTGGTTCACAACCATCTGTAACTCCGGTTCCGGGGGTTCTTACACCCTCTTCTTGCCTCTGCCAGAACGGCATGCACATGGCACACAGGCACATGTGTAGACAAAACATTTATACACATAAAATAAAAATAAATTAAAATAATGAATCTGGGCTGACTTTCACCCACAGTAGAATTTTGTTATGTTTGCTAGAAATCCAACCCAAGAACTGTTAACAATGCTAAGCACGTATTCCACCTCCCAGCTACAGCCATGGCCTTTCCACCATGGACCTTACCTGGGGCTAGACTAAGTAAGGGTTGCTCCATCTCAACCCCTCAGCTACTACCAGAGAGATCATCTCAACACCTTTGCCTGGAATGGAGCCATTACATCCTCTATTGAGAGGGCTATTATCTGTGCCCCCAGTTCTCACGCATAGGGGGCTGGGGTTGTCACAAGGTCAGGGGTCCCCCATATCAACATGAGCATCCGTGCCCAGTGTAGCAGCCTCATACCTGACATATGCTGTGAAGCTTCAGGCTTAGGATCAACAGAGGAGACCTCCAGAGCTGTTGCTTGTGAGACTCTGCCCAACACGCCCGTCCATTTGGTACAGGAAATCTAGTGGTGTGTTTTAGGTTTGAGTATCCCCAGGGTCTTCGCCTTCTCTGTGTTCACCTTTCTTCATTCCTGTTCCTGTCATCACGAATTACGTTTTTCTTTTCTTTCAAGACCTTTTGGTCTTAATACATTTTTGTTTGTTTTTCGAGACAGGGTTTCTCTATGTAGCTTTGGACCCTGTCTTGGACCTCATTTGTAGACCAGGCTGGGCTCGAACTCACAGAGATCTTCCTGGCCCTGCCTCCCAAGTGCGTTTTGTTGTTTTTTGTTTTTTGTTTTTTTGTTTTTCATATTCTGACTTACAGTAGTTATTTTCAGCCAAGGAATTAACTGTTCCCACCAGGAAGAATACAGCTACATTATTTAGTGGTAATTTATCACATCCATCTGCAGGGGACAGGTACAGGTCAAGTTTCCTTATCTAGAGTGCCTGGGACTGGAAGGGTTCCGGGTTTGAGTTTTGCTTGTTTATTTATTTATTTTGGAATATTTTCATACACGCAATATATATAGTTTCTTGAGGATGAGACCTAAGTCCAAATGCTAAATTCACTTTTATTTTCTCTGCATTTAGCCGAAAGATAATTTTATACATCATTTTTACGGGTCCTGGGTTGTTGGGGTTTTTTTTAATTTTTTTTTATTATGCAGCATTTCCCATAGCCTAGACTGGCCTTTAACTTCTGGTCCTTCTTTTAATATTTATTTATTTATTATGTGTACAGTATTCTGTCTATATGCATGCTTGCAGGCCAGAAGAGAGCATCAGATCTCATTAGGGATGATTGTGAGCCACCATGTGGTTGCTGGGAATTGAACTCAGGACCTCTGGAAGAACAGTCAGTACTCTTAAGCGCTGAGCCATCTCTCCAGTCCCAGGGCTCCTGGGTTTTGACTATGATCTGTACCATGGAAATTTTCATTTGTGAGCTCCATGATGGTGCTCAGAATTTTGAGACTTTGGAATACTTCAAACTAGGGAAGCCCAACCCGTGTAGTATAGAAGCATGAATGCATACCCAGGTTCAGTTCGCAGCTCCGAAGCAGCCCACAGCCATCATCACTTCACTTTCAGGGACCTGATTCCCTCCTCTGGCCTCTGTGGGCACTGCACACACGTGGTGCACATACACACCTGCAGGCAAACACTCATGTACATAAAATAAATAAATCCAGCGGGCTGTGATGGCCCACACCTTTAATCCCAGCACTTAGGAGGCAGAGGCAGGCAGATTTCTGAGTTCAAGGCCAGCAGGGACTCCAAAGTGAGTTCCAAGATAGCCAGAGCTACACAGAGAAACCCTGTCTGAAAATAATAATAATAATAAATAAATCCTAAAGGCACCATAACAGAGCAGACGACAGTTACAGTTTCTCTATCTGGGGTGATGTGCTTAGGAGTCTTCCTGTTGATTCCCTCCCTCCACCCCCAACACCCCCGCAAAGAGCCAAAGTCACACTGAGGACGGTCACACTGAGGACGGTCACACTGAGGACAGTCACACTGAGGATGTCACACTGAGGACGGTCACACTGAGGACAGTCACACTGAGGACAGTCACACTGAGGACGGGACAGTCACACTGAGGACTGTCACACTGAGGATGTCACACTGAGGACGGTCACACTGAGGACGGTCACACTGAGGACGGTCACACTGAGGACGGTCACACTGAGGACCTCACACTGAGGACATCGGCCTCCTGCTCACCACACCTCAGGCTCACTCTCGGCTCTCCGGTCACTCTGCTGCCCGCTTACCTCTCCTCAGAAGCATCGCTTTACTTTAGGAACCATCAGGCCACCTTTCAGATGACCACTTCTCGAGGTGGAACGCTAGTTCTTACTCAGATGACAATTTATCATCGGGGTGGATACCTTCCTCAGTCCTGTTTTATGAGACAGAAAACCAAATCCCATATTCACACTGAGGACGGGACAGTCACACTGAGGATGGTCACACTGAGGATGTCACACTGAGGACGGTCACACTGAGGATGTCACACTGAGGACAGTCACACTGAGGATGGGACAGTCACACTGAGGACAGTCACACTGAGGATGTCACACTGAGGACGGTCACACTGAGGACAGTCACACTGAGGACGGTCACACTGAGGACGGTCACACTGAGGACGGTCACACTGAGGACCTCACACTGAGGACATCGGCCTCCTGCTCACCACACCTCAGGCTCACTCGCGGCTCTCCGGTCACTCTGCTGCCCGCTTACCTCTCCTCAGAAGCATCGCTTTACTTTAGGAACCATCAGGCCACGTTTCAGATGACCACTTCTCGAGGTGGAATGCTAGTTCTTACTCAGATGACAATTTATCATCGGGGTGGATACCTTCCTCAGTCCTGTTTTATGAGACAGAAAACCAAATCCCATATTCATTTCTGCAGGAAAAGAAAGAGTGAGTTATGTTAGCCAAACAGACCTGTTTAATGGCTGATGCTTTGTAGAGATCCGAGGTAGAACTCAGGCTGTAACACTCCGATGTCCAGCTAGGCCTGGTCTCAGTAATCAGAATGGGTAAGCCAGCAGGAAGCCTTTGATGCAAAGGCGAGACGTTTAACCACTTCCCAGCTTGGGTTGATTGAGAGCTGAGCCTTGAGCAAAAGCCAAGATGCAGCTTCTGCGTAGTGCATGGCCCGCCAAAATTTGTCTGGCTCTCACAAGCCTATAACTCTGCATTTTATCTGTGGAATCTGCTGTGGTAGACAGTCTAGGATGTTTACCTAATGCTCTTCTACTTAATAGCCAAGGAATTCTGGAATGTGCTTCGAGCGAACTTGTTTCTCCTTCTGAAAACTCTACTAAACAGGGCTGGTGGGAGAAGGGAGTGTACACTAATTTTAAAGTTATTTTAATATTAATAGTCTCCTTTTTTATTAGACAGATTTTTGAAAACACAGTAATTTTCTAGGGTTTACCAAAATCAACTTTTAAAAATATATACATTACCTGCTGGGTGTGGTAGGGCATGCCTTTAATCTCAGCACTTGGGAGGGAGAAAGAGACAGGTGTATCTCTGTATGTATGAGGCCAGTCTGATCTACAAAAGTGAGTTCCAAGCCATCCAAGGCTATACAATGAGACCCTGTTTCAAAAATAAATAAATAAATATATATATATATATATATCAAGAAGAGTGCCACCACTTGTACCCATGAGATAACACACATTTACAGAAAAGGTCTGCCTTTTTGTCTCCTCTCGTTGGTAAACTGAGGTCTGGCTACCAAAGCAGGTGAGGACTTGAGAGTTAGCTGATGCTGACCAAGTTCGTTTCTGAGCTGGGACTGACTGTGTGATGGCATGTGTGCCGGAGGACTGGGGCATGAAAAGCCAACTGTCGTGTGATTTCAGGGAGAGAGTATGGACAACTTCAACTGGGGAGTGCGCAGGCGTTCCCTGGACAGCCTGGACAAGTGTGACATGCAGATCCTGGAGGAGCGCCAACTCTCGAGAAGTACTCCCAGTCTGAATAAAATGAGCCCTGAGGATTCCGATGAGTCATCCGAGGAGGAGGACCTCACAGCCAGCCAGATCCTGGAACAGTCAGACCTCGTAAGTAGGGACGCTCCCACTCGAGAAACGGAAGCCTCGGGTTTTGTTTTTCTTTTTCTTTTTTCTTTCTTTTTTTTTTTTTTGTAATTAATTCAGAAGTTTTGTCTCCAGCTAAATACACTTTCTGTGGCTGCTGAATTGAAATCTGAACTCTCAGGGGGAATCTAAGTGACCTCTTCTCCATAGGTGGCAGACGGTGCCATGAGGCCACATTCCTACGGCTTTGCCCACTGCTCTATTGATGGTCCAGTAACAAAGACGTGTAGAACTTGGAAGAGTCATACCTGCCAACCAATACCTGCAGAGTAGTGGTTTGTGTTCTTCTGACAGGAACTTCATGTTACATTTTCTTCCCATTGCTTTCCAAACAGATCATGAACCTCTCCCCCTCCGAGGAGGCCAATCCTATCGAACTGCTCACCACCGCCTGTGACTCCACCCCTGCAGACCCCCATTCCTTCAACTCCAGAATGGCAAGCTTCGAGGCTTCTTTGCCTGATATAAATAACCTGCAGATTTCAGAAGGGTCAAAGGTGAAGAGATTTGGGGAATTTTTATTGTAGTTTCCTTAAATGGGTGGGGAAAAGAAACAAATTCCTAGTTAAGAATTCTTAGAGGAGGAGGTTCAAAGTGGGGGGACTTTCCTCCTAGGATTTGAGTGAGATGATTGAGGCTTGTGTACCTGCCCCAGGGCTTTGAAGTTTGTTTGGTTTTTTTTTTTTTTTTTTTTTTTTTTGCTCACAGATTTGAGTCAACTCCCCCTTGGTTGAGAGATTTGGCCTGAGGCCTTTATAAAATGACATACCTGACTTCTGACTGATGGCAAAACCAAGTGCTGGAGAGACATTGTTGTGCCTGGGAGACTGTGGCACTTTTATGAAACAATATGCTAAGTGAGGTGTAGGAGGGTGCATGCACTGGGGAGAATTTTTTCTTGTGTAGGAACCAATTATACAATTTGCTCATTGATTCAATGCTTGCCTTTTGGCACATGAGAGGAATATTTAGTGCCAATCACACAGAATTATGCCAGATTTGCGTAAACCTCTCCTAGCTAGACTCCCGAGGAGAGTTTCCTAATGCATATAATGTCCTTATCTTAAAAGGATAAGGCTTTAAAACAAAAGAGTCTATTGATATTTAAGATTTATTTTGTCCAAATTCACAGAAAATATCCTGTCCATAAAACCATCCACTTGCATGTTATAACCCACATATGCCCTTTAGTATAAAATTTTATTTCTTCATAATTAGAAATACCAAAATAGTCTATCACGGCTAGGCTAGAATTAGTCATTCCTGATCCTCATTTTGGCCATGGTTTTGCAACTTTGAAAAGAAAACTCTGTGTGTGTGTGTGTGTGTGTGTGTGTGTGTGTGTGTGTGTGTGTTACTTCTAAAGGAAAACTATAACACTTTCTATATAATTTTGCAATACACTATAAACAGATCTGAAATGAAGAACCCCCCAAATGCTTTAAACCAACAGCAAGCACTTAGGTGCAATTAACTAAAAATATTAGGGCTTAAATAAAAATTATTTCTAAGATTTCCCCAACTCAAAAGGGAGAATAAGGACTATGAGGATTCTGAAAGATAGAAATGCTCCCACCTTTTTTTGGCCAAAATATAACCTCCCTGCCCCCAAAAAATCTTGTTCTACTGTCAAAAATACTAGAATCCTAAGGTTAAAACACTTTAAGTTAAACTTTTAGGGAAAACATCATAAAATATATGTGATGTGCTGAGCACGTGTTATTTCTAGGCATGAGTACATTCTTTCCATTTTTCTTGTAAATGCTAGTAGATATGTAGTAGATAGATTGATTAATTGATTTCTCTTAAGAAAAACAATCTAATTCCATCAAGAAAACATTAGATCTTATTTCTAAAGACATCTGTTTTCTCATGACCAAAATTTCTTTAGCATTTGACATACTTAGGATACTAGAGAAAACAAAGATTCATCGTAAGAACTCGGCCTCTCCAGAAACATGACCTAGCCTGGTAATACAGCTCTGACATTCTGACTAATTTCTCCTCATTAATCCTAAATTCGGAATACTGTAAACCATTAGCCAGATGATAACCCATGGTAAGGGTCTCGTTCCCAGACATTTCCATTTCAGCTTGATTTTATTTTGTTTTAAGATGACTCACAGCACCACGTACATGCATTTCCTTCCTCTGCTCTTCTGATGTGTGGTCCAGTGGCCTTCCTTCCTCTCACAGAACCGTCTGTTCTCCAGTTGACTTCCTCCCTGGCCTCAGCTCAAGCCCAGCCTCTTTTTCCATTTTGACTCTCTGTATCTCTTCCCTGCCTCCCACCAACCTAAGATCCTCCTGCCCTGGAGCGGTCGGTCACTTGTTACTGTTTAGTGAGAACACTGAGGTGAGGTGACAGTGTGACTCTCACCTCGGCCACTGCCCTGAGAGGGTAGCAAGAGGAAGGCAGGCATGCAGGTGAGTGGTGGCATGCCTTCTGTATGAGAAAGCCTATGACCCCAGCGAGCACACTATAGATTCTTCTGTCCTATGCATCATTCTAGCCTTCATTGGAAGAGGGATGTCCTATTGGAGAATAGGCCTGGATGTGCCTGCCTCTAAGGCTGGGGCTGGACAATCCAAGTTTATCTGTGTCTGGCTTCTTTCTGGTTTTGAACACTACAGTGGTCCCGTGAGGCAGGCCTCCAGGCACGGGTCCAGGCGTGAGCACAGACACACACCGGCTATTCTGGAGGTGCTGAGTTCTTATGAAAGGCAACAGCTTCTCTTCCACGTCTACCCCCGATGGCCAACCTGACATGCAGCAAATACTTTGCACCTGAAGCAGAGGTTGCTAAAGCTGTAAACATGGAAGCTAGACAAGGGAAGGAGGTCTTTCTCTGACCATATTGAAGCTAGCATTTGTAGACCACAGACACAGATCAAATGTGGTCATCTACAGAGCTCCTTAGGGATGATTACAGAAGAGACCAGAAGGAAGACAATAGAGAAGGGCTACTTCAGAGAATTTCTGAATGCTGTTCTAGAAAATAAATGTCCCCATTTCCATCCCTCTCAAGATTCTATTTCTGCTTCAATGAATCCTGTTTTCTACCTATATATTCTTATACATTGGGGTTTCAAATTTTGTCCCTGCAGGCAGAAGCTGTCCCCGAAGAGGAGGACACCACCGTGCACGAAGATGATCTTTCGAGTTCCATCAATGAGCTCCCAGCAGCTTTTGAATGCAGTGACAGCTTCAGCCTGGATATGACTGAGGCAGAAGAGAAGGGAACCCGGGGCCTGGACCAGTACACTCTTGCAAGGCAAGGCAGCCCTTGGTGAGATGGGTGGCGTGAGTATGCGGGGCACAGTGTGTGACATTCATGCTGCTTAATAGCTTGAATATAAAGCTACACATCGGGCTAGAGAGGTGGCTTAGAGGTTAAGAGCACTGACTGCTCTTCCAGAGGTCCTGAGTTCAATTCCCAGCAACCACATGGTGGCTCACAACCATCTGTAATGAGATCTGATGCCCTCTTCTGGCCTGCAGTCATACATGCTGTATACATGATAAATAAATCTTTTTTAAAAAAAAGCTACACATCCTCACACTATGGAGATTTCCTAACGTGGAACCTGGCAATCATCCAACCCCATGTAGGGCTTTCCATGGGACTGAGAAAGGATGCCCATGCAGGAATTTAGAGCCACGGAGCCACCACCACCCCCCAACCAAAAAAAAAAAAAAAAAAGAGGAATTATAGAAATGTGAGAGGTAAAACGTCTATTTCCTTGGAACCAAAAGATCTCAGAGGCCTCTGGTGAAAGCCAATTCCCTGGAGGGCCCTTGATGGGAATGAAGGACCCACTGGGCCACCTCAGCAGGCTGACACTCAGCTGTGGAATTTGTACAGCTGGCGACAAGATGTTGTTTCCCTTCTTGATGCAGTGGTTTCCATGTCTTCCAGCTTTGGAGAAGGTGACAGGGGTGTGTCCCCCCCTCCCTCGCCCTTCTTCTCGGCAATCCTTGCTGCCTTTCAGCCCGCCGCCTGTGACGACGCCGAGGAGGCCTGGCGCAGCCACATTAACCAGCTCATGTGTGACTCGGACGGCTCCTGTGCTGTGTACACATTTCACGTGTTCTCCTCTCTGTTTAAGGTACGGGTTTGGGGGGAGCACCCTGAAGACAGCCAATGGTGTGGGCTTCAGAAGGGGCTGCTGTCACAGAAGAAGGCTGTGTAGTTATTTTCTCCTCTGGAGACTAGTTCCTCTACCTACTGTTTCTACTCAACCTTTATTGCTTCCACCTTATGAACTCAAGGGACTTCAGGTTGGCTGCCACGAGAGGACTGCATAAGTGGGATAAAGCCACACTTAACTCCACCAACTCCGTTTTCTGTTGACATTCTAGTTAGGGTTTCTATTCCTGTGATAAAACACCATGACCAAACAGCAACTTGGAGAGGAAATGGATAATTTGGCTTACAGTTTGCAGCCCATCTTGAGGAAAGCCAAGGCAAGAACTGAAGTACAGACTGTGGGGAACACTGTTGACCGGCTTGCCCCCTGTGACTTGCTCAGCTTGCTGTTTTATGTGACCCAGGACAACCTGCCCAGGGTTGGCACCACCTACACGGGTCTGGACCTTCCCTCATCTGTTGTTAATCAAGAAAATGCCCCCCCAAAAAAGAGAGAAAATATCCCATACCCTTGCCTATAGGCCAATCTAGTGGGGGTGTTTTCTCAACAGAGTTTCCCTCTTTGAGAATGACTGTAGGATGGGTCAAGTTGACAAAACCCTGGCTAGCATGTGTGGCACTGGAGCCATTAAGGGGATCTTCAGCCAGGCTACTCTAGTGTCTCTGAGCCCCTCTCCTTTTCCTTAGGACACACACTGACCATTTTCATAATGGTTAAAAATGTTTCTTGGGTTGGGTTTCTCAGTGGTAGAGCACTTGCCTAGCAAGCACAAGGCCCTGGGTTCGATCCTCAGCTCAAAAAAAAAAAAAAATGTTTCTATTAATACCAGGCAAGGTGGCTCACGACTACAATCCCTGCCCTTGGGAGGCAGAGGCAGGCAGGTTGTTGCAAGATTATGGATAGCTTAGGCTATATAATAAGTTTCAGGCTACCCTGGGACTACAGAATGAGACAACTTTTTTTCCTTTTTAACATTTATCTTATTATTTTTTGAGAATTAAATACATAAGTACTATCTTAGGGTTTTTTGTTGTTTTGTTTTTTTGCTTTTTTGGGGGGGGTTAATTTTTTTATTTTTGGTTTGGTTTTGGAGACAGGGTTTCTTTGTGCAATAGTCCTGGCTGTCCTGGAATTCACTCTGTAGACCAGGCTGGCCTCAAACTCACAGAGATCCGCCTGCCTCTGCCTCCCAAGTGCTGGGATTAAAGGCATGCATCACCACCTCCTGACTTTAGTTAGGGTTTCTATTTCTGTGAAGAGATACCATGACCACAGCAACTCTTTTTTTGGTTCTTTTTTTTTTTTTTATTTTAGAACATTGCTGTCTTTAATTTCATACACACATATAATGTGTGGTAATTACAGTCTACCTTATTTTTTAAATGAACATAATATTTGTAATTGTAACAGTTTTTTGTTTTGTGTTTGTTTGTTTGTTTTTTGAGACAGGGTTTCTCTGTGTAGCTTTGTGCCTTTCCTGGAACTCACTTTGGAGACCAGGCTGGCCTTAAACTCATAGAGATCCACCTGCCTCTGCCTCCCAAGTGCTGGGATTAAAGGCACTACCACCACAGCCCAGCCAGCAACCTTATAAACGAAAACATTTCATTGGGGCTGGCTTACAGTCCAGAGGTTTAGTCCACTGTCATCCTGGTGGGAAGCAAGCAGACATGGTGCAGGAGAAGGAGGCTACATTTTGATCAGCAGGCAACAGGAAAGGAGGGAGAAACTGGGCCTGGTTTAAGCATTTGAAACCTCAAAGCCCGCCCCCAGTGATGAACTTCTTCCAACAAGTCCACAGTTTCTAGCAGTGCCACGCCTCAGTGGCCAAGCATTCAAATCTGTGAGCCTGCTGGGGCCATTCCAATGCAAACCACCACGAGTACTGATTTATTTCAATCCTACCCATGTCCTCCACTCCTTCTCAACTTCATGACCTCTCTTTAATTGTACACACACACACACACACACACACACACACACACACACACACGCCCCTGAAGAGTGTATATGTACCACATTTTCATTATTCATTCAGCAGTTGAAGATCATTTAGGTCACCTTCCCCAGCTATTGTGACTAGGTCGGCAATGAACATAGCTGAGCAAGTGTTTCTGGAGAAGGCCGCAGGGTGATATAGCTGGGTCGTACGGTAGGTCTGTTTTCAGCTCCGTGAAAATCCTCCACGTTGACCTCTAGCGTGGCTGCAGCAGTTTGCAATCCCACTAGAGGAGGGTCCCTTTCCTCACCAGCATTTGGGTCCGTTGATTTCTTAACTTTCACCATTCTAGGTCAAGTAAGATGAACTATCAAGGCAGTTTTAATTTGTCTCCCTCTAATTACAAAGGGTGTTGAACACGTAAGATTTTTTTAGCCTTTTTTTTTTTTTTTTTCTTTTTTGGTTTCTTGAGACAGGGTTTCTCTGTAGCTTTGGAGCCTGTCCTGGACTAGCTCTGTAGCCCAGGCTGGCCTCGAACTCACAGAGATCCGCCTGGCTCTGCCTCCCAAGTGCTGGGATTGAAGGTGTGCGCCACAACCACCACCCAGCTACTTTTTAGCCATTTTTGTTTCTCTTTAAGAACTCTCAAGCCCGGCAGTGGTGGCGCAGCCTTTGATCCCAGCACTCGGGAGGCAGAGCCAGGCGGATCTCTGTGAGTTCGAGACCAGCCTGGTCTACAGAGCTAGTCCAGGACAGGCTCCAAAGCTACACAGAGACCCTGTCTCAGGAAAAAAAAAACAAAAACAAAAAAAACAAAAACAAAACAAGACAAAAAAAAAGGAACTCTCCATTCAGCTGAGCAGTGATAGCGCACGCCTTTAATCCCAGCACTCGGAGGCAGAGGCAGGTAAATCTCTGAGTTCAAGGCCAGCCTGGTCTACAGAGTGAGTTCCAGGACAGCCAGGGCTCCACAGAGAAACCCTGTCTTGAAGGAAGAAACTAAAAAACAAAAACCTCTCCATTCAGAGATTGGGTCATTTTATTCCTTACTCTGGTTTGTTTGGTGTTAGTTCTTTGTATACTCAGAATATTAACCCTCTATCAGATATGCAGCTGGCAAAGATTCTCTCCTACCCTGTGGCCTTCCTTTCCACTCAGTTGCTTCCTTAGCTGTACAGAAGCTTTTGAGTTTTGTGAGGTCGCGTTGGTCAATTGTATAGTCCCCGAGCAGGTACTATCCTATCCAGAAAGGCTCTCCTGTAGCTTGTCCTGTAGGGTTCTGCTGTATCTCCTTGTAACATTTTCAGCCTGTCGAGTTTGATAGTAATGTCGTTGGTCCATTTGGAGTTGGTTTTTGGTGCAGGGCGGTAGACATGGGTCTAACTTCATTTTTCTGCGTGTGGACATCTAGTTTTCCCAGCAGCATTTGTTGGAGGCTGTCTTTTCCCAGTGTGTATTTTTGACCTCTCTGTCAAATATTCCACGGCCGTGGTTACATGTTTGAGTTTTCTATTTCGTTCCGCTGATCTGCCGGTCTGTTTCTATGACTGTAGCTCTGTGATGCAGTCCAGCATCTGGACCATAGCATTGTTCTTTGCTATCTGAGGTCTTTTTAGGATTTGTTTGCCAAAAGTGCTGATCATTTCCAGTTTTCTGGAAGAATTTTTGGGATTTCTTCTCTAGCTGTCTGTCAGTCTATCTATCTATCCAGCTCTGTCTCTCTTTTGTTTTTGTTTTTTTTTTTTTAAAGACAGGGTTTCTCTGTCTAGTCCTGGCTGTCTTAGAACTCACTCTTTAGCCCAACTGGCCTTGAACTCAAAGATCCACCTGCCTCTGCCTCCCAAGTGCTGGGATTAAAGGCGTGCGCCACTACCTGGCTATCACATCATCTTCAAACAGGGATAGTCTGACAATTTCTTTTCCTATCTGTATCCCTTTAATTATCTTCTGTCATATTGCTCTGGCTAGTGCTTCAAGCACTGTATTGAAAAGGAATGGGGACATGTGGCAGCCCTGTCTCCTTCCCGACTTTAGTGGGATTGCTTTGAGTTTTTCTCCATTAGGATAATGTTGCCTGTGGGTTTGTCATACATAGTTCTTATTTGTTCCCTCTGGGCTCCCTGGATCTGAGATTATGAGTTTGTGAACTTCCCAATATGTGAACTAGGAATCAAACTTGGTTCTCTGCAAGAGTGGCATGCATGCTCTCAACTGCTGAGCCATCTCTCTAACCCCACTTTTTACTTTTTTTTTTTTTTTTTTTTTTTTTGAGGCATCTCCTCATGTAACACAGGCTGGCCTCAAATTCCTGATCCTCTGCCTCCCAAGTTCTTGATTATAGGTTTGTACTGTCAAGCCCCAAATTATTTTAAAGTTCTGCCCCATACCCCAAAAAATTATAGCTATTTTCCAGTATACAAGTTGAGCTTGGCCTTGTGAATGATCAATCCCTCTCCTGCCTTGCAGAATATTCAAAAGAGATTCTGCTTCTTAACCTGCGATGCAGCCAGTTACCTTGGAGATAACCTTCGGGGAATCGGGTCCAAATTTGTCAGCTCTTCCCAGATGCTCACCTCCTGCTCTGAATGCCCTACCCTGTTTGTAGATGCCGAGACTGTGAGTATCCTTGTCCTGCTCTGGTGGGGTAGCGTGTTTGTATGGGATTTATTATTATAGTGTGTGTGTGTGTGTGTGTGTGTGTGTGTGTGTGTGTGCGTGTGCGCGCGTGCGCGCACATGAGGCGGCACACGTGCTCACGGGTGGAGGTCAGAGGACAATGTTAGGGACTTGATTCTCTCCTTCCACCATGGGTTCCAGGAATCAAACTGAGGTCATTTCCTTGGTCCATTTTAAAGACACCTCCAAAGCTGTGAGCAGCGTAGGGTTGTGGGCATGCCTCCTGAAGGCCTCTGGGTCTGTGGAGTAATTAGTGAACATTGCCAGCCCAGTCCAAGGCATTTCAGAGAACTGGGAACAGTCTACCTCTGTGTGCCTTCCCTGTCCTCGGCCCCACTCCTGAGTGACTCTGAATTTGCCAACTGTGCATATGACTGTATGACCCTCACAGAGGTCACCTGGAAGTCTGTAACTGACTATCAGGTCATGATTTTATGAAGAGAACTTTTGCAACACTGGCCAGCGATTTTAGGGCAGGGGTTATCCATGACCTTCATTTCTTCCCACTTCCCATCCAGAACCATCACACAGGCTGGGTAACTACCAGTGTGTCTAACCTAATGAAGATCTGCCTTGAATTTCTCTTTTCCAGACACAGCCTCCCAAGTTCTCAGGCTCACAGACTGGCGCCCCTTGAAATGCCTTGAAATTTTATTTCTACAAAGTCAGTCTTTCCAACAGCCTGATTGGCCTCTCAGCAAGGAATACAATATGAAAAATAATCCCATCTTAAATCATTTAAAATGCAAGTTAAATACAAAATCAGTTCACAGATCTCTTTGGAGGTCTGTCTTCCATAACGAAACATGAAGTATTACTGATAACAATAATAGAGTCATGCATAAGTGAATGTCACATCTTAATGTAGGTTTCCAGTGGAAGGCTTGGATTCCAAACTAGTATCCGTTCCAGTTCTAGCCAAAGTGAAGCCAAATTAGCCACCTACCTCTACATCTTTTGTGTCTGTGTAGCTAGGCCTTGCTGTTGGTGTTCCCATTGGTCTCTAAAGCCAACTGTTCCTGTCTTTAGCTCCTTTCCTGTGGGCTCCTGGACAAGCTGAAGTTCAGTGTGTTGGAACTGCAGGAGTACCTGGACACGTACAATAACAGAAAAGAGGCTACACTCTCGGTAAGCCCGTATGTGCACACTTGGCAGTTCAGCTGCCACAGAGAGAAAGCCTAGCCAGGAGAGGTCCCGGGGGTCGTGAATAACTGTGTGGGCTCTGTCGGGATTGTAGTTCCTATCTAATAGTGACAGAAGAGCGTGTAACACTGGTTATTGTCAAATGCACATGACCTCAGTCAAAAGGCCAAGAAGCTCAAATAGAACCAAAGAAAGATCAGTGGTCAGCTTTATCCCCCAGTGCCCCTCAGAGAAACCAGCACAAGCCGGGCAATGGTGGCGCACACCTTTAATCCCAGCACTCAGGCAGAGGCAGGCTGATCACTGTGAGTTCAAGGCCAGCCTAGTCTACAGAGTAAGTTCTAGGACAGGCTCCAAAGCTACAGAGGGAAACCGTGTCTGGTGGAAGGGAGGGGAGAAAGAAAAGGAAAGAAACCAGCACATACCTTTTTATCTGCTTGTTATGTTTCTGGGTATGCAGTAAAGCAATTTCTTTTATCCAAACTTTGAATTTATTCCCTGTCCTAGTTAGGTTTCTGTTCTATGACAAAGGATTCGAGAATCTTAGAGGTCACAGCCCATCATGAGGGGAAATCAGGGCAGGCACCTGGAAGCAGGAACTGAAGCATGAGCCAAGGAGGAACGCTGCTCACTGGCTTGCATTCCCCGGCTTGCTCAACCTGCTTTCTTACATCACCCAGGGCCACCTGCCTAGGGACGACACTGCCCACAGTGGTCTGGGCCCTCCCACATCAGTCTTTAATTAAGAAAATGGCCCCATAGACTTACCTGCAGGCCAATCTAATGGAGTGGATTTCTCAACTGAGAAGCCCTCTTCCGAGATATGTCTAGGTTTGTGTCAGGATGACAGGAAACTAGCCGGCCCATTCCTGCCAGTGTTCTCTCAGATCTGTTTATGGTGGGTATCGCCTCCTCCCCGCTCCCCACCACTCTGAGTAGCTTTTTACCCCTGTCCTCATGGATTTAATTGGCCCTAGCTGTTACTCTTTACCTTTTTCCCCTCCATCCTAGATCTAGAAGCCATCCATGCAAACCGCCTGCTTTCTGACAGGTAGAGGCCCAGAGAACTCAGGGAGTCGGTAGTAAAAGTATGACAAGGTGAATGTATATCACACCTGCTTGTATCTATGGCCTCCTATAAAATTTGCCAGGCACTATATAAAAAAGAAGATGGAGCCAGGCAGTGGTGGCACATGCCTTTAATCCCAGCACTCGGGAGGCAGAGCCAGGCTGATCTCTGTGAGTTCAAGGCCAGCCTGGGCTACAGAGTGAGATCCAGGAAAGGCGCAAAACTACACAGAGAAACCTTGTCTGGAGGGAAAAAAAAAAAAGAACATGGATTTTGAAGGCAGGTTGACTTGAGTTCAAATCAAAGCTCAGTTACTACATCTCATTGGCCATCTGATAGTAGCTCATTTGCAAATTACTGTGAAGATGTGAGTTAGCATGGTGATAGAAGCCATCATTTCCTGATTCCACTCTGTATGTCTGACTGCTTACTGGGTTGTAGGCTTTCCTTGTTATTGTTCTTATCTCTCAGGAGCTTTGAGGCTACACCATAACCCCCTATCTCGTATTTCTGTCTACCTACTTTTATTTCCCAGCTTCTCAGCTGGAAAACAATCCTCTCACTCTGGCTGGTAGAGCGGGCTAGCCTGTTGGTGTCAGATGTGGCTTTCAGGGCTCACTGTATTGTGCCCATTTCACATCTGTGTTACTTACTATCGCAGATGCTGACACCCAAGTGAACCCCATCATGGTGGTTAAGCCCTTGCTGTAGTATCTTTCTTCCAGCGGCAGAGACCTGCCCGGTGGCAGCCTTCTGATCATAATGGAGAAGTGGGTGCGCAGCAAAGCCAGAATCATCCTACCTGTGAGAAGTGTTGGTCCCATCTCCTAATCCCAGCCATATGAAATGTTTCTAATCACAGAGTAATCATTTTCATTCAGACATAAATCAAGAATGATCTGATTAAAAAAAAACATTCTCCAAGGCAATATACTACATTCTTGAGATTATGTTTTTGGGGAGGGTTTTCTGAGGCTGGTCTCAGACTCAAAGAGGATTAAAGGTGCGTGCCACCACATCTGGTCACCGAAAGGAGAATTTTTTGCTTTAAAAAATGTATTTTTTAATGGCCATTACGGGACCTGTGCAGGTATTATAGTTTCAATCTTCAGCCTTTCAAAGAGGAGGACCCTTTCCTAAAAGTCATTCCAGCAGAATTCTAGTTAGCCTTGTTAGAAGCATGACCGGGTTTTCCTGCCAGACGCCAGGGTGTAAATGTTCTCGGGACATCTGTGGATCCACCCATGTCCTGTCTCTCTTTTTCTGATGACAGTGGCTTGCCAACTGTAAGGCAACGTTCGCAGGTGGCTCGAGAGATGGAGTGATTACCTGCCAGCCCGGGGACTCGGAAGAAAAGGTAATGAACTCCTGTAAAGACCACGTCTCTCCTGTGGTCTGGCTCTGTATTGGGTTTGACCCTCACAGGCAGCATGGAATTGAGAGGAAGAGGTGGAAGGAGCCATCTTCCACACTCACACGAACCCAGGAGAGGAAGGCACGCATCCACACCATGCACGGCTGTGTGTTGATGGCACTGGGGGACTTCCGTTTTCTCCTCTCTGGAAAAATAGAGACATAAAATTAACCTTCCTGCCAGGTGCTGTTTTAACCATGCTGATCGCTTCCTAATAAGCCTGTTCTTAATCTGGAATATAAAGTCACTTGCTGGACTGCTCAGTTCCTTCACTGACCATCAAGTAAAGGAAATGTGTGTTGTTTTCTTACCAAACACTGCAAAGCAGGTTTTCCTGTTAGAACAGCCTAAGTGCGTGCCATATGCCAGCGGCTGATTACATACATGTTATATTATGAAGGAAGTTGGGGAGAAGAATGAGATGAAACTATTCACTCTGCAGTTAGGTGTGAAGGGCCTCCTGTTTGGTTCCTAGGGTTCCAACCAAGTCTCTGCCTTCCTGACACTGTCAGGGAGATAGATATCAGTCAAGACATCACGGGGTACCGCCTGTGTAAGTGGCTTCAAGAACAGAAAAAAAAAAAAAGTGTGCATGAGGTTGGGGATTTAGCTCAGTGGTAGAACGCTTGCCTAGCAAGCACAAGGTCCTGGGTTCGATCCTCAGCTTAAAAAAAAAAAAAAAAAAAAAAGTGTGCATGAGCACACACAGCAGGTAGCTCTGGGAAAGCTTCTTGGTTGGTGTAGGAGGCAGAAAGAGATCTCAAATGTGAACTAGAGGTAACTGGGGAAGGGGGGAAGGCTTGTGTAAAGGTCCTGGGGCATGATGTTCTGAGATCTGAAGAGAGGCTGTAGGACCAGAGTGCAGACACAAAGGCAAGCCCAAGGAGCCTCTACAGACATTGGCCGAAGTCTGGCTGTGAGGGCCTGCCTCTTGACAGCAGTGGTGTAAACAACTGGCAAGTTAAGCAGCAGGGCTAAGCATTGCCATGCTGTGACACGCTCAAGTGGGCAAGAGGGCACAAGGGAAGGGAAGCCAGGAGGCCGCTACCCAGTCCATGTGGAGGAAGTGTCATCTTGGCATCCGGTCGTTACTGAAAAGACATTTCATGTTACACACCTTCCTGTGAAAGAAAACAAGCTTTAGCCGGGCGGCGGTGGTGCACACTTTTAATCCCAGCACTCAGGTGGATCTCTGTGAGTCCAAGGCCAGCCTGGGCTACAGAGTGAGTTCCAGGACAGCCAGGACTGTTAGACAGAGAAAGCCTATCTCAAAAAATAAAATAAACAAACAAACAAAAAAAAAAACACCAGGCTTTATTAATATATAAAGAGCCCATGAAGGTTTGAGGTGGAATTTTTCAACCTAACACCAGTAATTCAAGACCAATTTGGTCACCATCACCAAGCAAGTTTACAATGCTAAGAACTACACTCGCCACTGCCCTGTTCCCCCATATCTCCAGGACAAGTGAACAAGGATCAGAAAAATAGCAACTTGTAAGGCTGAGAAATATCTAGACAGGGTTATTGAAGGCAGTTTCTGCTCTTTTTGAAAACACATTTGTATTTCACTCTGTGGTTTCTAGACCTCTGTTTTGTTTTTTTTGAGACAGGGTTTCTCTCTGTAGCCCTGGCTGTCCTGGAACTTGCTCTGTAGACCAGGCTGGCCTTGAACTCACAGAAACCCACCTGCCTCTGCCTCCAGAGGGCTGGAAGTAAAGGTGTGTGCCACCACCACCAAGCTGTTTCCACAGACTTTTAAGATAGGTGCATCAGGGTGCTTGCTTCAAGGTAACTCCTTCACAGCAATGCTTACTCAGATGTGGAGTTCAGAATCACAGAGTGCCCTAGCATTTCCATCAGCGTGTGTGTGTGTGTGTGTGTGTGTGTGTGTGTGTGTGTGTGTGAGTGAGAGAGAGAGAGAGAGAGAGAGAGAGAGAGAGAGAGAGAGAGAGAGAGAGAGAGAGAGAGAGAGGTCCTGCTTCAGTTTATCTGAATATCCTGAATTTCACTGGATACCATATGCACTTAGCAAGGACCAGAAGCACAATTCACAATTTTTTTTCTTTTCTTCTTTATTTTTTGTTTTTAAATAGGATCCACCTATGTACCCCTGACTTTCCTAAAATTTGCTGTGTTGACCCATTGGCCTCAAACTCACAGAAAGCTGCTTGCCCCTTGAGTGCTGGGATTAAAGGCATGTGCCACCATATCCAGCTTGGATTTTTTAAAGATTTATTACATGTGTGTTGGTGTTTTGCCTACATGTATGTCTATGTGACGGTGTCAGATCCTCTGGAACTGGAGTTTCAGACAGTTGTGAGCTGCTATGTGGGTGCTGGGAATTAAACCTGGGTCCTCTGGAAGAGCAGCCAGTTTGCTTAACGACTGTGCCATCTCTCCAGCCCCAGCTTGGATATTTAAAAAAAAACAAAATATTACTAAGTTTCACATTTTTATGGCCACCTAAGAACCCACTTCTTTTTTTGCCGGAGCTGAGGACCGATCCCAGGGCCTTGCGCTTGCTAGGCAAGCGCTCTACCACTGAGCTAAATCTCCAACCCAAGAACCCACTTCTGATCCAGATTAATAATCATCTTACTTGACCCTGCTGGCCAAAATCAGGCCAGGAGACAGTTGCTGGGTTAGAACTTAGAATCAGCACAAGGCGCCCAGTGTGGAGTGCAGCTTGTAAATAGTGTATAAAAGTGACTGTCCACACATTTGCTCAGTTATCAAATCCTATCCCACCTGTAAGGAGGGCTCTCGGGGAAAGTGCACTCATGCATTACAGACTTCTTAGGACTAGAGGTGGAAAGCAGACCTCCGGCGTTGGGTGAGGGTTCCCTGGCTAGCCCTACAGATAAGTAGAGGTTATGGTCACATCAGCCTACGCTCCAAACACCCTAACTTGGCTACTTTCCTCCTCCCCGTCCTCCGGAAGTCTTCCCTCTTAAGCCTCTGGGTCTTGGTTTGCACTCATCTCTTTTTTTTTTTTTTTTTTTTTTTTTTTTTTTTTGAGACAGGGTTTCTCTGTGTACTTTTGTGCCTTTCCTGGAACTAGCTCTGAGGACCAGGCTGGCCTTGAACTCACAGAGATCTGCCTGGCTCTGCCTCCCGAGTGCTGGGATTAAAGGCGTGCGCCGCATGCACTCATCTTTTGTGCTCATGTCCTGTCCTCCTCCACCACCTGTAGCTCTCTTTGCTTCCACGCTCACGTGCCACCCTGAGAAGTCCTTTGTGAGAACATCACAGAGTTTACTCACACGCACTAAGGAGGTTCTCATGTGGCCTGTGACGTGGAAGAGCCACTGTGTCCGAGACCTCCCTTAACTGGACCATGGTTGTGTGGCACATGGTTTCATCCTTGTATCTTTCCTTGTGTCTTTTACTAGACAAAGATTAAAAGATGGAGTCCATCTTTGGTCACTCCAATTCAAAGCGGCAACTCCAGGCACACGGTAAAGGCTTGAGACTAGAAATGGGGGGTAATGCTTTCAGATACTACATCAATATGACCTCGTTTGGCCCTTTACACCCGCCCTCATCTACTTCTCTTGCTATGATGAACACTGTAACTAAAAACTACTTGGGGGTTGGAAATTTAGCTCAGTGGTAGAGCACTTGCCTAGCAAGTGCAAGGCCCTGGGTTCAATCCTCAGCTCAAAAAAAAAAAAAGCTACTTGGGGAGAGAGGGTTGATTTCACCTTACATCTTTTTTTATTATTATTTTAAACAGTAAGCTATTTTCTCTGTAGAAAATAGTATACATGATAACATTTCCCAATAAGCTCTTTTAAGCCAAATAATAGCTGAATTATACATATAAATATTGATTGGATTCTGGGATACAGAAGAAACCTATCTTCATCTGTTCAGAGAGCTATGTTTGACTTAAGTTGTGGAAGTGAGATTCCTATTCATCTTCCCCTTCACTGTTTGATTTACGGCAGACATTTTTCTGTAGGCTAATCCATAATCTAAAAAGATTTTAGCCTCCCCTCCTGAAAGTACAGCCAGCATACCCTTTCATCAGCTTGATACGGCACAAATTCTTATGCTAATGGTGAAATGTATCACTAAAGCATGCCCAGTGATTGAGTAAAATCAAACTTATTAAAAGCCACAGTCATCCTAGGGTCCCCCCGGATATATATATCAATATATATGTCCTCCCTGGTTCTGTGGGTTGCAGTCCAATTGTCCTTTGCTTTATATCTAGTATTCACTTATGAGTGAGGTCACCTTACATCTTGTAGTCTCATCACTGAGAGAAGCCAAGGCAGGAACCTGGAGGCAGGAACTGAAGCAGTAACATGCATCCACTGGCCAATCAGTTGGAGGCAACTCCTCAACTGAGGGTCCCTCCCTTCAGGTGACTCTGGTTTGTGTTAAGCTGGAAAACAAAAACACTAACCAGCACAGTGACATCCCTCTGAAATAAGGAATTTTCCATTGTGCGTTCGAGAGAAGCTCTGTGGCGAGCTGTAAATGCCATATTCCCTCTCTCCAAGTTGTCTGCAGCCTACTCTTAGAGGCAACACACACACAGAGAAAACAAACCAACAAAAACCAGAGAGTGACTCCCAGCATATATTGAAATGTGTAAGGTGGTTTTTCAGGAATCTGCAGAAATAGTGAAGCTACACACAATACCTAGAAGCGATGATTGAATGTGGGGTTCAGAAAAAAAAAGTGGGGAAAAGCAGCATCTAGTCTTATGTCTTCAACCTGCTAGTAAAACCAGCCAGGTCTTCCCCCAGCTAGCACTAGTTTGGAGTTTCAGATTCCTGCCGGTTCATGGACACAGTGGTCGCCAGGGTACTTGGGCAGCAGCCAGCTGTCTGGGGAAGATGCTTTTAATCTCATGTATGTGATAATTTTGGAGTCTTAGGCCAGTTAATAGTTTGGGCTTCCTGGTGCTTGTATTAACAATTCTCTAGGGTAAGGTACAGCACACACTAAATAGTGCAAAAAACAGGGTGAGCAGTTTGCTTTTGCCTTACAAGATCATTTCTGTTCACATGCATGTACTGTTGGGGAGTTTTTTCCTTCTGCTGTCAAGACAGAAAATGCTTTTCACAGTTTGCAATCTGCATTTATTAAAGACTGGTTCCCACTGGCCCCTTGGTCTGGAGTGGCTCCCCCTGGTGGTTGAAGTTCACATAACCTTAGGTCAGGAAGCCAAGTCAGCCAGCTCTGGTCTCTGCAGACTGTATTTTCAGCCTGCAACCCCTAAAGCAGTCAATACAGTTCCTCTCTCCAGTTCTGCAGAAGTGCGCCCCCCACCCCTCCCAGAGCTAAAGATGCCTCGTTTGTTAGAATTTGTTTTGGTTAACATACATTCAAAATTTGAGCACAGTAATTTAGATTCAGCATTTGTGTGTTACACCTTTCTGCAAAAACACCCTGTGGGCTGCTTTTCCTGCCCCTGTACAGTACAGGAATGAGAGGAGCCATGCCCCCCCACCATGAGCTTATACAAGCTGAACAAGTTAAATGTTGAACCAAACTGTTCGCCAGTCAGTTGAACCAACTAAACCTCAGCCTTCAGACATGGTCTATCTGTCTATCTTCCAAAACCAATCTTCTCTTCCATACTGGTTAAAGATGTGTCTGCTAGGATTTGTTTACAGTTTGTTTGGATTTGGTGTTTTTTAGACAGGGTTTCTCCATGTAGCCCTGGCTGTCCTTGAACCCAGAGATCTGCCTGCCTCTGCCTCCTGAATGCAGGCATTAAATGCACCACCACCCCTTGGCTATTTACAGTTTTCTTAAGAATAGTAAAAACCTGAAGGTGCGTTACCTGTATTACAGGCTTTCAGGTTTCTGGCTTTGAAAGATATTCATGAACATGGTCCAAAAGCATTTTTTTTTTCAAAATACAGAAAACTTGGAGAGATGGAATATGGCATTTACAGCTTGCCACTGAGCTTCTCTCAAATACACACACACAAAAAAATATATAATGGTTGTCAACTGAAGATGTAGCTTGTTGGCAGAGAGATTGCCTACATGTGCAAGACCTTGAGTTCAATCCCCAGCACTTCACAAACAAACAAACAAAAAAAAAAAACAATGGGAGAGAGGGAGGCAGAAAGAATGGTAGTTGTCGCAGGGCGGTGGTGGCTCACGCCTTTAATCCCAGCACTCGGGAGGCAGAGGCAGGCGGATCTCTGTGAGTTCGAGGCCAGCCTGGGCTACAGAGTGAGTTCCAGGACAGGCTCCAAAGCTTCACAGAGAAACCATGTCTCAAAAAACAAACAAAAAAAAAAAAAAGTGGTAGCTGTCACTGTACCAAACCCAAATAGTGTTAAGAGGTGAGCGATGTTTCTACCTGCTTAAATTAAATGCACTCACACGCTATAAAGAAACTCATCAGTAGCGAGGTTACCTTCCACACAGAATCTAAACTTCATACCAATGTGACTTTCAACCATTGGGTATGATACAGTAAACTAGGCATAGTTATGCATGCCTGTAATTCCATCACTCGGGGTCCAGAGGCAGGGGGACTAAAATCTCAAGTCCAAGGCTGACTTCAAACTTTCAGCAATCCTCCTGCCTCAGCCTTACAGACAGATACCACTATAAGACTGCAGCTTTCAGACTTCCTGCTCCTCGGCTGTTCAGGGTTGCTTCTTGAAGTCGGCTTCTTGTCCCTCCTCCGCCGCTAGGACCCAACCCCCTCCACCCAGCCAGTCAAAGAGATAACACAGTTCTAAGACAAGCTTACATCAAAAGACTTTAGGAAAATTTCTAAAATCCCTGAGCCCACAAAAAGCAATGACATCCCCCCAGCCATGATCAAAAGAATCTTAAATTGCCCGAGACAAACAGGTACATTTACTTCATTTGGTTTGGTTTGATTTTTTTGTTGTTGTTTTGTTTGTTTGTTTGTTTCCTGAGACAGTTTTCCTGTGTAGCCCTGGCTGTCCTAGAACTGGACAGGCTGTAGACCAGGCTGGCCTCAAATTAGAGATCTGCCTGCCTTTGTCTCCCAAGTGCTGAGACTAAAGGTACAAAGACTTCTCGTGGGGTTATTGTTTAAAACCTGGCCATAAAGAAAACCCAAGTACAAAATATCAGCAAGCATTATCATTTTCCACAAGATAGCCCCTTAGAAAGGCCAGCTGTACTCTTTTTAAAACCCTAAATACAAATGAGGTTCTGGTCTGTGGCCTAGGGAAGGATTCCAGATAAGAAAAGCCAAGGAAGCTGCCACTGGCCCCCTGGGAAGCTGCCCGTAGCCCACCCAGAAAGGAGCCCTCAGGAGGAACACCACTTACTAGTCCCATCAAAGTCGGCCATCACCCAAGAAACACACAATTGTGCCCTAAGAGCTGAGTGGGAGGAATTTGGTGACATTCCTCAGGAACAAGCCTGAGCTAGCAAAGAAAGTTCATTTGCCTTTACTGACCAGAGACAGCTTCACTGTCTTGATGAGGTCCTTGGATTATGGCCTTGTTTTGTAAATGAGAACAATACTGATCTTCACTTAGGACTATACCATTTACCCAGCATTTACATCAACTCAGGACAGAAAAATAAAGTCCACATCGGCAGCAATGTCCTGCTTCTGTGTTTACGGAACATTATGTTCCTAGCTGATGAATGAATTCTCAGTAGTCTTCACTGCTGGCCCCGGGCAGGGCTGGAGAGATGGCTCAGTGGTTAAGAGTATTGGCTGCTCATGCAGAGGGCCTGAGTCCAGCTCTCAGCATCCATATCAAATGGCTGACAACTGCCTGTAACCCCAGCTCCAGGGGATCCAGTGCCTCTGGCCTCCTCAAATATGTGCCTATGTGCGTGTGTACACACACACACACACACACACACACACACACACACACACACACAAAATATTAAAAGTAATTTTTAAAAACTGGCCCTGTGGCCAGGTGGTGGTGGTAAACACCTTTAGTCCCAGAACTCAGCAAGCCAATCTCTAATTTGAGGCCAGCCTGGTCTACAGAGTGAATTCCAGGACAGCCAGGGCTACACAGAGAAACCCTGTCTCAAAAAACGCAAAATAAAATAAAATAAAATAAACCCAGTCTTGTGTACCTAATCTGATAATGTACTATGTGTTAGCACCTAATAACAAAACTTATAGACATCTAGAGACTTGTAAGTGCCTCGGCCATACAATGTACAACATAGACTTTAAGGAATTTCCTTTTCAAAGCCTTGAGAGAGAAACATGACCAGGATCCAAAAAAAAAGTTTCTCATACATCACTCTCATGTGATGGCAGGTGAGAGAAAGGGGGACCAGGAATCAGAGGTGGGGGTCTAAGAGCTCCTTCAGTAGTATCTGTAGGCCCCAGTGACGAGCTGACAGTTTTGCTAATCACTGGGCCATGTATTTAAATACACTATATTAAACTGCAGTCCAAAAGTTGTTTTGGTTTTGGTTTTTTGGTTGTTGTTTTGTTTTTTGTTTTTGGTGGAGCTGAGGATCGAACCCAGGGCCTTGTGCAAGCACTCTACCACTGAGCTAAATCCCCAACCCCTGTTTTGGTTTTTTGTTTGTTTGTTTTTAAGAATTTTCCTTGCCAAGGATTAGTAAGGGAGTGAGGTAGTGCTTAAATACTTTGAAAGTTCAGAACCGAGATATACGGACTCAATTATTGGAATTGATCAAGATGGTGTTTGGGGTGGGGCTGAGGCAGGGACTTTCTATAAAGCCAGGTTGGCCCCAAACGCCCCATCATCTTGCTTTAGCCGCCAAAGTGTGAACCTACAGCTGTGCTCCACAAGGCTTGGTTGAAACAAACAGATTTTGATTTGTTTTGTTTGGCTTTGTTTTTGAGACAGGGTTTCCCCATGTAGCTTTGGAACCTGTCCTGGATCTCACTCTGTAGATCAGGCTGGCCTCGAACTCACAGAGATTCACCTGCCTCTGCCTCCCGAGTGCTGGGACTAAAGGTGTGCACCACCACCACCTGGTAGATTTTGAAAATTTTTAAACATTTCCTTCAAGCTGTGGAACCCCTTCCCACCTACGAAAATTTTCCACAAACTGGTTCTATAGTTAGAGTGTCCTTGGTGACATTTAAGAAACAGTAGCCATAGCTGAACATGGCCCATTTTGTAAATTTTCAATATCTTAAGTTAATAAGCAGTTTTAGATTTTAGGAATTATTTAGCAGATAAAAATGATTAGAAGGATTTTTTTTTTTTTTTTTTTTTTGGTTTGTAAGTGTGAGGATTGAATGTTCACACCATTGCAGGACGTGTGCCTCATGCAGACTTTATTACATATTGGCAATTACCTGTGAAGAAATTGTGACCATAAAAAATAAAACACAAAAATAAATAAATAGTAAAACACATGGAAATACTTACATTGCATATCTGTTTGAGAGTATACAACGTCTACTCCTTTGAGAATATCTAACAGCCTATTACATATTCTTGATCTGAGGGCTGGAGAGATCTCAGTGGTTGAGAGCATGCCCTGCTCTTGCAGAAGGCCTGGATTTAGTTCCCAGCACCCAAATTAGGTGATTCACAGCTGCCTGTAACTCCAGCTCTTGGGAGAATCCAATGCCTCTGGTCCCCAAGGGCACCCACACTCAGGTACGCATCCCTACATAGACATAATTTTTTTAAATCATCTATTCATATTCCCAGTCTGAAAGACAATCCAACTAAAGGAATTAAGTGACACTGTAATGCCACCAGGGGACAGTTCTTCAGATTGCTCGGCTGCCCCCATAGCTTATCATGTTCACTTGCTATTCACATTAATGCATTCAAATTGTCAGGACGCAAAAAAAAAAAAAAAAGAGAGAGGTAACTTCTAGTCTCCCAGGTGGATGCAGAGAAAATCTAAACCAACTAATCTGAGAATCCCAAAGACTAAAAGCCATGTTTTCCAATGACGTTGCCCACTAAAGCTTGTTTTTCCACCAGACCGCTGTGCATGTTGAACGGGTACGACACTGGCAGCTGCTGGCCAGGTCTGGGCCAGCAAAGCTAACCCGCGGCAGCTCCGCTCCCGGAAGAGGGCCATGCTTTCTGTTGCATGCCACACTGACCCTGTCCTCTCTTTCCTTTCCTGTCTTTCCCGCGCCATGCTTGCTGCGTAGCAAATGGAATCTCTTGCAGTAAGTTAACTTTCTTTCATATTCTTTGTCCACGGAGGCATGGACCCCATCATGAGCCTTATTTTTACCATGAACTGTTGTATCTCTTAGCATGTCTTCCCTTTTTGGTTTTTCTTTTCTTTTCTTTGGTAGATTGAGACGTGGCAGCTTATTGGTAGTTCTCTGGGATGCTTTCTCCCCAAAACAGAAACCTACATTGCTATGAATTCTCATTCTCTCCATGGAAATTTTTAAATAATAAATACCATCGCTTGGCATTTAGGAAAGTCAAGAGTTTTCATGGCTAGGTTTCACCCTAAATTGGGAAGATAACATTATTTTTAAACTTTTTTTTTAAATTAATTTGCAAGATCCTGGCAGATGCATCTCATATCAAATTTTATAGGGTTCCCATTTTTAAAAAAGTTTAAGTTATCATAAGGAATTTTACTGAAACAACCAAAGACCTCGTTAATTAGTGAACCAGTTCTCCACTCTAAAGCTGTTTTGCCAGACTTTGAAAAAGGAAAAAGGAAATCTAAATAGAATTGGTTTCCTCCTAGAAGGAGGAAAACTGGGGGAAGGGGGAACTTAGTCTTAGCATGATGTATCAATTTTAGTAACTTAAAAATCAAAATCAAAAGACATGTCTGTGATATCACCAAAATATACTCCAGAAAACTTAAAACTCTTGTGACTTATCTCCTTCACCTGATTTGGGGAGTTTCCTCAACTGTCTCAATTCTGAAATGAGTTCTGTGTAGCTCCTTAGACACCACAAGGTCCCACCTAACCTTGTCTGCAGGAGCCTCTTTTAAACCCAGCCGGGGAGTGTTTGGATGCCTGGTTTACACCAGGTGTAATATAGTCTCCCCCTCTCCTCTGTAAGGCCCCATACACCAAGGAAGCCAGCCCATGGTTGACATAAGACAGGCTGCGTGGAGACGACCGCTCAGAGTGCTGTGAAGACCGGTGGTGGGATGACGGGGCTTCTTTCTCATCACTGTGTGGCTTGTATTTCTGCCTTCAGGACTGGCTGCCCCCACGATGGCAGCCCAGACTTACACAGCTGTCTCCCAAGCAGCAGTTCAACTTACAAACTTAACACCCAGAACTAGTTAGTGTTTTGCCTGTCGGTTTTCCCTTTAATAAAAAAAAAGGATTCTTGGCTGTGCAAAGGCAGTTTGTAGCTTATATAAACATTAACACAACTACTCAGCTGTAATTTATAGGTCTTTTGTTGGCAGATACAACAGAAATGTGGTTCCCTCCATCCTTTTTCTAGCTGATTCTAATTAGTCATACTTCATTGTAGAGAAATGATGTTCTGTAGTATACCATGACGGTCTCGGGGACGTTACAGAGCAGGTCTGGTTTGGTTTTGTTTAGAATGGAAACAGATAGCTAAGGCTCCTTGCATCTTAAAGAACCAGTGTGTGTGTGTGCACGTGCGTGTGTGTGCTTTCTCACCAGTTTGACGGAATGAGCTTTAACAGCTGTCCTCCCCTGCGCCCCCTCTCTCTAGCAACTGGAGCTCTGCCAGAGGTTGTACAAGCTGCATTTCCAGCTGCTGCTGCTCTATCAGTCCTACTGCAAGCTCATCGGCCAGGTACACGAAGTGAGCTCTGTGCCGGAGGTAAGTGCCCAGCTCGCTCGCCACAGAAACCACGTGGTGTCTTTAAAGTTATTGTTTGGGCTTGGGATTTTTGTCTTCCATCCTCCCCCCCTCCTTATAAGGGTACAAATTGGGTTAGTTGTTTTTGTTTAGTTTGGGTTTTTTTGCATATAATTATTTTGTTCAAGCACTAGTGAGAAAGAAATATATTTCTTGGTTGTTTTTTTTTTTTTTCTTTTTGAGCTGAGGATTGAACCCAGGGCCTTGTGCTTGCTAGGCAAGCGCTCTACCACTGAGCTAAATCCCCAACCCAAGAAATATATTTCTATTTTCAACTTTGAACGGCTTTCGAGGGCAGGGCCACCACTAAGGTAGCCTCACATTTGGAGGCAGTCCCCCCAAGCCCTACAGTTACACCCAGGTGCCATCCTTTGCATCACCCTGATGGGTCATCCTTTGAGAAAAGCCCTCCTTGGCACTAGCCTTTCACACTTGCCCTTATCCTAAGGTAAGAAAGAAATATCTCAGGGTCTGGTGGTCTTTGCTCCCTGCTTCAACATCAGGATGCTTTAGTGCATCTCAATGTAAAAGTTAAAATCACTTGAGCACACTGCTTCCAATGAGCTCCAGTTTCCCTAGGCGTGAGAGTGAAGGGGTGGTGGTGTACACTGGGGAAGCACAAGGGACTTATGTCTCACTTACTAAGGGTGAGGATGGTCGGTGTCTGAGAGCTGCCCTGAGCAGAGTCTTACAGAACAAGGGCAGGCAATAGGGCTAAATACTCAGAAAAGAACCATCTTTGGCACACGCCTTTATTTATCCCAGCAGAGCCAGGCGGATCTCTGAGGCCAGCCTGGGCTACCAAGTGAGTTCCAGGAAAGGCGCAAAGCTACACAGAGAAACCCTGTCTCAAAAAACAAAACAAAAAAAAAAAAAAAAAAAAAAAAAAGGAAAACCATGCAAATGCAGTGTATATACCACTGTCCATATTGAAAAAGCAATTATAGCTAAATTATCTAGAAGTACCTAATGCTTAAAAGGACTCGAACAATGAACCAACACACTGCCTCAAGGAAAGAAAGGCTAGAGTGGAAACCTTCAGAGAGACACCCTCCTACCTCCACGTTATAGCCAGAGAGGATCAACTCTGATGCAGGAAGGCCTCCCCCATGTGAGGAAGCCATGACCAGGAGGACCCGCCACCACACCACACCACTGCTGCAGACATTGTTAAACCTGAGGTTTGCAAGGATAATTCCTCAATTATCCAATTAAAGCAAGCTTTATTAAATACTGGCCAGGAAGATGGACTCTGGCTAAGTTCATACCCAGGATTCACAGATAATGACCATGACCTACCTTGGCCAGGTGCTTATAAAGGCAAACTCATGAGGTTCCCTACTTCCTGCCTTTTTCGAATCAGGGGCAAGCATACATCCTGATGTACTTCCTGCCTACATACCTCCCATCCAGTGCAGGTGGGTCAACCAAATTTGTTTAGGGAGGTGGAAACATGGATGCTTATCTAACAGGAACAGCCTCCAGTATCTCAGAAAGTATCTGTCCTTAGGCAAGGGCTTACAGATTAATTTTAGCCCCAAAAGCATCTGCAGGTGTTTGTTGTGGAGGCTCCTACCATCCTCAGAGGCCTGGAGTTCACAGTTTCCATACTCCAGAGGAAGCCTCACCCACTGCAGGAGCCCTAGGGCTGCACCGCACCATCTTGACCTGCAAGTCACCACTACAGTTCCCCCTGCTCTAGAGGACAAGTCACTTCTCTGTCTCTTAAGGTTCTGCCATCATGGTTACCATAGTCACCGATGGTAGCATACTGTTCGTCAGCTGAGGGGCTGCAGCTCCCTGCCCCCCAATAGAAGCTGCAACTATAACCTGCCCATGTATAAGCATATAACCCCCAGCCTCCCACAGAAGGTGCTACTAAAACCTGCCCCCAGATACTCAAAGCCAGTGCCCAGTGGATCAGCCATGACTCCAGCACCCAAACTGGCATGACACATATCCATCAGGGACCAGCCATTCCAGGCCCCCAGAAAATCTTCACCAGAGCTGGCCAGACAATTATGATGCTTCAGTGCCTAAGCTAGCCATGGCACTAGGTGATTAGATCTTTGATGTGGGAGGACAGACACCACCTTAAGACTAGTGAGTACAGGCAAGATCAAGCTACTCAAAATCCCAGCATGGAGTGGGGACTGAGCTGGGAGAGAAACAGTCAGGTTTTTTCAAGGATTCAGCCCCTGAGAGGCAAGGCTGTGCATGATCCAGTGACCCACGCACTGACCAAGTAGACTCAGTGGGTCTTAAATAATAAATTTAGCATGGCTGTGGTGGCACACGCCTTTAATCCCAGCACTCGGGAGGCAGATGCAGGTGGATCTCTGAGTTCAAGGCCAGCCTGGTATCCAGGGGAGTTCCAGGACAGCCAAAATTACAGAGAAACCTTGTCTTAAAAAATAAAACAAAAATAATAATGATAAACCATGACGTTTGTAGGTAATAGTAGAGGGGCACAGAGAGGAATTGGAGGTAAGAGCAGGGATGGACTTGATCAAAACACATTGTATGCATGTCTGGAAGTCTCAAATATCTTTTTTTTTATTTTTTGGTTTTTCGAGACAGGGTTTCCCTGTAGCTTTGGAGCCTGTCCTGGACTAGCTCTGTAGACCAGGCTGGCCTGGAACTCAAAGAAAAATGCCTGCCTCTGCCTCCCGAGTGGTGGGATTACAGGCATGGGCCACCACCGCCCGGCTTTCAAATAACCTTTAAGAAAGACAGACAACCTATGCACTCAGGAAATTTTTTTGCAAACTACATTAATAGATGAGGAGTATCTAAAACGTGAGAACTCCTACAACAAAATATCAACAACCAGAGCAGTTGAAAACTAACCAGACACACCTCCAAAAGTAATGAAGTACCACCAACAGTTACGTGAAGAGTTGCTCAGCATTCCTAGCTAAGGAATGCAAATTTAAAACAAGGTGAGATGGGGGTTGGGGATTTAGCTCAGTGGTTGAGCGCCTCTGGGTTTGATCCTCAGCTCCACAAAAAAAAAAAAAAAAAAAAAAGTGAGATATCATCTCACTACCACGAGGATAGCTTTTTTTTGTGTGTGTGTGTTTTTTTTTTTTGGGGGGGGGGGGGGTTCGAGACAGGGTTTCCCTGTGTAGCTTTCGCCTTTCCTGGAACTCACTCTGTAGTCCAAGCTGGCCTTGAACTCACAGAGATCCGCCTGCCTCTGCCTCCTGAATGCTGGGATTAAAGGCATGCGCCACCACCCGGCTGAATAGCTGTTTTTTTAAGGGGCAGGGCTGCAGAGGTGGGCTAAGTGGTTAACAGCACGCACAGCTCTGGAAGAGGACCAGTTTTGGTGGCTTAGGACCACTCTAGCTGTGGGGAGATCCAGTGTCTCTGGCCTCCTTATACAGCTACATCCACAGTGTACATACCCTCACAGAGCCCCACATGAGTACATGTAATGAAAATAAAAATCCTTCAAACATAGTTAGGAAATGTTGAGGTTAGAAGATAGAAGGAAGCCCATCCACAGCAGGCAGTGTGGACTCACACAGGCTTTGTGGAAAACAGTATGGAGGAGGCTGAAGAAATAAAAACTAATTATATGAATGAGGAATTGGCATTCCAAATATATGTCCAGAAGAGAGGTGAACCCCACTTCATTAGCACATGCCCCAAATTCCTTACAGAATTATGTACAGTAGCCAAATCCAGTGATGTATAGATTAGAGATGTATTGTGTAAGTTTTTATTTGTGTGTGTGTGTGTGTGTGTGTGTGTGTGTGTGTGTGTGAGTGTGTGTGAGTACCAAAAGGGGCGTCAGATCCCCTGGAGCTGGAGTTACAGACAGTTATGAGCCACCCAACATGAGTGCTGGGAACTGAACTCAGGTCCTCTAGAAGAGCAAGAAGCAATCTGAAGTGCTGGGCTAGCTTTCCAGCCCCCACAGAGTGGAATGTTATTTCTCCCTAAGAATTCCCCTGGGGGTGGTGGTGGTGGTGGTGGTAGTGGTGGTGGTGGTGGTGGTGGTGCACACCTTTAATCCCTCCCCTTATATCCCAGCACTAGGGAGGCAGACAACTCTGAGTTCAAGGACAGCCTGGTCTACAGAATGCGGTCCATGACAGCCAAGACTACACAGAGAAACCCTGTCTCAAATTAAAAAAAAAAATTAAAAAACCAAACAAATGAGAGTCACGTGGCCAGCACAGCCTCAGGTGTGGGCTTGTCCAGAATCTGTAGCCTTCGGTCCCATAGGTTCTCTCCAGATACCTGCTGTCTCCCTCATGTAGATGGCAGATTAGTAAAAAACGATCAGCTAGCCGGGCGGTGGTGGCCCACACCTTTAATCCCAGCACTCGGGAGGCAGAAGCAGGTGGATCTCTGTGAGTTCGAGGCCAGCCTGGTCTACAATCAGCTAACCACAACAGCTGGTCTGAGCTGCCTTTAAATTTGACCACAGTTCAACCCATTTTGGAAAATCAACACTGTACATTTGAAGGGATCATAGCTAAATGAATAGACCCACACATTCAATTGAGGCCACTTGTACCCATTAGAAAGGGGAGTGCGTGCTGTGTGGAAATTGTGGATAGTCACCCCTCCACATGAAAGTTTAGACTGAGTAAACTTCCAGGATACAGCCACTGAGTGGGCCAGAAATCTTTCTGAGGCATTAATACCAAATTCCCTTACGGTAATCATCCATTGCCTCCTTAAGGATCTGTCTTCTGGCACATGTGACTTCATTGCTAGAGTGCTTGCCTAGCATCTAGACTCCATCCACAACACTTCCTAAAACTGAGTGTGGTGGCTAGAATCCCATTTCTCAGAGTTGGAGGGAAGATGTTAAGTTCCAGGTCATCCTTGACTGTTCAGTGGGTTCACGGCCAGCCCAGACTGTTTTGGGGGGTTCTTTTGACACAGGGTCTCTGTAACACTATCCACCTGCCTCTACCTCAAAGGCTAGGATCAAAGGCTTGTGCCACCACACCCAGGCTCTGCCTGGCTATGTAAGATATCTCAAAAACAAAACATTGGTATCGCCCATCTTTTCTGTGGCATAGAGGAAATAGAGAGAGATCCTTTACTGTTAAAAACAGGGCACATAAAGCCAGGTGGTGGTGGCACATGCTTTTGATCCCAGCACTCCGGAGGCAGAGCCAGGCAGATCTCTATGAGTTCAAGGCCAGCCTGGTCTACACCAGGACAGGCTCCAAAGCTACACAAAGAAACTGTCTCCAAAAACAAAAACAAAACAAAAAAAAGGTAACTTGGAAATGGTAGTGCACACCTTTAATCTCAACACTTGGAGAAACAGAGACAGGAAACTCTTGTGCTTAGAGGCCAGCCTCGTCTACATAGTGAGTTCTAGGACAGTCAGGCTGTCTCAAAACAAACTGAACAAAAACAGGGCCTTTTTTTTTTTTACAATTATATTTGAGTACTTATGTACCAAACTTCACTAAATATTTTATAGATAATTTCATTTAATCTTTAAAGTAAACTCCTTTCCTTTCCCCTTTTTTTGGGGGGGGTGGGGGGACAGTGTTTCTCTGTCTAGCTTTGTGCCTTTCCTGAAACTCACCCTGTAGGCCAGGCTGGCCTGGAACTCAAGAGATCCACCTGCCACTGCCTCCCAAGTGCTGGGATTAAAGGCGTATGCCACTACCACCCGCCCAGCTTAAACTTGTAACATAGGTATTAGTCTTACAGCAGGAAAAACAGCAAATGAGACTAGACTCTCTTACACACAAACATAGACACTATTTCAGTAACATAACAAGATTTTTGAAGCCAGCCACTCTGTAAAGAGAAATTTATTTAGTTCACAGATTGAGGAGCTAGGAGTCCAAACAGGATGTCACTGGAGCTGGCAGTGTCCCACCTTAATGGGAAGCCTTGTCTCTCTGCACATGCTCTTCTCCCTCCCCAACAATGTCATGGGACTCCGTCCTTAGGGCTCCACTCTGATGATTTTAATCCCTCCCCAAAGTCCACTTCTAGACACCACAGTCTGATAAAGTTTCTACCCTCTTACTGCTGTTAGTGCAAGATTTAGAGCAAGAATGGCTTTCTTGAGTTCAGGGAACAAACCACAGCATTCCACTCCTGGCTCTGACTTCTCACACACAAAAAATCCATCCAATTGTCCCAAATTGTCTTAACTCATAGCAGCATTGGTTCACAAGGCTCATCCGAGATAACTGTCAACCTCTTGAGGCCGAGAGCCTGGAGCACAAAACAAGTCCAGGTGTGGAGCCAACACAGCACAAACAAACCTTCCTAACCTTAAAGGAAGGGACAGGCGAGGCCAAAGCCAAGCCAGTGGGTCAAATGTCTAATCCCAAACCTCCAAGCCACCTTCTCTGCTTCGGGGCTTTGCTGGCCTCAGCCTTTGCCTCAGTCCTCACGGGCTGGAGTCTCCTTTCCCTGAAGCTCTCCTAGGCTGGCCTTTCCATGTTGGGAGCTCTGTAGCTCCGGGTGTTTTGACGGCAGCTCTACCCCTGTAACTCTCCGTAGGCATTGCCCTGGAGGGGCTCTGGGCCTCAGCTCTGTCTGGATGTTTCTGCTAGGCCTTGCCTCTGTGTGGGCTCTCTGTAGTGACTCTACCTCTGGGCTAGATCCAGGTGTTTCCTGGCATCTAGAAGGGAGTCTCCATGCTCTGGTGGGCTCCACCCTCACCGTTGCTACTGAAGGTTGCAAGCTGATGTCCTCGGCTTTCAGAGGCCTGTGTGTCACACTGCTTGCAGCTTTCTGTGGCTGGTGTTGGAGGACGCTGGTATCACTGCTTTTCTCCCAGCATCTCCAGTATGGCTTCACTTCCACAGCTCCATGAGATATCACCTCATCAGATCGTTTCCTCAGAGGCTCCCACCTGAAGGCAGCCTTCCTGGCCTCCCACGGTTTCCTCTTCAGCTGTGGTGAGGGCTGCTGAGACTTCATAACTAAGTTCTTCCGGCCTGCAAAATCTCCCGTACAGGAACGCTGCCATGGTCTGAGGTTTACAGGTGCTGCATCCGGGGCCTTGGGAATCATGACTGAGGCCGAGGATCTCTTTGCCAGCAAGCCAGATCCCCCAGTCTGCATTGGGGCTTCTTTCTGGAATCCCCTCCAGCCATCCCTTTTATTGCCAGGATTCAGCACCAGCAACATCCGTCTGTCCACTGTAATCTTCTTGACCAGGGGCTGTTTCGGCCAGCCTTTCCTCTTTAGACCCTGGTGGTTCTTCCTCTGCCTAGGCTGCTCTGTTTCCCTTTTAAGAAGCTCTGTCTTCAAAGCATCCCTGTGCTCTCTCATTTGACTATAAGCCATCAGGAGGAGCCATGCTGCAGCCTGGATGCTTTTCTGTTTTGAGAGCTCCGTTGCCAGACACACCAGTTGGTCACTGGGAAGTTCGGCCTTCCAGGATGCCTCTGGACAGGGACACAAGGAAGCCAGACTCTTGGCCACAAGGTAACAAGGGTGGCCTTTACTCCAGTTCCCAAGAGAATCCTCATCACCATCAGAAACCGCGTTTGCCTGGCCTTCGAGGTCCACATTCCCAGCAGCGTTCTGGTTCTCTGAGCCCTCACCCAGACTGTCTGCAGTGCTGACAGTAGCCTGCTGCTCCAAACACTCCCATCCTCTCCCTTTTAACCAGTCCCAAAAGGTCCTCCACAAGGTCAGGTACAGTAACAGAAAGGGCCACATCTTCTATAAAGAAAAAAAGGTCTACTTAGCTCTCGGTTGTTTTTTGGAAGTCCAAAAGATATGTTGAAGGTACTGGCTTCCTCACAGCATGGAGCCCACGGGTAACTCTGTGTCTGTTTCTAGCTGCCCTGACCTTATAAAGTCACCAGGGTTCCATAGGCCCCACCCTACCCTAAAGTTTAATCTTATTTTCCAAAGGCTCTAGAAACAAGCACATCCACCCTCTTAATACCATTAACATAAGCCTAGAGATTAGGCTGTACTGGTGTACACCTTTTACCCCCAGGCAGAGGCAGGAGAATCTCTGAGTTTGAGGCCAGCCTAGTCTACATAATGAGTTCCAGGACACTCAGGAGAGTCCTTCCTTATCTTGAAAAAAAAAAAAAATTAAAAGAGGTAGGGATTTTGGCAGCAGATAAAGGTGCTTGCCACCAAGCCCGAAAACCTAAATTCAGTCCCCAGGTCCATGATGGAAGGAAAAGAGCCAGCTCCGAAAAGCTATCCCCTAACTTCTACATATGTATGCACTGTGGCATACACACATTCAAACACATACACACACAAATACATGTAAAACAATAAAAAGACTAAGAATTATGCTTCTGTATGAGTTCAGTGGGACAGACATTACACACAGTTACCCACAGTTAACTTCTGTCTAAAAATATCAAATGGAAATGAAGAACTTTTGTTTAGACCTATTATTATTGTTACTCTATGTTTAGTTTTTGTTTGTTTTCTTTCTTTCTTTCTTTCTTTCTTTTTTTTTTCCAGACAGGGTTTCTCTGTGTAGTTTTGGTGCCTGTCCTGGACCTTGCTCTGTAGACCAGGCTGGCCTCAAACTCACAGAGATCCGCCTGGCTCTGCCACCCGAGTGCTGGGATTAAAGGCGTGTACCACTACTACCCCACCCCAAGTTTGTTTTGAGACAAGGTCTACGCTATGCATCCCTGACTGACCTGATACTTAAAACTATGTAGCCCACACTGGCCAACTCACAGAGATCCACATGCTAGGATTAAAGATCCACCACACCTGATTTTCTAGTTTCTAATCTTTTTGTTTGTTTGTTTTTGTTTGTTTGTTTTTTTCAAGACAGGGTTTCTCTGTGTAGCTTTGCGCCTTTCCTGGAACTCACTTTGGAGACCAGGCTGGCCTCGAACTCACAGAGATCTCCCTGCCTCTGCCTCTGGAGTGCTGGGATTAAAGGCATGCACCACCACCGCCGGCTAGTTTCTAATCTTTTACTGGATGCTGCTTATTCATTTAACTTTTCTCAGAGGTATGTTTACAAAGAACAGATGGTCATGGCCAAACACACCTTTAATCCCTTCACTCAGTAGGCAGAGTCAGGTGGATCTCTGAATTCAAGGGGGCACCCTGATCTACAGAGTGAGTTCTGGGATATCCAGGTCTACACAGTTAAGACCCTTGTCACAAAAAAACAAACAAACAAATAAACAAAACACACCAAACCAGTACTATGCACGATGTCGGGCTGACACACTGGTGTTTGGAGTGGGATCTACCCTACTCTAGCCCCTTCCCTGTGCACCCTACCTCTTTATGATGTCCTTTCTAGTTAAACAGGAGCTGGAAGGACTGAGATCGAACCCAGGGCCATGTCCATACAAGGCAAGCCCTAACACTGAGCTACACCCCCAACCCAAATGGGAAACATTTTAAATGATGTGTCTCTTCTGAGGAGAGCATCCCAGCTACTGAGGCAGAGTGATTCAATGCTTCTGACAACCCAATCCTTGATAGATGCCATGTGGGTCAGTGGGTGGGAGTTGTGTTGTTCAGTTTTGTCTGTTTTGAGGCAAGGTCTCACTGGGGAGCCCAGGCTGGCCTAAACTCCTGGTGAGCCTCCTGCCTCATACTTCCAAGTCCCAGGATTACAGGCAAGTACCACCATACCCAGCTCCCTTTATTTATACAGATATTAAACTTCTGCTTAACCAGACCCTCATGACCAGATTTTTTTGAAAAGGTCACGCCAGCCTGTACTTAAATATGTGGCATTTGTTTTAAACAGCTGCTGAACATGTCCAGAGAACTGAGTGACCTAAAGAGGAACCTAAAAGAGGCTACGGCAGCCATCGCCACGGACCCGCTTTACATCGAGGGAGCATGGTCAGAGCCGACCTTCACGTCCACTGAGGCAGCCATCCAGTCCATGCTGGAGTGTCTAAAGAACAATGAACTTGGCAAGGCCCTGCGACAGATCAAGGAGTGCAGGTGGCTCTGTTCTTCCTCCAGGGATGGTGATGGGAAACAGAGGCCTAGTGCTGACCCTGTGCTGCCTAGGCACACGCTTGCCAAGGTTGGAATGTCTAGACATCTTTCCTGTCTCCTCTTAGGTGTGTCTACAGCACCGAAGGCTTACCCACAAGCCCAGGCCTGGCATGTTACACGTGTTGGCTTTGGTTGTGAAAGTTGAAGCAATTCACAGTGTACCCCCACATAATTTCAAACTAAACGGAATGTACATTTGGGGGTTGTTGTAAATAGTCCTCATACACATCAGAACAAAATGGCTACAGCAAATAAGGGTATCAGATTCAGAGCTCAGTGGTTAGAGCACTGGCTGCTCTTCCAGAGGATCCAGGTTCAGTTCCCAGCACCCACATGGCAGTTCACAACCACCTGTAACTCCAGTTCCAGGGGATCTGATGCCCTCTTCTGGTCTCTGTGAGCACTGCACACATGTGGTGCACATAAGTTCATACAAGCATGTGTACATATGGAACAAGTTTTAAAAGAGCATCATATTCCATTCTGGTATTTTTATCAATAATAACCAACATTCTAAAACTGATTGTAGCAATATTTGGACAACTCTAAGTAAACTAGAACCCAAGGAGTTATATGCTTTGGATGAACCTATCAAATGCTGTGATGACATCTCAGTAAAAGGTTTAAGTATATATGTATATGTATTTTGGTTTTTTGAGACAGGGTTCCTCTGTAGCTTTGGAGGCTGTCCTGGAACTCGCTTTGTAGACCAGGCTGGCCTCAAACTCACAGAGATCCACCTGCCTCTGCCTTCTGAGTGCTGCGCCACCACTGCCCGACTTAAGTATATTTTTATACTAACCAAGACTCATACTTCCCAACTGGATGCCTCTAATCTCCTCTGTTCTTTCTCCCCCACAGAAGCCTGTGGCCCAATGACATCTTTGGAAGCAGTTCTGACGACGAAGTCCAGACACTACTGAATATTTACTTCCGTCACCAGACTCTGGGACAAACGGGTACCTACGCCTTGGTGGGTTCTAACCAGAGCCTGGCTGAAATCTGCACCAAGCTGATGGAACTGAACATGGAGATCCGGGACATGATCCGCAGAGCCCAGAGCTACCGGGTCCTCACTGCCTTTCTCCCAGACTCCAGTGTTTCTGGCACTAGCCTCTGACAAGAGCCTCCCGGCCCCCATGGTTCCCAAGCCCATGCTGCCATGCTGGGGCGACGTCATTCAGTGTCTTCTCAGCCTTCGCAAGGCTTGGACAGAGTGTTCTCCCTCTTGTTACCTGTGGGACTCTTTCTAAAGAAGATTACCCAGCTTCCAATGTGTAGCAATACTGTCCACACAGAGGCAGCCTAGGACCTTCTGAGACAGACTTGACCCATCATGCTCTGTGGCTGTCCTTCACTAGGCAGATGCAACCCACTACTGAAGAAATGACTTCTGTTGCATTACCAAAGCTGACCACGCTGAACGATACTGTCCTTTCTGGAAAGAGTTTTAGATTGGCAAAAGTGCAATGTTTTTCTTCACATGAAAAAAAAATTTATATTCTAAGACTTGTACATTCGTTCCCTTTCTCCTAGTTTCCCCCTTCCTTTTTCTTTTGTGGGATTTTTGTTTGTTATTTTTTTAGTGGGTTGGAAAGTGGGGCAGGCAGAATGAAGCTGGCCACTGAAAACCTGAAAGACGGTCAAAAGCTGACAGCCTGTGTGCTTGAAAAAGGAATTGTAAATGGACTACAATTTAATGTACACTGTATCTAAACGAGGCTGCTATTCTGGAGTACCTTTCTTACGTTGCTAGGCTACTGTTTCTGAAAACCCTGGATCTCTCCGCACCAGGAATGATCCAGATGGATTCTTTTAAAGGATCTAGGCTGCTTTTTACAAGAAGGTTGCTTTCACGAGCGTTATTTATACTACAGAAGAATGAGTGTTTGTTTGAATTCACTTTGCCCTTTTGTAGAAAAACAAATTATTCACATGAATCCCAAGTCCTTTCATCCATCATGCATGCATCTTTTAGTAGCCATTTGCATAGCCAGAAGTAGAGTCCTAAAGGGAAGATATGAGTTGCTACTTTAAGAATAATGTCATATTTTATTTGTAATATATGTGTAAAGGGCCATTCTTAAAGTTTCTTCCTTAAACCCAACGCTGTCGAGTGTTCGATGTGGGCATGTGAATCTGTTGCGCATCCAGAGCATATTCAGAGTTTACTAACTTATTCACTGTGTAAATACATTTAAAGTTTTTGTGATGTAATCTTGATTGATAATTCTGTTCAGAATTGCCTTTAGACTAAAAAAAAGACAATACATGTTGATCATGGATTTTATTTCTAGTTAATTAAAATATTTGCCTTTGACACATACCTGTAGTTTTTTGCACATGGCTGTGAGGTATACTGTGCACTTGTGTTCTGTGATTGACATCAATGACCACACTGCAGATGTGCAGGGCATGGTCCCTGAATCCAGACAGAAGTACAATCTTTTTTTTTTTTTTTTGTATGTGGAGCTGAGGATCGAACCCAGGGCCTTGCACTTGCTAGGCAAGCGCTCTACCACTGAGCTAAATCTCCAACCCCAAGAAGTACAATCTTCTTGGAAGTAGGCACCAAAACAAGAACATGACTTTTCTTTATAGATATAGACTTACTATTTTACATGTGTGTGTGCCTGAATATGTATGTTTGTATGTATGTGTACCATGTACATGCAGTTGCCTGTGGAAGCCAGAAGAGGGCATGGAGTTACAGTTTGGTTGTGAGCACCATATGGATGCTAGTAATAAAACTCTGGACCTCTGGAAGAGCAGCAAGGGCTCTGACCTGCGGAGCCATCTCTCCAGTCCCTGTCCCCAGCCCCCCTCCCGCCCCCCCTGACTTTTTTTTTAATTTTGTTTTTGTTTTTTCGAGACAGGGTTTCTCTGTGTAGCTTTGGAGACTGTCCTGGAACACACTCTGTAGACCAGGCTGACCTCGAACTCACAGAGATCCTCCTGCCTCTGCCTCCCAAGTGCTGGGATGAAAGGTGTGCGCCACCATCACCTGGCCTAAAATTTTTTTTCAAGACAGAATTTCTCTGTGTAGCTTTGGAGACTGTCCTGGAACTCGTTCTGTAGACCAAGCTGGCCTCCTGGCTTCGAACTCGTAGATCTGCCTGTTCTGCCTCCCGAGTGCTGGGATTAAAGGCGTGCACCACCACCACTGGGACTTATTTTTTAATTTTTATTCTGTATGCTTTGCGTGCCTGTGAGTGGGAATGTTGCCCCTGATTATATGTACCTGCAGAAACCAGAGGTGTCTGGTTCCCCTAGAGCTGTACTTCAGGCAGTTGTGAGCCACCTGACACAAGTACTGGGACTTGAACTCAGGTCCTCTATAAGACCGACATGAGGTCTAACCACTGAGCCATCTCTCCAAGCCCAAGACTGTAACTGTCAATCATCTCTTCTTGCCCAAAGAGAAAAATCAAAGCTTGGAATGGCAGGTCACGCCTGTAATTCCCACACACAGACACCACACATATAAATGATTCAATGAGGGTAGTGCTTCCGTGCCCCCAAAATGCCCCTGTAAAGCCACCAGAAAAAAGTTTCTCTTCTCTAAACCACAAGTTTTGGAGAGTGTCTCAGCCCCGACCCCCACTCCACCTCTGGCCCCAGTCTCCCTGCACCACCCATTGAGCTCCCCAGGCTTGCTGTGGGCTCCACACTGCCCAGGCCACCTTGCCTTTGTCTACATCACTCCTGAAAGGCTCACTCTCATCTCTGCTTTCTTCACTCCCCTTCCCCGTGCCTCTTCCGTCTCTGTGCTGTTGCTTAGTGACAGGCTGGAGGGTCCCCATGGCTAGATTTGCAGTGTCACAGACCCCAGGCCTCCTGAGTCAGAACCTTCATCCATGGTCACCAGATGACTCCTGGGACATTAAAACTTCCGGCTTCTTGCAGTAAACACTGGTGTATCCCAGAATCCTGTGACGTGCTTTCTTAGGTGATCCCATCCAAACTCATAACTCCAAATACTATTTCTCTCATTTCTATCCCCGAGACACATAAATCAGCCCACAGACAGCTTCTGCTTGGGTGGATATCTCAGATCCTTCAAACTTAATATGTTGAAGACAGAAACTCAACTCTGTCCCATTAAAAGGATTCACCAAAATAAGACATAGGGCTATAGAGACACTTAGTGGTTAAACAGACTTGAGTTTGGTCCCCAGCACCCACACTGTGGCTCACAGCCATTCATAATTCCAGCCCCAGGGGATGCCCTCTCTGGCCTCTACGGGCACCAGGCACTCACATGGCATATATATACATACATGCAGGCAAAACATCTATGCATAAGATAAAATTGAAGGCTAAAACATTTAAGAAGCTAGAGAAATTATCTCAGCAGTTAAGAACATCAGTTGCTCTTCCAGAGGACCAGAGTTCAGTTCCAGACACCAACATCTATGAGCTCACAGCCATCTCTAACTCCAGTTCAAGGGGACCTGACGCCCTCTTCTGGCCTGTGCAGGCAATGCATGCATATGGTCTGTTGGTTTGTTTTGGTTTGTTTTGGTTTTGGTTTTTTGTTTTTCGAGACAGGATTTCTCTGTATCGTGTATAGTTTTGGTGCCTGTCCTGGAACTCGCTTTGTAGACCAGGCTGCCCTGGAACTCACAGAGATCCGCCTGGCTCTGCCTCCCGAGTGCTGGGATTAAAGGCGTGTGCCACCCCCTTCTGGCCCTGACCCTCAGGGTTAAAATTTTTTAAGTGAGCCAAGTGATGCATTATTTGGTCAGAGGGGCACCACGCACAGAGGAGATTAGTGCCCATCCCTTAGGGCTGAGTTGGTCCTCAGGGAGTGTATTCACTACGGTGACTAAAGCAATGCCTCACAACATCGTCTCTTCCCCTTGCAATGTTTGCCATTCTCCTTCATGGCTCCTACAAACACCACTCAGGGTGTTGTAGCATCGCCAGAAACACCTTCATGAGAAGCCACGCAGGCTTACCTCCCTGGTTGTTATGATGATGATGATGATGATGATGATGATGTATATAGTGTTCTGTCTGCATGTATGTATGCCTGCAGGCCAGAAGAGGGCACTGGATCTCATTACAGATGGTTGTGAGCCACCATGTGGTTGCTGGGAATTGAACTCAGGACCTCTGGAAGAGCAGTCAGTGCTCTTAACCTCCGAGCCACCTCTCCAGGCCCCTCCCTGGTCTTAAACTTTCTGCTTCCACATATGAGAGCTAAATAAACCTCTGTGTTGGATAAAGTACGCAGGTTCAGCTATTTTGTTATAGCAACACAAAGTAAGTGTTACATTGGCTCCTTTTGCACTCACGCCAAGGGACAGGAACTATTAGCTTCATTTTATAGATGGTGTGGAGAGGCCCTAAAACGACTTGACCACACAGCTGCCATGACAAGTTTAGGGGCCTAAACAATGGCTTCTGGGACAGGCTTACTGGCAGGCAACACCCAGATCCAGGAAAAGCCTCAAGCTGATACCACCCAGGGATCCACCCAGGGGTGAGAAAGTACCTGACATCCCAAACATTGCAACCATTAGATAAGGTGGCCGGATGTCTCTGAGTCTAGCACACACCTATTTTTTTGTTTTACAGATATCCCTGGAAATCCCCTTACCCCAACCTCTGCTATGGTAAAAATCCCGCCCCACCTGAGCTCAGGGCTCTCTGCTCTCACCTGCTGTGTGGGACAGACAGATCAAGCCCCAGAACTTGAAAATAAAGGTTCTTTGCTTTTACATGCAGGATTTGGTCTCTACGGTGGCCTTTTGGGGGTCCCCGAGATCTGGGCATAACAACAGAAAAACTGAGACACAGAGACCAACTGACTTACCCATGATCACACATCCCTTAACTACTAAAGCCAGGACGGAAGCTAGATAATGAGGTCCATGTCCTTGCCAACTGGTCTAAGTCCACAGCTCGAAGCAGGCATCTCAGGGTCACCTTCTTTTTCCTCCATCACCCACTGCCAACCCTTGGACATTTCCAAACATTATCTGGACTTATAGACTCCTTCTCTAGCTCCATAGCTACCACTCCTCCCACCCCCACCACAGACAGGGTTTCTCTGTGTAGTCCTGGCTGTCTTAGAACTCACTCTGTAGACCAGGCTGGCCTAGAACTCAGAGATCCACCTGCCTCTGCCTCCGGACTGCTGGGATTAAAGGTGTGCACCACCACCACCTGGCCATAGCTACCAATTTTGTCCAAGGTGTCATTCCGCACATGGGTCTGCTCACTTCCCAGCCAGTCTCCCAAGTTTTGCCTCACAATAGAGAGCTTTTCAAGTAAAACACCTCATGTCACCGTCCTGTTGAAATCCTTGCTTAGCCTCTTGTCACTTTGGTCTTCATCAGCCCTGTGCCCCACGGAGGCCCTGGAGTGTGGTGAGCACACCATCCCCTTAGGACCGCTGCTATGGCTGTTCCCTGGAACCAAAGGCACCCCCTCTCAGTGCCCCTCATCTTGAGGTCTCCTCTTTCATGTTGTCTCCTCCTAGTCACGCAAATGGGTTTCTCTGTCTTGGTCCTACGTTTCCTGCACCATGTACTGCCATCCTCATTCAAGAGAAAACATAAACACAGGGATTACAATCAGGGAGTAAGTCCTGGTCAGCCCAACTTCAAACCCCAGCTCTGCTCCATGACCTCTCTGCCTCCAGCTCTTCCCCTAGGAGATGTCAGTGATACCCTGTCTCCAAGACAGAGGGAGGAGGAGGAGGGAGAAAGTCAAACGGCAAATCCCAGCAGTAGATTGAGTCAGAGGCCGCCCAGGGCAAAAGGAGGCCTTGTCTTAAAAAATAAACAAATAAATAAATAAATAAAAGCCGGGCGGTGGTGGCACACGCCTGTAGTCCCAGAACTCGGAAGGCAGAGCCAGGAGGATCTCTGTGAGTTCGAGGCCAGCCTGGGCTACCAAGCGAGTTCTAGGAAAGGTACAAAGCTACACAGAGAAAACCCTGTCTCAAAAAAACAAACAAACGAAGAGCTGCAGTAAGGTACAACAATGTCTAGTATATGCTGGGTGTTGCTAGAATTATGTACTGTGGGAAGTGAGGACCTTGTCCCTATTGCTGCGTTCCTGTTGACTGCAATCCTGAGCTCAACAAAGTTGCTCACATATTTATTCCCAGCACTACGTTGGCAGAGGCAGGCAGACTATGAGGTTGGGGCCAGCCAGAAACCCTGTCCCAAAAATATGTTGGTCACTTTCAAAAATCTTAGTTGTTTGGTTTGGTATTGGAAATGGGGTTTCTGTGTGTGGCCATAGCTGTCCTGCAACTCACTCTTGTAGACCAGGATGGTCTTGAACTCAGAGATCCACCTGCCTCTACCTCCTCTCCTTCTTCCTTTTTTTGAGACAGGGTATCACTATGTAGACAGACTGGCCTTTGAATTCAGAAATCCACCTGCCTCTGCCTCCCAAGGGCTGAGATTAAAGGTGTGAGCCACCCACACCTGGCTTTTTCTCCTCCTTTTTCCTGTTAATACCTACCATTTCCTGTATGATAGTGCTGTTTCTACCCAGGAATCACCCATTAATGTGTTTCTCATGGTCTAGATCACATGCATTTATTTTATTCTATTCACATTGTACAACTGTTTCCAACCTACCACAAATACAAAAGCTTACACCGTTCTCCTTTGTCCAGTCAGAGCCAACTTGTGCAGAGGACCACACCACTGCCAAGTCTGTAAACCAGACACCACATCTGCTGTCACAGGATGTAAACATTGCTACAGGAGAATCTCTTGTCTTTGCAGCGACCGCAAAGCTCCTGGCGATGTGGCCTCCTGATATCAATGTGTCTTTTCTTCTGAGGACAGGAACAACAGGATTTTGAGCAGGTCTTTGGGAGGCAAAGTTAGGACAATAAATGATCAATCAGTGTTCTAAGTGTAGCCCCCCCAAATGAAAATATTCCTTTCTTCCCCCTTCAGCCCATAGCTGTGTCTTCCTCCGAGTCCTGCAGGAAGCCTAGTCCACCTCCCTTCAAATGCCACTGGAGTGATCACGGAAGCCATTCAAGAGAACATCGCCATGCCAACCCAGACAAGAGTCAGATATGGTGAAGGGGGTTTCTTAGAGTGTCTGTGTGTAGTTTTGTTTCTGTAACCAGTGGGGATGACAGGCCGTGTGCAGGGATCATTTAATTAAAAGACAGGCCAGGTGGTGGTGGCGCACGCCTGTAATCCCAGCACTCGGGAGGCAGAGGCAGGTGGATCTCTGTGAGTTTGAGGCCAGCCTGGTCTACAGAGCTAGCCCAGGACAGGCTCCAAAAGCTACAGAGAAACCCTGTCTTGAAAAAACAAAAACAAAAACAAAAACAAAACAAAACAAAACAAAAGATAGAAGAGCTGTAGTCTCAACCAGGGATCACACTGGTTTACTCCCTAGGGGATGTGCTGACAAAGACTGGTCACAGTTCGAACCCTTGTTACAACTAGTAAGAAAGGACCTTCTGAAGAAGCTAAGGTCACCTCTGATGAGCACACGTTATATATAAGATCCATGTGTATTTAGTCATTGGGTCTTACATTATTCATTTAGTGGGTGGGTGGGTGGGGTGTGGTATGACTTGAGTGTGGAGGTCAGGGAACTAGGTTCTTCCCCTTCTGTCACTGTGGGTTCTTGGAGTCAGGTCAGGCTTGACAGGGAGCTCCTTTGCCTGCTGACCCATCTTGCTGGTCCAGGAAGCTAAAGTCTTTTCTCCCTGGATAAGTAACGTTCTCACTGATAGCCTCACCCTTCGGTCAAGAGCCAATCTTATAGAGCCTGGCACACTGTCCTGGCACACCTTCCTAGTCAGTGTCAACCTTCGATGCACACCAGTGTCAACCTTCGATGCACACCGCCTCACAGAACAAGGTTCACCTCCCGAAGATGGTGGAGAGTTAGCACTTGCATTTTCCAAACAGGAGTTTCAGTTCAGTTTACTGAACACCAGACAACAGCCATATCCTCCCTTCTCTAGAGAAGGGGCGTCCTCCCTTACAAATTAATCTCTAGACAGGGTTAGGCTTGGCTGGCACTGTTCCAATACCTCAGGTAGATTCATTCACTGAGTTATCCCCCTTCTTTATGAAAGAAAAAGCCACACCAGACGGATCTCTGAAGAGTTGGAAGCCAGCTTGGTCTACATAGTGAGTTCCAGGACAACCAGGGCAACATAGAGGGACCCCGCCCCTATCCACCCGCCCACCCCCCAAAAAAGAATTGTTATGCATCTAATATTTAAATTGTTAAAATATGTTTATTTTACGTGTATGTGCATGTGCCTGTGTGAGTTTACATGTACCACATGTGCACAGGAGCATGTGGAGGCCAGAAGCATCAGACCCCTGGGAACTGGAGTTTCGGATGGTTGTGAGCTGCTCAATATGACTGCTAGGAACTGGACCTTGGTCCTCTGCAAGAACAGTAAGCATTCGTAACCACAGGTCAACCTCCTGCCCTTCATACCCAACTTGTTAAGCCCATTGTCTTCTCATAGGGCCAAACCTTCTGAACTGGTTTGCAGCATTACCAGCCTCTATGCCATCAAGTAAAGGTGAGCTGAAGTCTTTTACTTCTCCGTGTAATTGTATTTGTTTATTTATTTATTTGTTTGTTTGTTTAATGTTTTAAAATGCCCTTCACAGCCAGGCATTGGTGGCACACACCTTTTTTTTTTTTTTTAGTTTTATTTATTTATTATGCATACAGTGTTCTACCTGCATCCCTGCAGGCCAGAAGAGGGCACCAGATTTCATTACAGATGGTTGTGAACCATCATATGGCTGCTGGGAACTGAACTCAGGACCTTTGGAAGAACAGCCAGTGCTCTTAACCTCTGAGCCATCTCTCCAGCCCCCTCCATGTAATTTTAACTTATCATATGGCAGAGGAAAAAGTTCACTTCAATCAATGTGTCCTGGTCCAACACACACGCATCAATATCAGCAACTTTTATCCATCTTCCTACTCTAAGATCCAAAGGGGAGGGGGATTCAATATTTTCAATTACAGATTGTTGATGATCCTTGTTTTCATGGATTTCTTGTAACCACTCTGTCACCAGGTCATTTCATTTTCCAAAATTTGAAAACTTTTGATGTGGTAACCTGCTCCCACCCATACAACCCTACACACACACACACACACACACACACTGTATGACCACTGCTGCCATGGGTATGATCTACCCACCTCCAGGCCCAGGAGTCAACCAAAAAAGGACATTGTAAGTGAAGGAGTCTGCTCTTGGGATGAGGGTCTAGCTCAGTGGCAGAGTGCCTGCCCAGCTTGCACCAAGGCCTTGGATTCTCTCCCCTCACAGTATGCTCTCCCCTCACAGTAACCTTTAAAAGAAAGATTTACAGGGTTGGGGATTTAGCTCAGTGGTAGAGCGCTTGCCTAGCAAGCAAAGGCCCTGGGTTTGGTCCTCAGCTCCGGAAAAAAAAAAAAGAAAGATTTACTTAATTTTATGTATGTGTATGTGTGTGAATCTGTGTGTGCGTATATACACATATGCCTGTGGGTGCCCATAGAGGCAAAAAGAGGGCAGAGGATCTGGATTTGCAGGCAGCTCTAAGGACCCAATGTGGGTATTGGGAACCAAACTCCAGTCCTCTGGAAAAGCAGCAAGTGCTTTTAACCACTGAACCTTCTCTCCACCCCACAAAAAACTTCCTGACTACAATAATCATTCATGTTGAACTAAGACAGTTCTCCTTTCTACAGTTTCAGATTCTGCACAATCCCACACCCAAACTCAAAAAAAAAAAAAAAAGTCAAAATCTCATCTAACCCAGAGCCTTTCCAAACATTGAAGACACCATCAAGTTCAATCAAGATTTAACCTATAAATCTGACTTCTGGCAGCCTATCAAACCTTACTTGAACTAAGCAATGAGGCTTGCAGAATAGGAACAACACCTTCACCAAGGTTAAGCCATGACAATAAAAACATGCAAAACACCCCAGCATTTGCGTGGTTAACCGTCAAAAGTTAGATGTTCTAAAGACACTCTCCATAAACACACAGAGACAGCTTTCTGGTTTTGATTTGGCTATTCAGACAGAGCGTCAAGAAGCCCAGACTAGGGGTTGGGGATTTAGCTCAGTGGTAGAGCAATTGCCTAGCAATCACAAGGCCCTGGGTTCAATCCTCAGCTAAAAAAAAGAAGGAGGAGGAGGAGGAGGAGGAGGAGGAGGAGGAGAAAAAGAAGAAGCAGCAGCCCAGACTAGCCAGGAGGTGGTGGAGCACGCCTTTAACCCCAGCACTTGGGAGGCAGAGGCAGGCAGATCTCTGTGAGTTCGAGGCCAGCCTGGGCTACGGAGTGAGTTCTAGGAAAGGTGCAAAGCTACACAGAGAAACCCTGTCTCAAAAAAAAAACAAAACAAAACAAAACAAAACAACAAAAAACAAAAAAACAAAAAAACAAAAAAGGAAGAAGCAGCCCAGCCTAGCCTTGAACTCTCGAATCTGCTGTGTTAGCCTCCCAGTGTCATGAGTGTAGCCACAACGGCTCACACCTGGCTGACACAAGGAAACTTACAATAGTGGATCTTCTTCTTCCTCTTTTTTCAAAAAAAAAAAAAAAAAAAAGGAATTTATGCTTTTATTCCTTTTCCTAGAATACTCTAAGCTTTGGCATACACAGAAGCTCTAGTATCCCCATGCCAAGAACCAGTCTGTAAGATCCAAACGCTTTGTGATGGAGGCTTCGTGCAGACAAATGGGAACATGGCAGACAATCAAAGCATTCTGAGAGCTTACCTGACACTGGATTGCTTCTACTCGGTAAGGATTGAATTTCTTTTGGCACTTGCAACAGAGTTGTTTGAAATAAACCTAAAGAGAAATTGGCTTTTTAATACAAGCTGATATGTGCATTCATTTCCTAGGTTCCCAGTTGCTGCGAGTTTTTTTTAAATACAATTTGCTTATTGTTTATTTTTTGCTTAAAATTTTGTGTATGAGTGTTTGTATGTACACTGAGTGTGTGCAGTACCCACAGAGGTCAAAAGAGGGCGCAAGTTCCCGTAGAACTGGAGTTACAGGTGGTTGTTATTGGCCATATGGGTGTTGGGAAGCCACCTGGGGTTAGCTCTACCAGCAGTGATGGCTCTTAACTGCTGTACAACCTCAGCAGCCTAGCCCCCAGTTCTTTTGATACAATGTGTTCCTTCACTTTGGTATTTGCTTATCTTGTATGTAACCTCTATACCCCCCCATCCCCACCCCACTCCCACCCCCGGTATATGTCTATGTACCATGTACATGCATTGCCCAGAGGAGGCCAGAAGGGGGCATTGGATCCCTTGGGACTGGAGCTACAGATGGCTGTGAGTCACCATGTGGGTGCTGGGACTCAAACCCGGTCCAATGAGCCGATCCGCCAGCCCCACACTTTGAGGTTTGAAGCTCTGTGAGTTCCATCAGTTATTTTCCATTTTCCTCACTTGTAAAATTGAGAGAGCATTACTTTTTCTATAGTTCTTATGACTATTCAGCAACACACAAAGAGCCACAGTAGGTACTCCATAGGAAGTAGCTGTTACTAGTTTTGTTCAGCATGCAGGCTAATTCCGCCTTTTGTCCCAGTCATTTTGTCCTGAAAAGTCTAATTTCCCACTTGGATCTAGTTCCTTATGGCTACCTATCAGCATCGTCTACTTTCTCTTTCTCGGCTTCGCTCACTGTCTCCTGGACATTTTCTCCCTGGCTTACTTAGCAATGTCTCAGTTTCCTTTTTTATTGAGAAAGGGTCTCCACTATGTAGCCCTGGCTGGCCCAAAATTGCTATGTAGACTGAGCTAGCTTCAAACTTGCAGAGATGAACTTTCCTCTGCCTCTAAATGCTGCCATGCCTGGTCTTTCTGTTACTTTAAGATTTATTTATTATGTATAGAGCATGTATGACTGCAGGTCAGAAGAGGGCACCAGATTTTATTAGAGATGGTTGTGAGCCACCGTGTGGTTGCTGGGAATTGAACTCAGGACCTTTGGAAGAGCAGTCAGTGCTCTTAACCTCTGAGCCACCTCTCCAGTCCCTTTCTGTTACTTTAAAGCGGTGGTTCTCAGTCTTCCTAATGCTGCAACCCTTTGCTACAGTTCATGTTGTGGTGACCCCTAACAACACATTTTTGTTGTTGTTGTTTTTGAGACGTGGTTTCTCTGTGTAGCTTTGGAGCCTAACCTGGAACTTATTCTATAAACCAGGCTGGCCTCGAACTCACAGAGATCCGCCTGCCTCAGCCTCCAAAGTGCTGGGATTAAAGGCGTGTGCCACCAACCGCCCAGCCATAAAAATATTCTCATTGCTATGTCATAACTGTAGTTTTTACTACTGTTATGACTCGTAATGTAAATATTTGTGTTTTCTGGAGGTCTTAGGTAACCCACGAAGCAGTCATTTGACATCCAAAGGGTCTCGACCCACAGGTTGAGAACCACTGCTTTAGTCTTATTTGGGCATCAGGGTATGGTCTGTTAGATAGGCTAATGCCCCACTTCTGGGTCATTTCTGCACTGCTTCCAAGCCATGGGTACCATCGAACCTATCACCACACTGTACTCCAATCGGAATACACTTATTTGTTGTTTCAAGTTTGAAAGTTTGAGAAAGGAGTTTTATTATAGAGCCCCCCCCCCCCCGCCCCTGTACAGCAAGAGGGGCTTGCCCGTGTTTTGTGAGACAGAATCTAACGTGGCCCAGACTGGCCTTTAACTTGAGATCTGCCTGCCTCTACTTCCCAAGTGCTGGGGTTGCAGGAGGCCTGTGCCACCACACAGGGTTTCTCTGTGTAGCTTTGGTACTTTACCTGGAACTCACTCTGTACCCCAGGCTGGCCTCGAACTCACAGAGATTAGCCTGGCTCTACCTCCCAAGTGCTGGGATTAAAGGCGTGCACCACTACACCCAGCTCCAGAATGTACTTCTTGAAGTGAGTTCTCTAACCTGCTCTTTGTACCCCAGTACTTTAGGAGGATCTGAATTCAGCCCACAGTTTTCCTTTTGGCAAGAAAGGGATGGGAAGTTAACTTGGTTTTAAATTCTAAGCAGCCGGGCAGTGGTGGCGCATGCCTTTAATCCCAGCACTTGGGAGGCAGAGCCAGGCTAATCTCTGTGAGTTCAAGACCAGCCTGGGCTACAAAGCAAGTTCCAGGAAAGGTGCAAAGCTATACAGAGAAACCCTGTCTGGGGGGGGGGGGATTCTAACCAGGTGTGAAGACACACACCCATAATCCCTGCAGCAGGAGGCTGAAACAGGAGAATCAGAAGTTCAAGACCAACCTGTGCTATCTGAGGCCCTGCCTCAAAAGGTAACAAGCAATTTGAATAAAACAGAGTGAAAGACCCTGCTGCCCTCAGGCTGGCTCTCCTCTTGTCCAGGGGCTGAGGGGTGGCTGCCCAGAGCATAGACCAAGCCCCACACTGTAAAGAGCTGGCTGTCTTGCTGCCACTGGCACAGGTGTGGAGGATACACTTTTCAGGCTTTGTTGAGTCTAGCTGGTAGTCAAGAACAAAAATTACACTTCAAGAAAAGTAGCAGGGCACAGTGTCCCAGCACTCACAAGGTGGGGCAGGAGTCTGAGAGTTTGAGGCCAGCCTGGGCTACATAGGAAATTCCAGGACAGCTATACATAGAGACACTGTCAAAAAATGAACAAAAGCTCAAGATCATCCTCACTAGTTATACAGCAAGTCTGAGACCAACCTGGGCTTCATGAGACCCTAACTCAAGGAAGACAAAATAAAGGCAGATGGCTAGGTTGGCAAAGGACTAATAAAAAATGTCTACATTGTAAGTAGTTAATAGACACCAATATAAAAATGGCCTGATAATGGATTTAAAAGACATTATCAGCAGTTTTTAGCAAGAAGTTTAATGTCTTGACAGAAAATGCCAGATTTGACATCTGCAGAGATGATGAAACTCTTAAAAATAACCTTACACTATCTTGGCACAGTGGCACACACCCTTAATGCCAGCACTTGGGAGGGAGAAACCTCTGTGGGTTCCAGGCCAGCTAGGGCTACATAATGAGACTCGGTCTCAATCAATCAATCAATAAGTCAATAAATAAATAAAAAGTGACCAAAAGACACTGTTAGTTCAAAGTAACTTATACTTTTAATTTATAATTTATACTTATACAGGAAGTGAAAAATGCAAAGAACTTCATTGATAAACAATGCTAAGAATAGCTAAGTGGGATGGGCAGAAGAAATGGGGAGCTCCCCAGAGTATATGAGGACACCCAAATTTACCCATGACAAGAAATATGTAAGCAGGAAATTAAGTTTATAACAGTATTTAAGGCACAGTCCTCTAGAGAATCACATTATAGACCTGTGTGACTAGGTCCAATCGAAAACAGGATTTTTAGACTATTTACTAGACACTGGAGAGGATTTTTGTCTTTTGTTTTGAGATGGGGGTCTCACTATGTAGTTCTGGCTGTCCTGGAACTCACTCTGTAGCCCAGGCTGGCCTCAAACTCACAGATCTGCCTGCCTGTCTCCCAAGTGCTGGGATTAAAGGTGTGCTACCACACCCAGCTTGTTTGTTTTTGAGATGTGTGTGAAGGTCTGTTTATGTAGCCTAAGCTGGTCTCGAACCTGATCCTTCCCCTCCCAAGTGCTGCAGTTACGGGCTTATGTGTTACCTCTCCTGGTAGTACATTTACTTATTTAATCATTGGCATTCACACTAAGTAGGAATGTTAGTATAAAATTCATCATTGCTGCTTGTCACAAGGATGCCAAGGCGAAAGACGGGAAACCCAGTTCTCCCACTAACACCTGCCCCTTCCAGGCCTCAGTGCCCCTCCCCGCCACTTGCTTACTTTATTGGTACCAGAGATGCACCACACGTAAGCACTCTCCCATCTGGTCTTACAATCTTTACAGTGAAAATAGCCGTATTTTGGTTCCAAAAACTGAAAATAAAGAGAAATGGGAATCTATTACTAATGGGGTGGGGTGGGGAGGGGTGGGGTCTAGATCCTCATTTCCTAACTGATAGCCTAAATGAAACAACTGACTTCCTGGGCCTCGCTCTCAGCTACCCTGTATGCAGCTCTGTTCATTTAGCTTCTGGGCTTGCTCAAGGATAACGTTTTCAGTCCATGTCTCACACCACCAACATCTCCCAACATAAAAATCCAGGTTCACCTTCCGCAGCACGCTTGAAGC